>NC_091300.1:42905531-43155531 GCF_038502225.1 Cherax quadricarinatus
GTGGTGGTGGTAGTAGTAGTAGTGGTGGTGGCGGTAGTAGTAGTAGTAGTAGTAGTGTTGGTAGTAGTAATGGTGGTGGTAGTAGTGGTGGTGGTAGTAGTAATGGTGGTGGTAGTAGTGGTGGTGGTAGTAGTAATGGTGGTGGTAGTAGTGGTGGTGGTAGTAGTTGTGATGGTGGTGGTAGTAGTGGTAGTAGTAGTAGTAGTGGTAGTTGTAGTATTGGTGGTGGTTGTAGTAGTGGTGGTGGTAGTAGTGGTGGTGGTGGTAGTAGTGGTGGTGGTGGTAGTAGTGGTGGTGGTGGTGGTGGTGGTGGTAGTAGTGGTGGTAGTAGTAGTGGTGGTGGTGGTAGTAGTGGTGGTGGTGGTGGTGGTGGTAGTAGTGGTGGTGGTGGTAGTAGTGGTGGTGGTGGTGGTAGTAGTGGTGGTGGTGGTGGTAGTAGTGGTGGCGGTGGTAGTAGTGGTGGTGGTGGTAGTGGTGGTGGTGATGGTAGTAGTGGTGGTGGTGGTAGTAGTGGTGGTGGTGGTGGTAGTAGTGGTGGTGGTGGTAGTAGTGGTGGTGGTGGTAGTAATGGTAGTGGTGGTGGTGGTAGTAGTAGTAGTAGTAGTAGTAGTAGTAGCAGCAGCAGTAGTAGCAGTTGTAGTAGTAGCAATAATATTAGTACTACTACTACCACTAATAATAATAATAATAATAACAATAATAATAATAATAAAATAATAATAATACAAGTTACGCGCTAAACACGAAGGGGTTAAAGGGCACCGTCTTGTATAGAAAATCTATTGGTAGTCACTTGATCATGTAAAGATGGAGTTACGACACCTGTGTGTTCAAACATCATGTATCAGATAACTTGTTAGAACAGAATGGTAAGTTCTGTCAGAGACTGTCAAACCCGAATATGTGATGACAGACGACTGTCACACTGGACCCCTCACATCATCCCCTCAATATGTGATGACAGACGACTGTCACACTGGACCCCTCACATCATCCCCTCAATATGTGATGACAGACGACTGTCACACTAGACCCCTCACATCATCCCCTCAATATGTGATGACAGACGACTGTCACACTGGACCCCTCACATCATCCCCTCAATATGTGATGACAGACGACTGTCACACTAGACCCGTGGCCCGGTGGTCTGGTGGCTAAAGCTCCCGCTTCACACACGGAGGGCCCGGGTTCGATTCCCGGCGGGTGGAAACAGTTGACACGTTTCCTTACACCTGTTGTCCTGTTCACCTAGCAGCAAATAGGTACCTGGGTGTTAGTCGACTGGTGTGGGTCGCATCCTGGGGGACAAGATTAAGGACCCCAATGGAAATAAGTTAGACAGTCCTCGATGATGCACTGACTTTCTTGGGTTATCCTGGGTAGCTAACCCTCCGGGGTTAAAAATCCGAACGAAATCTTATCTTCTTACCCCTCACATCATCCCCTCAATATGTGATGACAGACGACTGTCACACTGGACCCCTCACATCATCCCCTCAATATGTGATGACAGACGACTGTCACACTGGACCCCTCACATCATCCCCTCAATATGTGATGACAGACGACTGTCACACTAGACCCCTCACATCATCCCCTCAATATGTGATGACAGACGACTGTCACACTAGACCCCTCACATCATCCCCTCAATATGTGATGACAGACGACTGTCACACTGGACCCCTCACATCATCCCCTCAATATGTGATGACAGACGACTGTCACACTGGACCCCTCACATCATCCCCTCAATATGTGATGACAGACGACTGTCACACTGGACCCCTCACATCATCCCCTCAATATGTGATGACAGACGACTGTCACACTAGACCCCTCACCTCACACAAAGATGAGGTCGCAGCCTCCCTGTGGATTCTGGAATGAAAAATATGATAATGTGCGGGGTAGTGGAATTGACCTTTAATTCATCTGTCTTATACGATTAGTATTGTGTGGGGGGCATGAGAGAGAGAGGTGAGAGAGAGGGAGAGGGAACAGAGATGAAGCAGAGAGGGAGAACCAGCGAGAGAAAATACTTGCTCCTGGCGTAGTGTGTCAAGGTTCTCCTGGTGTGGTGTGTCAGGGTTCTCCTGATGTGGCGTGTCAAGGTTCTCCTGGTGTGGTGTCAAGGTTCTCCTGGTGTGGTGTGTCAGGGTTCTCCTGGTGTGGTGTCAAGGTTCTTCTGGTGTGGTGTGTCAAGGTTCTCTTGATGTGGTGTGTCAAGGTTCTCCTGGTGTGGTGTGTCAAGGTTCTCCTGGTGTGGTGTCAAGGTTCTTCTGGTGTGGTGTGTCAAGGTTCTCTTGATGTGGTGTGTCAAGGTTCTCCTGGTGTGGTGTGTCAAGGTTCTCCTGGTGTGGTGTCAAGGTTCTTCTGGTGTGGTGTGTCAAGGTTCTCTTGATGTGGTGTGTCAAGGTTCTCCTGGTGTGGTGTGTCAAGGTTCTCCTGGTGTGGTGTGTCAAGGTTCTCCTGGTGTGGTGTGTCAAGGTTCTCCTGGTGTGGTGTGTCAAGGTTCTCCTGGTGTGGTGTGTCAAGGTTCTCCTGGTGTGGTGTGTCAAGGTTCTCCTGGTGTGGTGTGTCAAGGTTCTCCTGGTGTGGTGTGTCAAGGTTCTCCTGGTGTGGTGTGTCAAGGTTCTCCTGGTGTGGTGTGTCAAGGTTCTCCTGGTGTGGTGTGTCAAGGTTCTCCTGGTGTGGTGTGTCAAGGTTCTCCTGGTGTGGTGTGTCAAGGTTCTCCTGGTGTGGTGTGTCAAGGTTCTCCTGGTGTGGTGTGTCAAGGTTTCCCTGGTGTGGTGTGTCAAGGTTCTCCTGGTGTGGTGTGTCAAGGTTTCCCTGGTGTGGTGTGTCAAGGTTCTCCTGGTGTGGTGTGTCAAGGTTCTCCTGGTGTGGTGTGTCAAGGTTCTCCTGGTGTGGTGTGTCAAGGTTCTCCTGGTGTGGTGTGTCAAGGTTCTCCTGGTGTGGTGTGTCAAGGTTCTCCTGGTGTGGTGTGTCAAGGTTTCCCTGGTGTGGTGTGTCAAGGTTCTCCTGGTGTGGTGTGTCAAGGTTCTCCTGGTGTGGTGTGTCAAGGTTCTCCTGGTGTGGTGTGTCAAGGTTCTCCTGGTGTGGTGTGTCAAGGTTCTCCTGGTGTGGTGTGTCAAGGTTTCCCTGGTGTGGTGTGTCAAGGTTCTCCTGATGTGGTGTGTCAAGGTTCTCCTGATGTGGTGTGTCAAGGTTCTCCTGGTGTGGTGTGTCAAGATTCTCCTGGTGTGGTGTGTCAAGGTTCTCCTGATGTGGTGTGTCAAGGTTTCCCTGGTGTGGTGTGTCAAGATTCTCCTGGTGTGGTGTGTCAAGGTTCTCATGATGTGGTGTGTCAAGGTTCTCATGATGTGGTGTGTCAAGGTTCGCCTTATGTGGTGTGTCAAGGTTTCCCTGGTGTGGTGTGTCAAGGTTCTCCTGATGTGGTGTGTCAAGGTTCTCCTGATGTGGTGTGTCAAGGTTCTCCTGATGTGGTGTGTCAAGGTTTCCCTGGTGTGGTGTGTCAAGGTTCTCCTGATGTGGTGTGTCAAGGTTTCCCTGGTGTGGTGTGTCAAGGTTCTCCTGATGTGGTGTGTCAAGGTTCTCCTGGTGTGGTGTGTCAAGGTTTCCCTGGTGTCGTGTGTCAAGGTTTCCCTGGTGTCGTGTGTCAAGGTTCTTCTGATGTGGTGTGTCAAGGTTCTCCTGATGTGGTGTGTCAAGGTTCTCCTGATGTGGTGTGTCAAGGTTATCCTGATGTGGTGTGTCAAGGTTATCCTGATGTGGTGTGTCAAGGAAGTGGGGAGAGGGAAGTAGGGAGAGGGAAGTAGGGAGAGGAAAGTGGAGAGAGGGAACTGGGGAAAGGAAAGTGGAGAGAGGGAAGTGGAGAGAGGGAAGTGGGGAGAGGGAAGTGGGGAGAGGGAAGTGGGGAGAGGGAAGTGGGGAGAGGGAAGTGGGGAGAGGGAAGTGGGGAGAGGGAAGTGGGGAGAGGGAAGTGGGGAGAGGGAAGTGGGGAGAGGGAAGTGGGGAGAGGGAAGTGGGGAGAGGGAAGTGGGGAGAGGGAAGTGGGGAGAGGGAAGTGGGGTGAGGGAAGTGGGGAGAGGGAAGTAGGGAGAGGGAAGTAGGGAGAGGGAAGTGGGGTGAGGGAAGTGGAGAGAGGGAAGTGGGGAGAGGGAAGTGGGGAGAGGGAACTGGGAGAGGGATATGAGGAGAGGGATGTGAGGAGAGGGATGTAGGGAGAGGGATGTGGGAGAGGGATGTGCGGAGAGAGAAGTGGGGAGAGGGAAGTGGGGAGAGGGAAGTGGGAAAGGGAGGTGGGGAGAGGGATGTGGGGAGAGGGATGTGAGGAGAGGGATGTGGGAGAGGGAAGTGGGGAGAGGGAAGTGGGGAGAGGGAAATGGGGAGAGGGAAGTGGGAGAGGGAAGTGGGGAGAGGGAAGTGGGAGAAGGATGTGGGGAGAGGGAAGTGGGGAGAGGGAAGTGGGGAGAGGGAAGTGGGAGAAGGAAGTGGGAGAGGGAAGTGGGGAGAGGGAAGTGGGGAGAGGGAAGTGGGGAGAGGGAAGTGGGGAGAGGGAAGTGGGGAGAGGGAAGTAGGGAGAGGGAAGTAGGGAGAGGGAAGTGGGAGAAGGAAGTGGGGAGGAAGAAGGATAAAGCAAACACAAAGCTGACACCTCTCGTAAATCCCCGTCAAAGCTTAGAGCTGGCTGGAGGGTAACTGACAGTGGGAGGGGGGTAACTGACAGTGGGAGGGGGGTAACTGACAGTGGGAGGGGGGGTAACTGACAGTGGGAGGGGGGTAACTGACAGTGGGAGGGGGGTAACTGACAGTGGGAAGGGGGTAACTGACAGTGGGAGGGGGTAACTGACAGTGGGAGGGGGGTAACTGACAGTGGGAGGAGGGTAACTGACAGTGGGAGGGGGGTAACTGACAGTGGGAGGGGGGTAACTGACAGTGGGAGGGGGGTAACTGACAGTGGGAGGGGGGTAACTGACAGTGGGAGGGGGTAACTGACAGTGGGAGGGGGGGTAACTGTCAGTGGGAGGGGGGTAACTGACAGTGGGAGGGGGGTAACTGACAGTGGGAGGGGGGTAACTGTCAGTGGGAGGGGGGTAACTGACAGTGGGAGGGGGGTAACTGACAGTGGGAGGGGGGTAACTGACAGTGGGAGGGGGGTAACTGACAGTGGGAGGGGGTAACTGACAGTGGGAGGGGGGTAACTGACAGTGGGAGGGGGGTAACTGACAGTGGGAGGGGGGTAACTGACAGTGGGAGGGGGGTAACTGTCAGTGGGAGGGGGGTAACTGTCAGTGGGAGGGGGGTAACTGACAGTGGGAGGGGGGTAACTGACAGTGGGAGGGGGGTAACTGACAGTGGGAGGGGGGTAACTGACAGTGGGAGGGGGGTAACTGACAGTGGGAGGGGGGTAACTGACAGTGGGAGGGGGGTAACTGACGGTGGGAGGGGGGTAACTGACGGTGGGAGGGGGGTAACTGACGGTGGGAGGGGGGTAACTGACAGTGGGAGGGGGGTAACTGACAGTGGGGGGGGGTAACTAACAGTGGGAGGGGGTAACTGACAGTGGGAGGGGGGTAACTGACAGTGGGAGGGGGGTAACTGACAGTGGGAGGGGGGTAACTGACAGTGGGAGGGGGGTAACTGACAGTGGGAGGGGGTAACTGACAGTGGGAGGGGGGTAACTGACAGTGGGAGGGGGGTAACTGACAGTGGGAGGGGGGTAACTGACAGTGGGAGGGGGGTAACTGACAGTGGGAGGGGGGTAACTGACAGTGGGAGGGGGGTAACTGACAGTGGGAGGGGGGTAACTGACAGTGGGAGGGGGGTAACTGACAGTGGGAGGGGGGTAACTGACAGTGGGAGGGGGGTAACTGACAGTGGGAGGGGGGTAACTGACAGTGGGAGGGGGGTAACTGACAGTGGGAGGGGGGTAACTGACAGTGGGAGGGGGGTAACTGACAGTGGGAGGGGGGGTAACTGACAGTGGGAGGGGGGTAACTGACAGTGGGAGGGGGGTAACTGACAGTGGGAGGGGGGTAACTGACAGTGGGAGGGGGGTAACTGACAGTGGGAGGGGGGTAACTGACAGTGGGAGGGGGGTAACTGACAGTGGGAGGGGGGTAACTGACAGTGGGAGGGGGGACAGTGGGAGGGGGTAACTGACAGTGGGAGGGGGGTAACTGACAGTGGGAGGGGGGGTAACTGACAGTGGGAGGGGGGTAACTGACAGTGGGAGGGGGTACCTGACAGTGGGAGGGGGGTAACTGACAGTGGGAGGGGGGACAGTGGGAACTGACAGTGGGAGGGGGTAACTGACAGTGGGAGGGGGGTAACTGACAGTGGGAGGGGGGTAACTGACAGTGGGAGGGGGGTAACTGACAGTGGGAGGGGGGTAACTGACAGTGGGAGGGGGGTAACTGACAGTGGGAGGGGGGGTAACTGACAGTGGGAGGGGGGTAACTGACAGTGGGAGGGGGTAACTGACAGTGGGAGGGGGGGTAACTGACAGTGGGAGGGGGGTAACTGACAGTGGGAGGGGGTAACTGACAGTGGGAGGGGGGGTAACTGACAGTGGGAGGGGGGTAACTGACAGTGGGAGGGGGGTAACTGACAGTGGGAGGGGGGTAACTGACAGTGGGAGGGGGGTAACTGACAGTGGGAGGGGGGTAACTGACAGTGGGAGGGGGGTAACTGACAGTGGGAGGGGGGTAACTGACAGTGGGAGGGGGGTAACTGACAGTGGGAGGGGGGTAACTGACAGTGGGAGGGGGGTAACTGACAGTGGGAGGGGGGTAACTGACAGTGGGAGGGGGGTAACTGACAGTGGGAGGGGGGTAACTGACAGTGGGAGGGGGGTAACTGACAGTGGGAGGGGGGTAACTGACAGTGGGAGGGGGGTAACTGACAGTGGGAGGGGGGTAACTGACAGTGGGAGGGGGGTAACTGACAGTGGGAGGGGGGTAACTGACAGTGGGAGGGGGGTAACTGACAGTGGGAGGGGGGTAACTGACAGTGGGAGGGGGGTAACTGACAGTGGGAGGGGGGGTAACTGACAGTGGGAGACAGGGGAGGGGGGTAACTGACAGTGGGAGGGGGGTAAGTAACTGACAGTGGGAGGGGGGGACAGTAACTGACAGACTGACAGTGGGAGGGGGGTAACTGACAGTGGGAGGGGGGGTAACTGACAGTGGGAGGGGGGTAACTGACAGTGGGAGGGGGGTAACTGACAGGGTAACTGACAGTGGGAGGGGGGTAACTGACAGTGGGAGGGGGGTAACTGACAGTGGGAGGGGGGTAACTGACAGTGGGAGGGGGGGTAACTGACAGTGGGAGGGGGGGTAACTGACAGTGGGAGGGGGGTAACTGACAGTGGGAGGGGGTAACTGACAGTGGGAGGGGGGTAACTGACAGTGGGAGGGGGGGGTAACTGACAGTGGGAGGGGGGTAACTGACAGTGGGAGGGGGGTAACTGACAGTGGGAGGGGGGTAACTGACAGTGGGAGGGGGGGTAACTGACAGTGGGAGGGGGGTAACTGACAGTGGGAGGGGGGTAACTGACAGTGGGAGGGGGGTAAGTGACAGTGGGAGGGGGGTAACTGACAGTGGGAGGGGGGTAACTGACAGTGGGAGGGGGGTAACTGACAGTGGGAGGGGGGTAACTGACAGTGGGAGGGGGGTAACTGACAGTGGGAGGGGGGTAACTGACAGTGGGAGGGGGGTAACTGACAGTGGGAGGGGGGTAACTGACAGTGGGAGGGGGGTAACTGACAGTGGGAGGGGGGTAACTGACAGTGGGAGGGGGGTAACTGACAGTGGGAGGGGGGTAACTGACAGTGGGAGGGGGGTAACTGACAGTGGGAGGGGGGTAACTGACAGTGGGAGGGGGGTAACTGACAGTGGGAGGGGGGTAACTGACAGTGGGAGGGGGGTAACTGACAGTGGGAGGGGGGTAACTGACAGTGGGAGGGGGGTAACTGACAGTGGGAGGGGGTAACTGACAGTGGGAGGGGGGTAACTGACAGTGGGAGGGGGGTAACTGACAGTGGGAGGGGGGTAACTGACAGTGGGATGGGGGTAACTGTCAGTGGGAGGGGGGTAACTGTCAGTGGGAGGGGGGTAACTGACAGTGGGAGGGGGGTAACTGACAGTGGGAGGGGGGTAACTGACAGTGGGAGGGGGGTAACTGACAGTGGGAGGGGGTAACTGACAGTGGGAGGGGGGTAACTGACAGTGGGAGGGGGGTAACTGACAGTGGGAGGGGGGTAACTGACGGTGGGAGGGGGGTAACTGACAGTGGGAGGGGGGTAACTGACAGTGGGAGGGGGGTAACTGACAGTGGGAGGGGGGTAACTGACAGTGGGAGGGGGGTAACTGACAGTGGGAGGGGGTAACTGACAGTGGGAGAGGGGTAACTGACAGTGGGAGAGGGGTAACTGACAGTGGGAGGGGGTAACTGACAGTGGGAGGGGGTAACTGACAGTGGGAGGGGGGTAACTGACAGTGGGAGGGGGGTAACTGACAGTGGGAGGGGGGTAACTGACAGTGGGAGGGGGGTAACTGACAGTGGGAGGGGGGTAACTGACAGTGGGAGGGGGTAACTGACAGTGGGAGGGGGGTAACTGACAGTGGGAGGGGGGTAACTGACAGTGGGAGGGGGTAACTGACAGTGGGAGGGGGGTAACTGACAGTGGGAGGGGGGTAACTGACAGTGGGAGGGGGGTAACTGACAGTGGGAGGGGGGTAACTGACAGTGGGAGGGGGTAACTGACAGTGGGTGGGGGGTAACTGACAGTGGGAGGGGGGTAACTGACAGTGGGAGGGGGGTAACTGACAGTGGGAGGGGGGTAACTGACAGTGGGAGGGGGGTAACTGACAGTGGGAGGGGGTAACTGACAGTGGGAGGGGGTAACTGACAGTGGGGGTAACAATGGGATAAATGGGGATGGGAGTAACAGTGGGGGTAACAATGGGGATGGGAGTAACAGTGGGGGTAACAATGGGATAAATGGGGATGGGAGTAACAGTGGGGGTAACAATGGGGATGGGAGTAACAGTGGGGGTAACAATGGGGATGGGAGTAACAGTGGGGGTAACAATGGGGATGGGAGTAACAGTGGGGGTAACAATGGGGATGGGAGTAACAGTGGGGGTACCAATGGGGATGGGAGTAACAGTGGGGGTAACAATGGGGATGGGAGTAACAGTGGGGGTAACAATGGGGATGGGAGTAACAGTGGGGGTAACAATGGTGGGGTTAACTGGATTTGGAGGAGTAAATGACAGTGGAAGAGGAAACACTGGGAGTGGAAGAGAGACTAAGTGGAAATTGGAGTAACTGGCAGTGAGACAGAGATTAACTGGGTGTGGGGTGGGAGTAACTGGGTGTGGGGTGGGAGTAACTGAGTGTGTGCTGGGAGTAACTGGGTGTGGGGGCGGGATAAATGGGTGTGAGGGAAGAATAATTGGGTGCGGGATAAACCGGTGTGAAGATGGGATAACTGGGTGTGGGGACAGGATAATTGGGTACGGAGACAGGATAACTGGGTGTATGGGCGGGATAACTGGGAGTGCGGGACGGGATGCGTGGGTGTGGGGGTGAGAGTAACTGGGCGTGGGATGAGAGTAATTGGGTGTGGGGGCGGGAGTAACTATGTGTGGGGGAGGGATATCTGGGGATGTGGGGGCGAGGTAACTGGGTGTGGAGGTTGGAGTAACTGGGTATTGGGGTGGGAGTAACTAAGTGTGGGGGCGGGATAACTGACATTTTCTACCATTATGGAGGAACAGACCAGTTTCTTCTAACATGGAGGAACGGACCAGTTTCTTCCAACATGGAGGAACGGACCAGTTTCTTCCAACATGGACGAACGGACCAGTTTCTTCCAACATGGAGTAACGGACCAGTTTCTTCCAACATGGAGGAACGGACCAGTTTCTTCCAACATGGAGGAACGGACCAGTTTCTTCGAACATGGAGGAACGGACCAGTTTCTTCCAACATGGAGGAACGGACCAGTTTCTTCCAACATGGAGGAACGGACCAGTTTCTTCCAACATGGAGGAACGGACCAGTTTCTTCCAACATGGAGGAACGGACCAGTTTCTTCCAACATGGAGGAACGGACCAGTTTCTTCCAACATGGAGGAACGGACCAGTTTCTTCCAACATGGAGGAACGGACCAGTTTCTTCCAACATGGAGGAACGGACCAGTTTCTTCCAACATGGAGGAACGGACCAGTTTCGTCCAACATGGAGGAACGGACCAGTTTCTTCCAACATCGAGGAACGGACCAGTTTCGTCCAACATGGAGGAACGGACCAGTTTCGTCCAACATGGAGGAACGGACCAGTTTCTTCCAACATGGAGGAACGGACCAGTTTCGTCCAACATGGAGGAACGGACCAGTTTCTTCCAACATGGAGGAACGGACCAGTTTCGTCCAACATGGAGGAACGGACCAGTTTCGTCCAACATGGAGGAACGGACCAGTTTCTTCCAACATGGAGGAACAGACCAGTTTCTTCCAACATGGAAGTACAGACCAGTTTCTTCCAACATGGAGGCAAAGACCAGTTTCTTCCAACATGGAGGAACAGACCGGTTTCTTCCAACATGGAGGAACAGACCGGTTTCTTCAAACATGGAGGCACAAACCAGTTTCTTCCAACATGGAGGCACAGACCAGTTTCTTCCAACATGGAGGCACAGACCAGTTTCTTCCAACATGGAGGAAGAGACCAGTTTCCACCAACATGGAGGAACAGACCACTTTCTACCATCATGGAGGAACAGACCAATTTCTTCCAACATGGAGGAACAGACCAGTTTCTTCCAACATGGAGGAACAGACCAATTTCTTCCAACATGGAAGTACAGACAAGTTTCTTCCAACATGGAGGCACAGGCCAGTTTCTTCCAACATGGAGGCACAGCCCAGTTTCTTCCAACATGGAGGCACAGCCCAGTTTCTTCCAACATGGAGGCACAGCCCAGTTTCTTCCAACATGGAGGAACAGACCAATTTCTTCCAACATGGAAGTACAGACAAGTTTCTTCCAACATGGAGACACAGACCAGTTTCTTCCAACATGGAGGCACAGGCCAGTTTCTCCCAACATTAAGACACAGACCAGTTTTTTCCAACATGGAGGAACAGACCAGTTTCTTCCAACATGGAGGCACAGCCCAGTTTCTTCCAACATGGAGGCACAGCCCAGTTTCTTCCAACATGGAGGAACAGACCAATTTCTTCCAACATGCAAGTACAGACCAGTTTCTTCCAACATGGAGGCACAGACCAGTTTCTTCCAACATGGAGGCACAGACCAGTTTCTCTCAACATTAAGACACAGACCAGTTTCTTCCAACATGGAGGAACAGACTAGTTTCTTCCAACATGGATGCACAGACCAGTTTCTACAAACATAGAAGCATAGACCAGTTCCAATCAACATGGAAACACAGACCAGTTTCTACCAACATGGAGGCACAGACCAGTTTCTCCCAACATGAAGACACAGACCAGTTTCTATCAACGTGGAGGCACAGACCAGTTTCTTCAAACATGGAGGCACAGACCAGTTTCAACCAACATGGAGGCACAGACCAGTTTCTACCAACATGGAGGAACAGACCAGTTTCTACCAACATGGAGGAACAGACCAGTTTCTACCAACATGGAGGAACAGACTAATTTCTTCAAACATGGACGAACAGACCAGTTTCTACCAACATGGAGGAACAGACCAATTTCATCGAACATGGAGGAACAGACCAATTTCTTCGAACATGGAGGAACAGACCAGTTTCTACCAACATAGAGGCACAGACCAGTTTCTTCCAACATAGAAGTACAGACCAGTTTCAACCAACATGGAGGCACAGAGCAGTTCCTACAAACATGAAGGCACAGACCAGTTTATACCAACATGGAGGAACAGAGCAGTTTCTTCCAACATGAAGGAACAGACCAATTTCTTCCAACATGGAGGAACACACGAATTTCTTCCAGTATGGAGGAACAGACCAGTTTCTCCCAACATGGAAGTACAGACCAGTTTCTTCCAACATGGAGGCACAGACCAGATTCTTCCAACATGGACGCACAAACCAGTTTCTACCAACATGGAGGTACAGAGCAGTTACTTCCAACATGGAGGGAGAGACCAGTTTCTTCCAACATGGAGGTACAGACCAGTTTCAACCAACATGGAGGAACAGACCAGTTTCTACCAACAGGGACGAACAGACCAGTTTCAACCAACATGGAGGAACAGACCAGTTTCAACCAACATGGAGGAACAGACCAGTTTCAACCAACATAGAGGCACAGACCAGTTTCTTTCAACATAGAGGCACAGACCAGTTTCAACCAACATGGAAACACAGACCAGTTTCTACCACCATAGAGAAACAGACCAATTTCTTCCAACATTGAGGAACAGACCAGTTTCTCCCAACATGAAGGCACAGACCAGCTTCTTCTAACATGGAGGCACAGACCAGTTTCTACCAACATGGAAGAACAGACCAGTTTCTTCCAACATGGAGGTACAAACCAGTTTCTACCAACATTGAGGCACAGACCAGTTTCTTCAAACATGGAGAAACAGACCAGTTTCTTCCAACATGGACGAACAGACTAGTTTCTACCAACATGGAGGAACAGACCAATTTCATCGAACATGGAGGAAAAGACCAATTTCTTCGAACATGGAGGAACAAACCAGTTTCTACCAACATAGAGGCACAGACCAGTTTCTTCCAACATAGAAGTACAGACCAGTTTCTTCCAACATGGAGGCACAGACCAGTTCCTACAAACATGAAGGCACAGACCAGTTTCTACCAACATGGAGGCACAAACCAGTTTCTACCAACATGGAGCTACAGAGCAGTTACTTCCAACATGGAGGGAGAGACCAGTTTCTTCCAACATGGAGGTACAGACCAGTTTCAACCAACATGGAGGAACAGACCAGTTTCTACCAACAGGGACGAACAGACCAGTTTCAACCAACATGGAGGAACAGACCAGTTTCAACCAACATGGAGGAACAGACCAGTTTCAACCAACATAGAGGCACAGACCAGTTTCTTTCAACATAGAGGCACAGACCAGTTTCAACCAACATGGAAACACAGACCCGTTTCTACCACCACAGAGGAACAGACCAATTTCTTCCAACATTGAGAAACAGACCAGTTTCTCCCAACATGAAGGCACAGACCAGCTTCTTCTAACATGCAGGCACAGACCAGTTTCTACCAACATGGAAGTACAGACCAGTTTCTTCCAACATGGAGGTACAAACCAGTTTCTACCAACATTGAGGCACAGACCAGTTTCTTCAAACATGGAGAAACAGACCAGTTTCTTCCAACATGGACGAACAGACTAGTTTCTACCAACATGGAGGAACAGACCAATTTCATCGAACATGGAGGAAAAGACCAATTTCTTCCAACATGGAGGCACAGCCCAGTTTCTTCCAACATGGAGGAACAGACCAATTTCTTCCAACATGCAAGTACAGACCAGTTTCTTCCAACATGGAGGCACAGACCAGTTTCTTCCAACATGGAGGCACAGACCAGTTTCTCTCAACATTAAGACACAGACCAGTTTCTTCCAACATGGAGGAACAGACTAGTTTCTTCCAACATGGATGCACAGACCAGTTTCTACAAACATAGAAGCATAGACCAGTTCCAATCAACATGGAAACACAGACCAGTTTCTACCAACATGGAGGCACAGACCAGTTTCTCCCAACATGAAGACACAGACCAGTTTCTATCAACGTGGAGGCACAGACCAGTTTCTTCAAACATGGAGGCACAGACCAGTTTCAACCAACATGGAGGCACAGACCAGTTTCTACCAACATGGAGGAACAGACCAGTTTCTACCAACATGGAGGAACAGACCAGTTTCTACCAACATGGAGGAACAGACTAATTTCTTCAAACATGGACGAACAGACCAGTTTCTACCAACATGGAGGAACAGACCAATTTCATCGAACATGGAGGAACAGACCAATTTCTTCGAACATGGAGGAACAGACCAGTTTCTACCAACATAGAGGCACAGACCAGTTTCTTCCAACATAGAAGTACAGACCAGTTTCAACCAACATGGAGGCACAGAGCAGTTCCTACAAACATGAAGGCACAGACCAGTTTATACCAACATGGAGGAACAGAGCAGTTTCTTCCAACATGAAGGAACAGACCAATTTCTTCCAACATGGAGGAACACACGAATTTCTTCCAGTATGGAGGAACAGACCAGTTTCTCCCAACATGGAAGTACAGACCAGTTTCTTCCAACATGGAGGCACAGACCAGATTCTTCCAACATGGACGCACAAACCAGTTTCTACCAACATGGAGGTACAGAGCAGTTACTTCCAACATGGAGGGAGAGACCAGTTTCTTCCAACATGGAGGTACAGACCAGTTTCAACCAACATGGAGGAACAGACCAGTTTCTACCAACAGGGACGAACAGACCAGTTTCAACCAACATGGAGGAACAGACCAGTTTCAACCAACATGGAGGAACAGACCAGTTTCAACCAACATAGAGGCACAGACCAGTTTCTTTCAACATAGAGGCACAGACCAGTTTCAACCAACATGGAAACACAGACCAGTTTCTACCACCATAGAGAAACAGACCAATTTCTTCCAACATTGAGGAACAGACCAGTTTCTCCCAACATGAAGGCACAGACCAGCTTCTTCTAACATGGAGGCACAGACCAGTTTCTACCAACATGGAAGAACAGACCAGTTTCTTCCAACATGGAGGTACAAACCAGTTTCTACCAACATTGAGGCACAGACCAGTTTCTTCAAACATGGAGAAACAGACCAGTTTCTTCCAACATGGACGAACAGACTAGTTTCTACCAACATGGAGGAACAGACCAATTTCATCGAACATGGAGGAAAAGACCAATTTCTTCGAACATGGAGGAACAAACCAGTTTCTACCAACATAGAGGCACAGACCAGTTTCTTCCAACATAGAAGTACAGACCAGTTTCTTCCAACATGGAGGCACAGACCAGTTCCTACAAACATGAAGGCACAGACCAGTTTCTACCAACATGGAGGCACAAACCAGTTTCTACCAACATGGAGCTACAGAGCAGTTACTTCCAACATGGAGGGAGAGACCAGTTTCTTCCAACATGGAGGTACAGACCAGTTTCAACCAACATGGAGGAACAGACCAGTTTCTACCAACAGGGACGAACAGACCAGTTTCAACCAACATGGAGGAACAGACCAGTTTCAACCAACATGGAGGAACAGACCAGTTTCAACCAACATAGAGGCACAGACCAGTTTCTTTCAACATAGAGGCACAGACCAGTTTCAACCAACATGGAAACACAGACCCGTTTCTACCACCACAGAGGAACAGACCAATTTCTTCCAACATTGAGAAACAGACCAGTTTCTCCCAACATGAAGGCACAGACCAGCTTCTTCTAACATGCAGGCACAGACCAGTTTCTACCAACATGGAAGTACAGACCAGTTTCTTCCAACATGGAGGTACAAACCAGTTTCTACCAACATTGAGGCACAGACCAGTTTCTTCAAACATGGAGAAACAGACCAGTTTCTTCCAACATGGACGAACAGACTAGTTTCTACCAACATGGAGGAACAGACCAATTTCATCGAACATGGAGGAAAAGACCAATTTCTTCGAACATGGAGGAACAGACCAGTTTCTACCAACATAGAGGCACAGACCAGTTTCTTCCAACATAGAAGTACAGACCAGTTTCTTCCAACATGGAGGAACAGACCAGTTCCTACAAACATGAAGGCACAGACCAGTTTCTACCAACATGGAGGCACAGACCAGTTTCTTCCAACATGGAGGCACAAACCAGTTTCTACCAACATGGAGGAACAGACCAATTTCTTCCAGTATGGAGGCACAGATCAATTTCTTCCAGTATGGAGGCACAGACCAGTTTCTACCAACATGGAAGTACAGACCAGTTTCTTCCAACATAGAGGCACAGACCAGTTTCTTCCAACATGGAGGTACAAACCAGTTTCTACCAACATTGAGGCACAGACCAGTTTCTTCCAACATGGAGGCACAGACCAGTTTCTACCAATATTGAAGCACAGACCAGTTTCTTCCAAAATGGAGGCACAGGGCAGTTTCAACCAACATAGAGGCACAGACCAGTTTGAGCCAACATAGAAACACAGACCAGTTTCTACCAATATGGAAACACAGGCCAGTTTCTACCAACATGGAAACACAGGCCAGTTTCTACCAACATGGAAACACAGACCACTTTCTACCAACATGGAAACACAGACCAGTTTCTACCAACATGGAAACACAGACCAGTTTCTACCAACATGGAAACACAGACCAGTTTCTACCAACATGCAGGCACAGACCAGTTTCTACCAACATGAAGGCACAGACCAGTTTCTATCAACATGGAGGCAGAGACCAGTTTCTTCACACATGGAGGCAAATACCAGTTTCTACCGACATGGAGGCACAGACCAGTTTCTACCAATATGGAGGAACAGACCAGTTTCTACCAGCATGGAGGAACAGACTAATTTCTTCCAACATGGAAGTACAGACCAGTTCCTTCCAACATTGAGAAACAGACCAGTTTCTCCCAACATGAAGGCACAGACCAGTTTCTTCTAACATGGAGGCACAGACCAGTTTCTACCAACATGGAAGTACAGACCAGTTTCCTCCAACATGGAGGCACAGACCAATTTCTTCCAACATGGAGGCACAGACCAGTTTCTTCCAAAATGGAGGAACAGACCAGTTTCAACCAACATAGAGGCACAGACCAGTTTCAGCCAACATAGAAGCACAGACCAGTTTCTACCAACATGGAGGCACAGACCAATTTCTACCAACAAGGAAACACAGACCAGTTTCTACCAACATGGAAACACAGACCAGTTTCTACCAACATGGAGGCACAGACCAGTTTCTACCAACATGAAGACACAGACCAGTTTCTATCAACATGGAGGCAGAGACCAGTCTCTTCAAACATGGAGGCACAGACCAGTTTCTACCAACATGGAGGCACAAACCAGTTTCTACCAACATGGAGGCACAAACCAGTTTCTACCAATATGGAGGAACAGACCAGTTTCTACCAACATGTAGGAACAGAATAATTTCTTCCAACATGGAGGAACAGACCAGTTTCTTCCAACATGGAGGAACTGACCAGTTTCTTCCAACATGGAAGTACAGACCAATTTCTCCCAACAAGGAGGAACAGACCACTTTCTACCATCATGGAGGAACAGACCAATTTCTTCCAACGTGGAGGAACAGACCTATTTCTCCCAACATGAAGACGCAGACCAGTTTCTTCCAACATGGATTAACAGACCAGTTTCTTCCAACACGGAAGTACAGACCAGTTTCTTCCAACATGGAAGCACAGACCAGTTTCTTCCAACATGGAAGTACAGACCAGTTTCTTCCAACATGGAGGCACAGACCAGTTTCTCCCAACATGGAGGCACAGACCAGTTTCTCCCAACATGAAGACACAGACCAGTTTCTACCAACATAGAGGCACAGACCAGTTTCTCCCAACATGAACACGCAGACAAGTTTCTATCAACATGGAGGCACAGACCAGTTTCTTCAAACATGGAGGCACAGACCAGTTTCTTCCAACATAGAAGTACAGACCAGTTTCTTCCAACATGGAGGACCAGACCAGTTTCTTCCAACATGGAGGAACAGAACAGTTTCTTCTAACATGGAGGAACAGACCAGTCTCTTCCAACATGGAGGAACAGACCAGTTTCTTCTAACATGGAGGAACAGATCAGTTTCTACCAACATGGAGGCACAGACCAGTTTCTGACAACATGGAGGAACAGACCAGTTTCTACAAACATAGAGGAACAGATCAGTTTCTACAAACATGGAGGAACAGACCAATTTCTTCCAACATGGAGGAACAGACCAGTTTCTTCCAACATGGAGGAACAGACCAGTTTCTACCAACATGAAGGCACAGACCAT
This sequence comes from Cherax quadricarinatus, assembly GCF_038502225.1. Classification (NCBI taxonomy): domain Eukaryota; kingdom Metazoa; phylum Arthropoda; class Malacostraca; order Decapoda; family Parastacidae; genus Cherax; species Cherax quadricarinatus. The sequence continues at coordinate 42,923,620 of NC_091300.1, forward strand.
TTTGTTCCAACATGGAGGAACAGACCAGTTCTTCCAACATAGAAGTACAGACCAGTTTCTTCCAACATGGAGGAACAGACCAGTTTCTTACAACATGGAGGAACAAACCAGTTTCTTCCAACATGGAGGAACAGACCAGTTTCCACAAACATGGAGGAACAGACCAATTTCTTCCAACATGGAAGAACAGACCAGTTTCTACCAACATGGAGGCCCAGACCAGTTTCTTCCAACATAGAGGAACAGACGAATTTCTTCCAACATTGAGGAACAGACCAGTTTCTCCCAACATGGAAGTACAGACCAGTTTCTTCCAACATGGAGGAACAGACCAGTTTCCTCCAACATGGAGGAACAGACCAGTTTCTTCCAACATGGAGGCACAGACCACTTCCTACCAACATGGAGGAACAGACCGCTTTCTACAAACATGGAAGTACAGACCAGTTTCTACCAACATGGAGGTACAGACCAGTTTCTTGCAACATGGAGGAACAGACCAGTTTCAACCAACAGAGAGGCACAGACCAGTTTCATCCAACATAGAGGCACAGACCAGTTTCAACCAACATGGAGGCACAGACCAGTTTCTACCAACATAGACGAAAGACCAGTTTCTACAACCATGGAGGAACAGACCAATTTCATCCAACAATGAGGAACAGACCAGTTTGTCCCAGCATGAAAGCACAGACCAGTTTCTTCTAACATGGAGGCACAGACCAGTTTCTACCAACATTGCAGAACAGACCAGTTTCTACCAACATTGACGCACAGACCAGTTTCTTCCAACATGGAGGCAGAGACCAGTTTCAACCAACATAGAGGCACTGACCAGTTTCAACCAACATGGGAACACAGAAGAGTTTCTACCAACATGGAGGCACAGACCAGTTTCTACCAACATGGAAACACAGACCAGTTTCTACCAACATGGAAACAGACCAGTTTCTACCAACATGGAAAAAAGACCAGTTTCTACCAACATGGAAACACAGGCCAGTTTCTACCAGCATGGAAACACAGGCCAGTTTCTACCAACATGGAAGCACAGACCAGTTTCTACCAACATGAAAACACTGACCAGTTTCTACCATGATGGAAACACAGACCAGTTTCTTCCAACATGGAAACACAGACCAGTTTCTACCAACATGGAGGCACAGACCAGTTTCTACCAACATGAAGACAGAGACAAGTTTCATCCAACATAGAGGCACAGACCAGTTTCAACCAACATGGAGGCACAGACCAGTTTCTTCTAACATGGAGGCACAGACCAGTTTCTACCAACATTGCAGAACAGACCAGTTTCTACCAACATTGAGGCACAGACCAGTTTCTTCCAACATGGAGGCAGAGACCAGTTTCAACCAACATGGAGGCACTGACCAGTTTCTACCAACATGGGAACACAGACCAGTTTCTACCAACATGGAGGCACAGACCAGTTTCTACCAACATGGAAACACAGACCAGTTTCTACCAACATGGAAACACAGGCCAGTTTCTACCAGCATGGAAACACAGGCCAGTTTCTACCAACATGGAAGCACAGACCAGTTTCTACCAACATGGAAACACAGGCCAGTTTCTGCCAGCATGGAAACACAGGCCAGTTTCTACCAACATGGAAGCACAGACCAGTTTCTACCAACATGGAAACACTGACCAGTTTCTACCAACATGGAAACACAGACCAGTTTCTTCCAACATGGAAACACAGACCAGTTTCTTCCAACATGGAGGCACAGACCAGTTTCTACCAATACAGAGGAACAGACCAATTCCTACCAACATAGAGGAACAGACTAATTTCTTCCAACATGGAGGAACGGACCAGTTTCTTCCAACATGGAGGAACGGACCAGTTTCTTCCAACATGGAGGAACTGACCAGTTTCTTCCAACATGGAGGAACGGACCAGTTTCTTCCAACATGGAGGAACTGACCAGTTTCTTCCAACATGGAAGTACAGACCAGTTTCTTCCAACATGGAGGCACAGACCAGTTTCTTCCAACATGGAAGTACAGACCAGTTTCTTCCAACATGGAGGCACAGACCAGTTTCTTCCAACATGGAGGAACGGACCAGTTTCTTCCAACATGGAGGAACGGACCAGTTTCTTCCAACATGGAGGAGCGGACCAGTTTCTTCCAACATGGAGGCACAGACCAGTTTCTCCCAACATGGAGGCACAGACCAGTTTCTCCCAACATTTAGACTCAGACCAGTTTCAACCAACATAGAGGCATAGACCAGTTTCAACCAACATGGAAACACAGACCAGTTTCTATCAACATGGAGGCACAGGCCAGTTTCTTCAAACATGGAGGCAGAGACCAGTTTCTACCAACATGGAGGAGCAGACCAGTTTCTACCAACATGGAGGAACGGACTAATTTTTTCCAACATGGAGGAACAGACCAGTTTCTTCCAACATGGAGGCACAGACCAGTTTCTACCAACATGGAGTCACAGACCAGTTTCTTCCAACATGTAGGCACAGACCAGTTTCTACCAACATGGAGGCACAGACCAGTTTCTACCAACATGGAGGAACAGACCAGTTTCTTCCAACATGGAGGAACAGACCAGTTTCTACCAACGTGGAGGTAAAGACCAGTTTCTACCAACATGGAGGAACAGACCAGCTTCTACAAACATGGAAGAAAAGACCAGTTTCTTCCAACATGGAGGAACAGACCAGTTTCTTCCAACATGGAGGAACAGACCAGTTTCCTCCAACGTGGAGGAACAGACCAGTTTCTTCCAACATAGAGGCACAGACCAGTTTCTACCGACATGGAGGAACAGACCAGTTTCTACCAACATGGAAGTACAGACCAGTTTCTTCCAACATGGATGCACAGACCAGTTTCTTCCAACATGGAGGAACAGACCAGTTTCTTCCAACATGGAGAAACAGACCAGTTTCTTCCAACATAGAGGCACAGACCAGTTTCAACCAACAGAGGCACAGAACAGCTTCAACCAACATTGAGGCACAGACCAGTTTCTTCCAACATAGAAGTACAGACCAGTTTCTTCCAACATGGAGGAACAGACCAGTTTCTTCCAACATAGAGGCACAGACCAGTTTCAACCAACATAGAGGCACAGAACAGTTTCAACCAACATAGAGGCACAGATCTGTTTCAACCAACATAGAGGCACAGACCAGTTTCTACCAACATTGAAGTACAGACCAGTTTCTTCCAACATGGAGGAACAGACCAGTTTCTTCCAACATGGAGGAACAGACCAGATTCTACCAACATGGAGGAACAGACCAGTTTCTACAAACATGGAGGAACAGACCAATTTCTTCCAACATGCAGGCACAGACCAGTTTCTACTAACATTGAGGAACAGATCAGTTTCTTCCAACATGGAGGCAGAGACCAGTTTCTACCAACATGGAAACACAGACCAGTTTCTACCAACATGGACACACAGACCAGTTTCTACCAACATGGAAACACAGAACAGTTTCTACCAACATGGAAACACAGAACAGTTTCTACCAACATGGAAACACAGACCAGTTTCTACCAACATGGAAACACAGACCAGTTTCTACCAACATGGAAACACAGACCAGTTTCTACCAACATGTAAACACAGACCAGTTTCTACCAACGAGGAAACACAGACCAGTTTCTACCAACATAGAAACACAGACCAGTTTCTACCAACATGGAAACACAGACCAGTTTCTTCCAACATGGAAACACAGACCAGTTTCTACCAACATGGAAACACAGACCAGTTTCTACCAACATGGAGGAACAGAGCAATTTCTTCCAACATTGAGGAACAGACCAATTTTTTCCAACATGCAGGCACAGACCAGTTTCTACTAACATTGAGGAACAGACCAGTTTCTTCCAACATGGAGGCAGAGACCAGTTTCTACCAACATGGAAACACAGACCAATTTCTACTACCATGGAAACACAGACCAGTTTCTACCAATATAGAAACACAGACCAGTTTCTACCAACATGGAAACACAGACCAGTTTCTACCAACATGGAAACACAGAACAGTTTCTTCGAACATGGAGGAACAGACCAGTTTCTACCAACATGGAGGTACAGAGCAGTTTCTTCCAACATGGAAGTACAGACCAGTTTCGTCCAACATGGATGCACAGACCAGTTTCTTCCAACATGGAGGCTCAGACCAGTTTCTACCAACATGGAGGTACAGAGCAGTTTCTTCCAACATGGAGGTACAGACCAGTTTCAACCAACATGGAGGAACAGACCAGTTTCCACCAACATGGATGAACAGACCAGTTTCAACCAACATGGAGGAACAGACCAGTTTCAACCAACATGGACGAACAGACCAGTTTCAACCAACATGGAGGAACAGACCAGTTTCAACCAACATGGAGGAACAGACCAGTTTCAACCAAAATATAGGCACAGACCAGTTTCAACCAACATGGAAACAAAGACCAGTTTCTACCAACACAGGAACAAATCAGTTTCTACCACCATGGAGAAACAGACCAATTTCTTCCAACATTGAGGAACAGACCAGTTTCTCCCAACATGAAGGCACAGACCAGTTTCTTCCAACATGGAGGCACAGACCAGTTTCTACCAACATTGAAACACAGACCAGTTTCTACCAACATGGAAACACAGACCAGTTTCTACCAACATGGAAACACAGACCAGTTTCTTCCAACATGGAGGAACAGACCAATTTCTTCCAACATGGAGGAACAGACCAGTTTCTCCCAATATGGAAGTACAGACCAGTTTCTTCCAACTTGGAGGAACAGACCAGTTTCCTCCAACATGGAGGAACAGACCAGTTTCTTCCAACATGGAGGCACAGACCAGTTCCTACTAACATGGAGGAACAGACCAGTTTCTACCAACATGGAAGTACAGACCAGTTTCTTCTAACATGGAGGAACAGACCAGTTTCCTCCAACATGGAGGAGCAGACCAGTTTCTACCAACACATAAGTACAGACCAGTTTCTTACAACATGGAGGCACAAACCAGTTTCTACCAACATGGGGGTACAGAGCAGTTTCTTCCAACATGGAGGTACAGACCAGTTTCTTCCAACATGGAGGTACAGACCAGTTTCAACCAACATGGAGGAACAGACCAGTTTCTTCCAACATGGAGGAACAGACCAGTTTCTTCCAACATAGAGGCACAGACCAGTTTCAACCAACAGAGGCACAGACCAGTTTCAACCAACATAGAGGCACAGACCAGTTTCAACCAACATAGACGCACAGACCAGTTTCAACCAACATGGAAACACAGACCAGTTTCTACCAACAGAGGAACAAACCAGTTTCTACCACCATGGAGGAACAGACCAATTTCTTCCAACAATGAGGAACAGACCAGTTTCTCCCAACATGAAGGCACAGACCAGTTTCTTCTAACATGGAGGCACAGACCAGTTTCTACCAACATGGAAGTACAGACAAGTTTCTTCCAACATGGAGGCACAGACCAGTTTCTTCCAACATGGAGGTACAGACCAGTTTCTACCAACATTGAGGCACAGACCAGTTTCTTCCAACATGCAGGCACAGACCAGTTTCTACTAACATTGAGGAACAGATCAGTTTCTTCCAACATGGAGGCAGAGACCAGTTTCTACCAACATGGAAACACAGCCCAGTTTCTACCAACATGGACACACAGCCCAGTTTCTACCAACATGGACACACAGACCAGTTTCTACCAACATGGAAACACAGAACAGTTTCTACCAACATGGAAACACAGACCAGTTTCTACCAACATGGAAACACAGACCAGTTTCTACCAACATGGAGACACAGACCAGTTTCTACCAACGTGGAAACACAGACCAGTTTCTACCAACATGGAAACACAGACCAGTTTCTACCAACATGAAAACACAGACCAGTTTCTACCAACATGGAAACACAGACCAGTTTCTACCAACATGGAAACACAGACCAGTTTCTACCAACATGGAGGAACATACTAATTTTTTCCAACATGGAGGAACAGACCAGTTTCTTCCAACATGGAGGAACAGACCAATTTCTTCCAACATGGAGGAACAGACCAGTTTCTACCAACATGGAGGCACAGACCAGTTTCTTCCAACATAGAACTACAGACCAGTTTCTTCCAACATGGAGGCACAGACCAGTTCCTACCAACATGGAGGCACAGATCAGTTTCTACCAATATGGAAGTACAGACCAGTTTCTTCCAACATGGAGGCACAAACCAGTTTCTTTCAACATTGAGGTACAGACCAGTTTCAACCAACATGGAAGAACAGACCAGTTTCTTCCAACATGGAGGCACAAACCAGTTTCTTCCAACATGGAGGAATGGACCAGTTTCTTCCAACAGAGGCACAGACCAGTTTCAACCAACATAGAGACACAGACCAGTTTCAACCAACATAGAGGCACAGACCAGTTTCAACCAACATAGAGGCACAGACCAGTTTCAACCAACATGGAAACACAGACCAGTTTCTACCAACAAAGGAACAAACCAGTTTCTAGCACGATGGAGGAACAGACCAATTTCTTCCAACATTGAGGAACAGACCAATTTTTTCCAACATGCAGGCACAGACCAGTTTGTACTAACACTGAGGAACAGACCAGTTTCTTCCAACATGGAGGCAGAGACCAGTTTCTACCAACATGGAAACACAGACCAATTTCTACTAACATGGAAACACAGACCAGTTTCTACCAATATAGAAACACAGACCAGTTTCTACCAACATGAAAACACAGACCAGTTTCTTCGAACATGGAGGAACAGACCAGTTTCCTCCAACATGGAGGAACAGACCAGTTTCTTTCAACATGTAGGCACAGACCAGTTCCTACCGACATGGAGGAACAGACAAGTTTCTACCATCATGGAAGTACAGACCAGTTTCGTCCAACATGGATGCACAGACCAGTTTCTTCCAACATGGAGGCTCAGTCCAGTTTCTACCAACATGGAGGTACAGAGCAGTTTCTTCCAACATGGAGGAACAGACCAGTTTCAACCAACATGGAGGAACAGACCAGTTTCAACCAACATGGAGGAACAGATCAGTTTCAACCAATATATAGGCACAGACCAGTTTCAACCAACATGGAAACACAGACCAGTTTCTACCAACACAGGAACAAATCAGTTTCTCCCACCATGGAGAAACAGACCAATTTCTTCCAACATTGAGGAACAGACCAGTTTCTCCCAACAGGGAGGCACAGACCAGTTTCTTCCAACATGGAGGTACAGACCAGTTTCTACCAACATTGAGGCACAGACCAGTTTCTACCAACATTGAGGCACAGACCAGTTTCTTCCAACATGGAGGCAGAGACCAGTTTCTACCAACATTGAAACAAGGACCAGTTTCTACCAACATGGAAACACAGACCAGTTTCTACCAACATGGAAACACAGACCAGTTTCTACCAACATGGAAACACAGACCAGTTTCTACCAACATGGAAACACAGACCAGTTTCTACCAACATGGAAACACAGACCAGTTTCTACCAACATGGAAACACAGACCAGTTTCTACCAACATGGAAACACAGACCAGTTTCTAACAACATGGAAACACAGACCAGTTTCTAACAACATGGAAACACAGACCAGTTTCTACCAACATGGAAGCACAGACCAGTTTCTACCAACATGGAAACACAGGCCAGTTTCTACCAACATGGAAACACAGACCAGTTTCTACCAACATGGAGGCACAGACCAGTTTCTATCAATATGAAGACACAGACCAGTTTCTATCAACATGGGGGCAGAGACCAGTTTCTTCAAACATGGAGGCACAGACCAGTTTCTACCAACATGGAAGCACAGACCAGTTTCTACCAATATGGAGGAACAGACCAGTTTCTATCAACATAGAGGAACAGACTAATTTCTTCCAACATGAAGGAACAGACCAGTTTTTTCCAACATGGAGGAACAGACCAGTTTCTACCAACATGAAGGAACAGACCAATTTCTTCCAACGTGGAGGAACAGACCAGTTTCTACCAACATAGAAGTACAGATCACTTTCTTCCAACATGGAGGCACAGACCAGTTCCTACCAACATGGAGGCACAGATCAGTTTCTACCAACATGGAAGTACAGACCAGTTTCTTCCAACATGGAGGAACAGACCAATTTCTTCCAACATGGAGGAACAGACCAGTTTCCTCCAACATGGAGGAACAGACCAGTTTCTTTCAACATGTAGGCACAGACCAGTTCCTACCGACATGGAGGAACAGACCAGTTTCTACGCATCGCTATTGGGCCGTGCGGACGTGCTGCGCAGTAGCTCCTGATTGAGTTGGCATTTGCGCAGTGTTGACGTGTACTTGGCTCTGTGAAGACCTGTTTGCGCGCTCTCTAGAATTGAAGCAAGATGCCCTCCATCGAGCAACTTTACCAACAGCTTAAGGAAGAATTGAGGTTGGCGAATTTGGAAATTCGGCGATTGACCGAGGAGAACAAGAAGATTCGTAGTAGTCCTCCTGTTTTGAGTCCTCAGGTCAAGAAGGGAAACTGGTCAGTGGCTGGACAGCAGGGAAAGAAGTTGACGATCAAGAAGACGAATGGAAAGGTAGAAACGATGAAGAAGAAAGAGACTGCCGTGGAAACTGTTGTGGAAACATCCAATACATTCTCAGTGCTACCCGACGAATGTGAGTTGACTACTGGGAACGACACGACGAAAGACATTAAGGAAGGTAAGCATATTGTTGTTGTTGGGGATAGCCAAGTTAGGTATATGGATAGGGCGTTCTGCTTGAAGGACAGGAGTAGGAGACAGAGAGTTTGCTTTCCTGGGGCTGGGATGGAGGATATTGTTAGCCGTCTGGATGACATCATGAGAGGTAATGGGAGCAATCCTATTATCTGTCTCAGTGCTGGAGGCAACGATGTTGGCAGACGTAGGAGTGAGGACCTGATTAGCAGGTATAGGTCAGCAATAGAAATAATTAGAAGTAAGGGTGGGAACCCTCTCATATGTGGTATTTTGCCAAGGAGGGGAGTTGGAAGTGAATGGTTGTCCAGGGCAATTGGTGTCAATTGCTGGCTGGACAAATACTGTAAGGAAAATGCGGTAACATTCATTGACAACTGGGACCTCTTCTATGGCAGAAATGACATGTATGCTAGGGATGGGGTTCACTTATCTAGGTGTGGGGTGGGAGCACTGGCAACTGCAGTGGAGGGAGCAGTTAGGACTTTAAACTAGGAATAGTTAGTGGTATGGGTTTTGGCAGGAAAACAGTGAAGTCCCAGTGTAGTAATATTACGAGTTCTAGGGGAACTAGTAATAATAAGAACGAGATAGATATTGAAAAGCCAGGGACCTTGGGTGATAAGGACGGTAATAGGTTTAGTAGAAAAATAGAAATGAGCAGGAAGGGTAAAGAGAAAGGAGAGTCTTTCAATGTTTATTATGCTAATTGCCGTAGTGCTAGAAATAAGATGGACGAGTTGAGATTAGTTGCTAGTGTAGGTAACATTGATGTATTTGCCTTAACTGAGACGTGGTTTAATTCAAAAAGTCGGGACATGCCTGCGGAATGTCATATTCAGGGTTTTAAATTGTTCCAAGAAGATAGAAGTATTGGGAGGGGGGGTGGGGTGGCATTGTATGTCCGAGATCGCTTGAACTGTTGCATAAAAACGGGTATTAAGTCTGAAGTAACACATACAGAGTCTGTTTGGATAGAATTTTCAGAGGGGCATGAAAAACTGATTTTAGGAGTGATATACCGTCCCCCTAACTTAGATAGGGACCAAGGGAAACTACTATGGGAGGAAATTGTTAAGGCCACAAGGCACGATAATGTAGTAATTCTAGGAGACTTTAACTTTAGTCATGTTGATTGGAATTTCTTGACTGGGAATTTAGAATCGTACGACTTCTTAGAAGTATTTCAGGATTGTTTTTTGAAGCAGTTTGTGACAGAACCTACAAGGGGAAATAACCTGCTTGACTTAGTTATGGCAAACAATGAATCCCTTGTTAATAATTTAGAAATTTCAGAGGAACTGGGTGCTAGCGACCACAAATCAATTACATTTAGCATTGAATGGAAGTACGATAGTAGCGATAACTCAGTAACAGTCCCAGATTTTCGCTTAGCAGATTACGATGGGCTTAGAGAACACTTATCATCTGTTGACTGGGGTAACGAAGAGAGCTATCAATATGACAGTTTTCTGAACACTATACATGCTGCTCAAAGAGCGTTTATCCCATATAAAGAAATTAGATCAAATAGAAATGACCCAAAATGGATGAATAATAGGCTCAAATATCTACTAGGGCATAAGAAAGGAATTTATAGGCGTATCAAAAGAGGTGAGGGTCATCTTATGAATCAGTATATTGACATTAAGAGGGACATTAAAAAGGGGATAAGAAAAGCTAAAAGGGACTATGAAATTAAAGTTGCTAGGGATTCTAAAACTAACCCAAAAAGTTTTTTCCAGGTCTATAGAACAAAAGTTAGAGATAAGATAGGTCCCCTTAAAAATAACTATGGGCACCTTACTGACAATGAGAATGAAATGTGCTTGATTTTAAATAATTATTTTCTCTCAGTTTTTACACAGGAAGACACTAACAATATTCCAGTAATTAATTTTTACAGTGGGCTAGAAGAAGATAAATTATGTAACATCACAGTCACTAGTGAGATGGTTGTGAGGCAGATAGACAGACTGAAGCAAAATAAGTCGCCGGGTCCTGATGAGGTTTTTTCAAGGGTTCTTAAGGAATGCAAAATGGAACTCTGTGAACCATTAACTAATATTTTTAATTTATCTCTTCAAACAGGTGTAGTGTCTGATATGTGGAAGATGGCTAATGTAACTCCTATTTTTAAAACAGGGGACAAGTCGTTACCGTCAAATTACCGCCCAATAAGCCTGACCTCAATTGTAGGCAAATTACTAGAGTCAATTATAGCTGAGATTATAAGAAGCCATCTCGATAAGCATAGCTTGATTAATGATACTCAGCATGGATTCACAAGAGGCCGGTCTTGTCTAACTAATTTATTAACTTTCTTCAGTAAAGCTTTTGAGGCTGTTGACCACAATAAAGAATTTGATATTATTTACTTAGATTTTAGTAAGGCTTTTGATAGAGTTCCGCACCATAGATTGTTAAAGAAAGTGGCAGCTCATGGCATTGGGGGAAAAGTGCTCTCGTGGATCGAGTCATGGCTCACTGACAGGAAGCAGAGAGTGTCCATAAATGGGGTTAAATCCGAGTGGGGATCTGTAACAAGTGGCGTTCCACAGGGATCAGTCTTGGGCCCGTTGTTGTTTATAATATATATCAATGATCTTGATGAGGGAATTACTAGTGATATGAGCAAATTCGCCGATGACACAAAGATAGGTAGGATAATTGATTCAAACGTAGATGTTAGGGAACTTCAGGAGGATTTAAACAAACTCTATTCTTGGTCAGAAAAGTGGCAGATGCAGTTCAATGTAGATAAGTGCAAGGTTCTGAAGCTTGGGAGTGCCCATAACCCTAGTACTTATAAATTAAATGATGTAGAACTTAGCCATACAGATTGCGAAAAGGACTTGGGGGTTATGGTGAGCAGCAACCTTAAACCAAGACAGCAATGCCTAAGCGTACGTAATAAGGCAAATAGATTACTGGGATTTATATCAAGAAGTGTAAGCAACAGAAGTCCAGAGGTCATACTGCAGCTTTATACATCATTAGTAAGGCCTCACCTTGATTATGCAGCTCAGTTCTGGTCTCCGTATTACAAAATGGACATAAATTCGTTAGAAAACATTCAGCGTAGGATGACTAAATTAATACATAGCATCAGAAATCTTCCTTATGAAGAAAGATTAAAGACTCTTAAGTTACATTCACTTGTTAGACGAAGAATGAGGGGAGACCTGATCGAAGTGTATAAGTGGAAGATAGGTATTAATAAAGGGGATATTAATAAGGTCTTGAGGATGTCTCTCCAAGAGAGAACCCGCAGTAATGGATTTAAATTAGATAAGTTTAGATTTAGAAAGGACATAGGAAAGTATTGGTTTGGAAATAGGGTAGTTGATGAGTGGAACAGTCTACCTAGTTGGGTTATTGAGGCTAGGACTTTAGGTAGTTTCAAATCTAGGTTGGATAAGTACATGAGTGGGAAGGGTTGGATTTGAGTGGGACTTTCACATCAGAGCTTATTTCTTGGGTAGCATTGAAAATTGGGTTGGGTAAATGTTTTGTTAGTGGGATGAATTGTAAAGGACCTGCCTAGTATGGGCCAGCAGGCCTCCTGCAGTGTTCCTCCTTTCTTATGTTCTTATGTTATCATGGAAGTACAGACCAGTTTCGTCCAACATGGATGCACAGACCAGTTTCTTCCAACATAGAAGTACAGATCACTTTCTTTCAACATGGAGGCACAGACCAGTTCCTACCAACATGGAGGCACAGATCAGTTTCTACCAACATGGAAGTACAGACCAGTTTCTTCCAACATGGAGGAACAGACCAATTTCTTCCAACATGGAGGAACAGACCAGTTTCTTCCAACATGGAGGAACAGACCAGTTTCCTCCAACATGGAGGAACAAACCAGTTTCTTTCAACATGGAGGCACAGACCAGTTCCTACCGACATGGAGGAACAGACCAGTTTCTACCATCATGGAAGTACAGACCAGTTTCGTCCAACATGGATGCACAGACCAGTTTCTTCCAACATGGAGGCACAGACCAGTTTCTACCAACATGGAGGTACAGACCAGTTTCTTCCAACATGGAGGTACAGACCAGTTTCAACCAACATGGAGGAACAGACCAGTTTCAACCAACATAGATGAACAGACCAGTTTCAACCAACATGAAGGAACAGACCAGTTTCAACCAACATAGACGCACAGACCAGTTTCAGCCAACATAGACGCACAGACCAGTTTCAACCAACATGGAAACACAGGCCTGTTTCTACCAACATGGAAACACAGACCAGTTTCTACCAACATGGAGGCACAGACCAGTTTCTACCAACATGAAGACACAGACCAGTTTCTATCAACATGGAGGCAGAGACCAGTTTCTTCAAACATGGAGGCACAGACCAGTTTCTACCAACATGGAGGCACAGAGCAGTTTCTACCAATATGGAGGAACAGACCAGTTTCTACCAACATGGAAACACAGACCAGTTTCTTCAAACATGGAGGCACAGACCAGTTTCTACCAACATGGAGGCATAGACCAGTTTCTACCAATATGGAGGAGCAGACCAGTTTCTACCAACATAGAGGAACAGACCAGTTTCTATCAACATGGAGGCAGAGACCAGTTTCTTCCAACATGGAGGAACAGACCAGTTTCTACCAACATGGAAACACAGACCAGTTTCTACCAACATGAAAACACAGACCAGTTTCTACCAACATGGAAACACAGACCATTTTCTACCAACATGGAAACACAGACCAGTTTCTACCAACATGGAAACACCGACCAGTTTCTACCAACATGGAAACACAGACCAGTTTCTACCAACATGGAAACAAAGACCAGTTTCTACCAACATGGAAACACAGACCAGTTTCTACCAACATGGAGGAACATGGGTAACTGAGAAGCTCTCACAAAACACAAGATCAATGTGGTTAGTCAGCGCTTTTGTTTTTAAACAAGAGTTACAATGGTAGACTAAGATATAGAACCTTCCCCAACTCATGGAACGGGTGGGATTTGAATCCATGGCGAGTGAGTCGTAAAACTTCAGGTCAGTGTGTAAGCCAGTGTACCAGCTGCCTGCAATAAGATTCATCCAACTAGGTATATTTCTACACCATAGGAAGGTTAGCATGAGCCACCACTGTGAGTAATGAAGATACAGAACCTTGTTTTACCAGTAAAGTTCTTACCTACGTCAGCTCCTAAACATAACATTATTAAGTGGCTATATGTAGCAACGAAAAATTTTTTGTAGTATACAGTAAAAAGAAGACAATTTCTTTCAGTTACGAATATATGACTTTGAACATTGAACGTGTAATAATCCACAAAACTAATTAGCTTATGTGACAGTCATGTTGCTCATAATAAATATATACTGGAATAAGGTATTCTCAATCTTCGCATCTGATAGTGATTTATTAGCAATACTATAGACAACATACAGACAAAAGCTTTATGTTCATGGAACATTCAGATAGGAAAGTTGATGAAGCAGTAACCAGCTACGGTTGACATTACTTCGTTATTGTCTGAAAGTTTTACAAGTATACTATTCCAGACTCCAATCATATAAGAAAGGAATGACTGCAGCCCGAGTGTGGTACCGTTTGCTTCCTATCTTGTGGTATAAATGTTGCCTTCTGGCTGACAGTGAAGTGGAGGCGAGTGAGGTACTTGGATAACATTGACTTGGAACATAACAGTATGGCAACTAACAGCTCTCCGATGTTGAAGGTTATGGGTGTAGATGAGAGATAAGTTGCTTTGCACGGTTCTTTATTCTGCCTAAAGTTCGCAGATGAGACGATGGACAGTACTCCAGAAGGAGAGCATACTGAAGGTAAGAGCGCACTTCTGCCTCGTCCAGTTTTACAGGTGCAAAAGAAAAAAAAAAGTTGGTGCCAACAACGAAAGGCACACTTGCTGTTTATCAATACCCATTACGGCGGGTACCAGAATTAAGGTAGAGACTCACTAGAGAACATAATCACAATATAGGGAAAATACAACAGTCCCAGTCCATACTATATTCTGAATTTAATCCATATCAGAAGCACCAGTAGCGACGGCAGCAGAAACATCAGAGGCGACTCTTGCAAAAGCAGGGACATCAGCCCTAGAGGAGGGAGGGAGGGTTGGAGGGGCGGGGGGCATGAGAGGTGGCGGTAGTAGTCAGCGACAACAACAGCGTCAGCGGGTGAGTCAGCGGTAGTGGCGTCAGTCCTTATATTACAAGCCAAGCAATATCCAAAATTTGTTTCCAGTCACAGGCTGTGAATCATACAATTCAGGGTAAGTTTACCAGCAAGTGAGGCAGAAAAGGGAAGAAGTTGGGTTCTTAGACGAACTTAGCTCTTTCACCGCCTTGACAAGGCGACCCAGCGTCAGAGAAGAGGCAGATGGGTGATCAATATCTCAGGAGGAATAATGAAGCAGGAATCAATCCCACCTTTTAAAACGACGGACACGAATCCATGTACAGTGGAAAGGGAAAGAGAGCCGCTTAACATGACACAACTAACTTGATACAGATGTGGCAAGGCAGCGATGGGGTGTCACCGTCACAGCGACGGTGATACTTGTCAGAACGATGCGATGAATGACACCCGTCATAACGACAGTGACATCCATCACAACGACGGTGACACCTGTCAAAGCGGAGCGGTGGGTGACACCCGTTATAAAGAAGGTGAGAGACGCTAAAGATACAGCAAGTTTCGCGCCGTCTTAATCGAAGGCAAAAAATCTCAATTTGGAAAATGCCAGCGAGAGATAATGCGAGTTACGAAAGATACCTTAAGTTTAATGCTTGAGAAAGTTATAAGCGTCTCACTTTGGGACTGTAGGCCAATGTCAGTGTTGGGAATGAAAAAAAAAGATACCACTCTATTTTGTAAATTTACAAAAAAAAAAAAATTGATCACTGGCCGATTAAAAGTAGAAATGACCCCAGAATTGATCATCTTATAGGGTACACGTATATCTGTATGGAGACCCAGCTGTGGACAAGATAGTTCTATAACCTACAATGATAGAAAAACCAGCTGACTTTCAAGCGTAGACAAAGCACAAATTGAATTACGACAGCGTCAATCTTCGAGACGCTAAACGACTTGAAGACAGACAGTCATCTACAAGTGTATCTGGTATATGTAGTCACCCGAGCAGACCACAAAGGAGCCCCAGTGGAGGAGGAAGCTGGTAAAACATTATGATCTCTCGGAAAGATTTGATGACGATGATAATGCCAGCGAGGGCTGAGAAAATATCATCCGTCTAAAGATGACGATGATGAGGATAATACGTCAAGATGAATTTGAAAGGTTTTACGACAATAAGAATAGTAACGATGGCAGTGAAGTTGTGCTGATAAGCGTCATAAACAACGTAAGATATTTTAGGAGTAATAAGTAAACTGCAACAAAGGCTATGGCTCAACTTGGGAAGAATGAATTAGGTTGTGAGAGGCGTGATACCATGAAAAATTGTTAGGAGGCAAGTTGTCTGGCTAATAAAGCTTACTATGAATGTTATGAATGAGACCTTTAATATATATAATATAACACAGAATAAAATCTTTAATAATACATGTATATACTAATTTTTATAAAAGTTCTTTATGGAAGAATCACAAGAAAGAAGTCAATTAAACGGAATTATTTACCCATGACATTATTGACTGATACATTAAGGCAGACTGATTATGATGAATATTCTCAAACATTGACCTTTTACAAAAAAAAAGTGAATCGTAGAAAAAAATCATAAAGTCCAAAAAAATAAAGTATATACGTACTAAAAACTGACTTTATAGAATCTAGTAACAAATTTTCTGAAGGAAATGAATAACCTCATTAAAGTTGAACGACAGCCAACTACCGAAGCTGAAATCTGCGTTGACAGGAAGGGAACGCCGGACACACTAGCACACTTTACAGACTAAGGAAACAGAGATTCCTCTGGCTGGGGACGCCACACTTATCTCTGCTGTTGTTACTGATACTTTCTTTCATAAAAATTATTACCGTTCTTTCTTAAAATAACGAATATTTAAATTCATATAGGACTGTTCAGTATACATGTACATCGATGACCAGCGAATTATAAAACATATTAAATAATCATTGTATTAAAATAAGCAGAGTATAGGTTATATAGAAACAAAATCACTAATTATGACGAGATGTTTTTGCAACAAATCATCTACAATGTTTGGGATGTAACACTGGCCTGGGACATAGAAAAACCGTACATTCGGAACCACGATATATAGTAGACGTCCCTAAGTTCATTCTAGAATCCTCACTAGGGAGGAATCATCGATGCTGAGGGACGTGTGGGAGGCTTCCCTAGGCTCACCACCGAGGAAGAACTACTTCAGAGTCTCAAGAATAACAACATATTATCTCGGATGCTGTAGGAATTTCTCTGTGTGTCTTAATTCTTTGATCAATGTGATATACATATTGCATTAATGAGATGAGAAATTTGAAGACTTCTTTCAGAAAATCAAATGTAAGATGGTGTGGAAAGATAATGATTACTATAAATCTGGTAAGTGTTACCGAAGTGCTTGGGGGTCAGGATGTTGTGGGTGTAATATAGAGTAATGATTACCATAGATTATGGATAATCGATAATAAAAATGTAGATCTGCTGTAGCTAAAACCTCGGTAACCCGATCATGTTTAAACTGGGATCAAGGAATACACATCGAGGTGAATACTTTTAATTTTAATTGAAAATAAATATTATGGAGATACGGACAAGATGCGGAATAATACATTTATGTACTGTTCAAGACATTTATTAAAGGAAACTCTTCGCCACGAGTGTCTTCATCATTTCTAATACAGAGAAAATAAATGTCCTGTACTCTACATATATGTTCTTTACTGCATTTTCTTAATTATTGAAAACTTTTATGTATCGATATGTATCTCTAGCTTTATTCTCGACCTTAGAGAATTACGTACAAATGATGGTTAGGAACGAAGTAGAGTGCAACCTTAGTGCTCTTGCCAGTCGACAAGACTTCCAACTAATAAACATTAAGCTACCACATTAAATACAACTAATACTTAACAAGCCTGTCGACGAAGATCCTGGGCTAAAAGCCCCTCTACACCCCGTATTAATATTAAGTGTTTACAGTCTTAATTGGAGATACGTATTCGCTGTGTAAACAAATAAATGTTCATTTCCTAGAACTAGAGTAATTCTATCGAGTAATTCTGTAGAACTAGCAACGGAGTAGAAACGGCTGACAAGGATGTGTGAAGAGGGGTGTTAAGCTTCCAGTTTTCAGAGTTAAGCAAGTTTGTGAATAACCTACAATCTGCTTACCCCCTCAGCTTCACCTGCTGGAGACAGTTGGAGAGGCTTAGCCAAACAACGCTGCCGCCCTCATCTCAACCACCACAACCCCCGCCTCTTCACTTTCCTATTGAGAGCTGAGTACACACACACACACACACACACACACACACACACGTCGTGGACTCGCTGTGGACAATACACCGTCTCACCTGTTAGGATCATTTCAAACACATACGAACACAGAAACAGATGGAAATGAGAACCTAAGATGTTAAGATTGTTTCCTTTCTTCTGGATCAGGCAGACACCCATGCAAAACTAAATGCGTTTTTGTAACTGCGCGATCCGAGAGAGGTATCCCAGTACTGCATAACCTTAGTCCCCCGTGCCTCAAGACACGCGACAGGAATTGTGCGGCTCAAATTTCTAATGCATTTATGTGTGATACTCGAAGATCTGAAGCGAATCAGGAGAGTCATTCACACGATACCATTTAGAAACTAATAACTCGAGCAGCATCTGCAAGCAACACGCCCATACACACCCGCAACATGTCCACATACACCTTCAGCATACTCATACACACCTGCAAAACTCACAACACATGCCTTCATTTACCTCAGGCAACAAACACCATTACCGTAGGCCGTGAATACTTGTTTATGTAGAAAAAAAATGTCTTAAGAAATCTAGGGATAACTTCACTCGTGTTTTACTAACTCTTTCCGTGGTGACCTCCTCGCCATCCACTTACTGACTCTTGAGTTCCACCCTGACACATGTGAGCAGCCAGCTATGCTATGTTCTCTATGTGAATAAATAAAGTTCCTGATGGACGAAACGTCTTCACAACAGGGACGGCTCCAGAATATCTCTACTGGAGGTCCTAGAGTTAGCTTCCTGGTTCGATGGGGAGCTAGAAGACTTGTTTTAAGGCAGCTTTATTTTTATTTGGGGGATAAACCTCCCAAGTCTTCCCCTGGAAACTACCTCTAATTATTTACATGTTGTCGGTGTACTTTACCATTGAATTACTACGGAGAAGAAGAGGAGCCAGAAAACATTGGCTGACAGTTGACACACATGAGTCACAGAGCCAGAAGTAAAAAATCTTTTTAAAATTTCAGGTTAGGATGGTAAGTTGGACATACTAGACGAAGAGGTAAATGCTACTCTCATTGCCAAAAGTATGATCGTTATCTAAAGGTAGGGCCAGGAGCTATGACTAACCTTGCAAATACAGAACCTGGAGTTTACCTGGAGAGGTTTTCGGAGGTCAACGTAGCCGCGGCCCGGTCTAAGGCCTCGTGGTGGATCAGGGTCTGATCAACCAGGCTGTTACTTGCTGGCCACACGTAAACAGACGTACGAACCACAGCCCAGCTGTGGTTCCTTCGTACGTGGTTCGACTTTAGGTGCCTGTCCAACGCCTTCTTGGAGACAGACAGGGGAGGCAGTTGAATAGTCTTGGGCCCCTGACACTTACTGTGTTTTCTCTTAGTGTACTCGTGGCGCCCCTGTTTTTCATTGGAGGAATGTTGCATCTCCTGCCGAGTCTTTTGCTTTCATAGGGAGTGATTTTCGTGTATATATTATCATGAATCTTTCTCGCCTGCATTCCAGGGAATACAAATCAAGGGACTTCAACCATTCCCAATAATTTAGGTGCTTTAAACGTACTTATGCGTGCCGTGAAAGTTCTCTGTACATTCTCCAGTACACTTAAATCTCCTCAACACCTGCTACCTCATCTGCATCAGCAGGATTTTAGATGATGTGAAACCAAGAAAATACCTTAGTTACGAAAAATAAAACTGATGTCTTTCAGTGATGACACGTCGCACTCACATACTCTATATAAAACCAAATCAATAAGGACTGACGGTACCCGCACTTCGAGAAGAGGTAGAACGCCAGATACATAGCCTAACAGCTGAGTATAAGATATTTTGTCTTCATTATGGCGAGCGTAATCTCCTCTCGTTCCCACGGGGTTAACCCCAACCCTCACTACCGTCCCAGGAGGTTCACCCCTGTTTAACCATTCCACCTCAACCTTCTCTTTCCAATACAGCGCTGGCCACTCCCTCTCTATAAGCTTTTGTTTATAGTTCGTGTGTGTGTGTGTGTGTGTGTGTGTGTGTGTGTATGTGTTACCATTTTCTCCTAAGCACATGTCGATTAAACACTACCTGGTTACCTGGAGGTTACCTGGAGGTTATTCCGGGGATCAACGCCCCCGCGGCCCGGTCCATGACCAGGCATCCCGATGGATCAGGGCCTGATCAACTAGGCTGTTACTGCTGGCCGCACGCAGTCCAACGTACAAGACACAGCCCGGCTGATCCGGCACTGAATTTAGGTATCTGTCCAGCTCTCTCTTGAAGGCAGCCAGGGGCTTATTCGCAATTCCCCTAATACTTGATGGGAGGCTGTTGAACAGTCTTGGGCCCCGGACACTTATGGTGTTTTCCCTTAGTGTACCAATGGCGCCCCTACTTTTTATTGGGGGCATTTTGCATCGCCTGCCCAGTCTTTTACTTTCGTAGGGAGTGATTTCTGTGTGCAGATTTGGGACCATTCCTTCCAAGATTTTCCAAGTGTAGATTATGATATATCTCTCCCTCCCGCGTTCCAACGAGTACAAGTTAAGTGCTTCCAAGCGTTCCCAGTAGTTAAGGTGCTTGACAGAACTTATACGTGCACTCTCTAGATCTGCGATTTCACCTGCTTTGAATAGAGATGTTAATGTACAGCAGTATTCCAGCCTAGAGAGAACAAGTGATTTGAAAAGGATCATCACTAGCTTGGCATCTCTCGTTTTGAACGTTCTCATTATCCATCCTATCATTTTCTTTGCACGTGCGATCGTGGCACTGTTGTGATCCTTGAAAGTGAGATCCTTAGACATTACTACTCCCAGGTCCCTTACATTATTTTTCCGCTCTATTGTATGGCCAGAGTCTGTAGTATATTCTGTTCTAGTTATTATCTCCTCCAGTTTTCCATAACGGAGTAGTTGGAATTTGTCCTCATTGAATATCATATTGTTTACCGTTGCCCACTGGAAAACTTTGTTTATATCTTCTTGGAGGTTAACCACGTCCTCAGCAGATGACAGCCTCATGCAGATCCTAGTATCATCCGCAAAGGATGATACGGTGCTGTGATGTATATCTCTGTCTATGTCTGATATGAGGATGGGGGCGAGTACTGTGCCTTGTGGAACAGAGCTCTTCACTATGGCAGCCTTCGATTTAACTCTGTTGACCACTACTCTTTGTGTTCGATTTGTTAGGAAGTTGAAGATCCATCTCCCCACTTTCCCAGTTATTCCTTTAGCACGTATTTTATGGGCTATTACGCCATGATCGCATTTGCCAAATGCTTTTGCAAAGTCTGTGTATATTACATCTGCATTCTGATTTTCCTCCAGTGCATCCAAGGCCATATCATAGTGATCCAGTAGTTGTGAGAGGCAGGAGCGACCTGCCCTGAACCCATGTTGCCCTGGATTGTGCAGATTTTGGTATATAGTTCTTAGCTAATGCTTTGCTGCCACATTTATGGAGTGGGGCTATATCCGTTGTTTTAAGTGACTGTGGAATTTCACCCATGTCCAAGCTCCTCCTCCATAGTGTACTTAGGGCACGCGAGAGGGGTTTCTTGCAGTTCTTAATGAAAACAGAGTTCCACGAGTCTGGGCCCGGGGCTGAGTGCATAGGCATGTTGTCAATGGCTTTTCCGAAATCTATCGGAGTTAGGGTAATGTCGGAAATCTGGCATACAATGATGGAGTTTTGAGGCTCATTCATGAAGAAATCATTTGGGTCGTCGATCCTCAGACCGATTAGTGGTTCACTAAACACAGAGTCGTACTGGGATTTCAATATTTCACTCATTTCCTTGTTGTCATCTGTGTAAGTCCCATCCTGTCTGAGTAAGGGCCCGATAATAGATGTGGTATTTGCCTTGTTTTTGGCATATGAAAATAAATATTTTGAATTTCTTTCAATTTAACTAATAGCTTTAAGCTCCTCCTGTTTCTCCTGGTTCCTGTAAGAGTCATTTAACTTAAGTTCGATAGTTTCCAATAGACCTGTTGTATTTGCGTGCATGTGCATGTGTTTTGTGTGTGTGTGTGTGTGTGTGTGTGTGTGTGTGTGTGTGTGTGTGTGTGTGTGTGTGTGTGTGTGTGTTGCATTCAAAGAGTATGCAATCTTTATTTGGAGCATGTTAACACCAACCAGCGAACCCGATGCTACGGGTCTGACGATCGAGGCCCCTTCGTCAGATCAGTATCTAGGTTCAGCAATTCATAATGTGGATCTGGCAATTGTGAAGGTGACGTGGTTACCACTCACCTTTTCACCCTTGTCATTTTCATTCTACCGCTGGTTGAACCACGGTGATCTGCTCTCCCTTGGCTGCTCTTTTGCCTTGATTACCGTGGCATGCACTAATACCTATTGCTGTACATAGTGTACACATTATGTTATGCTTGGTGAAGGATAATATAAATAAAAGCTTTTCTGCTGTGTTTATTTTGCTCCCATTACACCCAGGATAACAGACCTTTGAGTACCTGGGTTGTAATAGTGTGTGTGTGTGTGTGTGTGTGTGTGTGTGTGTGTGTGTGTGTGTGTGTGTGTGTGTGTGTGTGTGTGTGTATGTCTGTGTGTGTGCCTGTGTTGTTTTGTGTGAGAGTGAATGTGTGTGTGTGTGAGTGTGTATTCACCTGGTTGTATTTGCAGAAGTTGAATTACAACTCCTGTCCCTATTCTCTTCTTGTACTGGAACTTCAGGAGATTTCCAATAAAAGATAATTATTGCATAAGACCCTACTAGCATCTGCAAATCTCTTCGAACTGCCTTAGAATTTACGTCTGTAAATCTTAATTCAGTCAGAGATATAGGTCAAGAATTATGATCTAGGCGATTTTGAAATCGTCAGAAAATAACAAATTATATGGAAATTGTAACTTCAGTAACTATCTTATATCTAATATTTGACAAGATCTTTTGTGGAGGTGTTGTTGATCTTTTGTGGAGGTGTTGCTGATCTTGTGTGGAGGTGTTGTTGATCTTGTGTGGAGGTGTTGTTGATCTTTTGTGGAGGTGTTGTTGATCTTTTGTGGAGGTGTTGTTGATCTTTTGTGGAGGTGTTGTTGATCTTTTGTGGAGGTGTTGTTGATCTTGTGTGGAGGTGTTGTTGATCTTTTGTGGAGGTGTTGTTGATCTTTTGTGGAGGTGTTGTTGATCTTGTGTGGAGGTGTTGTTGATCTTTTGTGGAGGTGTTGTTGATCTTTTGTGGAGGTGTTGTTGATCTTTTGTGGAGGTGTTGTTGATCTTTTGTGGAGGTGTTGTTGATCTTTTGTGGAGGTGTTGTTGATCTTTTGTGGAGGTGTTGTTGATCTTTTGTGGAGGTGTTGTTGATCTTTTGTGGAGGTGTTGTTGATCTTGTGTGGAGGTGTTGTTGATCTTGTGTGGAGGTACGGTTGGTCTCTGGTGGGGTATTGTTTTTCTAGGGCGGGGTGTGGTTGGTCTCGGGTAGGGGCGCGGTTAGTCTAGCCTGGGAGTGTAGTTGACGGAGGTGCGTGTGGGGTATAAGTTGGTGGAAGTGGACGAGAATGGTTGAGGATAATGTAGATAAGGATGAGGAGTTCAGAGGTTTGAAATGGTGGTGTGTCAGGGGAACACTTATGGTGGAGATGGGGAATGGGGAGTGATGGGATTCTTGAAGTTGGAATACAGGAAGTAATGCAAGAAGCACAAACCTTTGTACACCATTACGCACTCAAGAATGCGTACATGCACATTATTGCGTGTGCTACTGCCAGTGATGAGGAGGCAATATGTTGTGTGCCAGTCTCTCCAGTACTCCACTCCCCTATATTGTCTCCTATGTTGTCAGTGATCTGGGCCTCAGGCTGCGAATGTTGCTGCTGAAGGTGGCCCTTAATGCTGCTGCTGAAGGTGGCCCTTAATGCTGCTGCTGAAGGTGGCCCTTAATGCTGCTGCTGAAGGTGGCCCTTAATGCTGCTGCTGAAGGTGGCCCTTAATACAAAAATATCCTCTAGTGGCTACATATTTGGCAGAATATCAACTAAAACACAATGACTATAATTCCTCTCTTATTATTCTTTTTTTCAAGTGGCATTCACTTTTTTCATCTTTCTTACATAATGAATTAAAATACAACATCATGGCTACAAAATAGTCTCTTCTACTTTTTCTCTCAATGTTTCCTGATATTCTCTTGCCTCTCCTTCACTTCTACATCTCTTCTATTTCCGTATTCGAACAGTTTCACACATTTTTTTCCCTTCCCACAACAATTCTTCCTTCTTTTATCTTTCCTCCTTGCTTCCTTTTTCTCTATCCTCCCCATTATCTATTCTTTAATTATTTTCTTCTACTTCTTCCCTACTCCTCCTCACTATTCTCCTGCCCCCTCATTCGCCATTTTCTTCATTTATTCCCTGGTTCCCCTGCACCCACCCTGCCTCCTACCATCCCTCCCGCCGTGAGTGCGCTGTATGGAGTGGGCCCCAGAGCCTCCTCACTCATAATACAGAACCAACAAACGCCACAACTTCAATTACATTCGCCGCCTTCGCTTCGGTTATAAAACGAACTACCACGAGCCTCTTCTCTTGTCTTATCTCTTTATATCCTCCCTCTCTCATCTACTACTTTATCTCTCCTCTCTCTCTCTCTCTCTCTCTCTCTCTCTCTCTCTCTCTCTCATATCTTTTCTTCGTCTCTCTCATCTCCTTCCACATCTCATTCACTATTTTATCTCAACTATCTCTGTACCAGAAGTTGCCGGTGAGTATTATTATGGGCAGCTAAGATATGTACAACACTCAAATATCTTTATTGTTTATTACTATCCCAGGGAAGCGCTAAACCGGTAGGGGTCAGAGACTTTCTGAGGAATGGATGGTAATGAGTGTTTCAAAGAAGTGGAATGTAGAGCCAATTTCTTGGGTCAATATCCGTTCACCAGCGTCCAGACACACTCCTCGTAGTGTGCCACAACTTAATATTACCCAGATCTTTCTCACTGCAGTGGTCTCACCACTGTGGCTGTCGAGATCTTATATGATTTCTATTCATTCTTCTTTCAGAATGAGTAACGCACTCAAACGCACGCTCAAACACAAACACATGGAAGCGCACGCGCACGGGCGTGCAAGTTCAAATGCAAACACGCACCCAAGTACATGTGCTACACACACACACACACACACACACACACACACACAGTGACTGGTATGAGAATATCGACCAAGCATATTAAGTACGTCTTTCATCTGGTAAGAAGGAAATGACAGGAACAATTTCAACACTTGGCTATTTGGAATCTACAGAAAAAAAAACATAATAAAAAAAAGATGATTAATCAAAAACAGGGGGAAGAGGGGAGAGAGCAAAATGAATGAGTGGGAAAAAACAAGGAATAATTGCGTGGAATAGAAGAAATCATTATGACTAAAAAAAAGTGCTCAATAACTAGAAGAGGAACTGAGAATTTTGAAGGAAGCTTTGGGATAAAAGGAGGGGAAGGTTAGAAGGGGAAAAGAATAATAAAGGAAAATGGACGAGCAGAAGGATCAAGAAGGGACAAAGGGGTAAAGTCAATAACAGAGATACTCTCAGGAGACCAGGAGGCACAGGTGATGAGAGACGCATCAAGGAAACTGATGGCAGATAAGACACTCTGGGAGGGAAAGCAATGAGACATTCCTGAGGATAAGATAATGAAAGGAAGAAAGAGGAAGGTCACTGATGGTATATGGACTTGAGGCTGATGACAGCTAAGGAAGGTCATAGGATGAAAATGAGATTATATTGATCATTGAGTGTATGTGACTGGAGGAATCAGACCTGATGGAAAATTTTCTGAAGATCAGGAAGCATTCACAGAGCAAACAATGCCTGATCAAACTAACCTTCGTGTACAAGCAGCATGAAACAGAATCTTGAGACAAAAAAAAATATTCTTGAAAAGTACCAAAAGTTAGCTTTTATACCTGGATAGGTGGAAAAAAAAACTGAAAAGGAAAAGTAACACTTTAAGAAGCACCTGAAGAGTTATCAGTTGCAGAAAGAGAAGCAGAGGGGTGGCAAGAGGGAACACTCAGCCTCCAGAAATATCTCAAGGCTCGCCCCTCTGCCTATCTCAGTACGTCCAATTCAAGGTTCACGCCCACAATAATAACCCAGCCCCTTCCCCCTGTTTCTTATCTACAGCCACAACCCTGACTCCCTCATTTTGTAATAATACATACACCAACTCCAATATCGCCTCTCCCGTTTATATATCAGCAACACACAGAAAGCTTGGACACTACAGATCAGTGTATGCTGAGGGCTCAGAGTATGGTGCACAAATGCACATAATTAATATATTAATTATCATGTGCGATGAGTTAAAAGGGATAACAGAGGAAATACCAGACATCATAGCCGTCGCAAAGACAAAACTAACTGTAATGGTAACAGACGCCGTATTCCCAGCAGGATACCAAGTAGTGAGGAAGGAGAAGAGTGGCACTGCTAATCAGAAACCAGTGAAGTTTCGGAGAGATGAGAGGGATAAACGAAAAATAGTAAAATAGTTACACAGTGGGCACAATGAAGAACGGGAAAACCAAGGTAGTACTAAAATTTATCAACAACCCATCACCAAATAGTAGGAAACCAAGAAAGAAATACACCACAGTGGAAGCAGCAAGTAGAGCATAAATGACCAACACTAAACTACTAATCATGGGAGATTTCAAACTTAAAGAAACATATTAGAGTATTGGAACTCACAGGGAGGAGAAAAAACGTAGAGGGCTAATATGTTTGTGGTGAAGAAAGTATGTGTTAGGACGTCAATGACGTAAGAGCGGATGAGCTGGCAAGACGGGATCTAGTATTTATAGGTGAAATCGAATATGAAATATCTCTGGCTCCAGCCACCATACAAAACTAATTTCAATACCTTATGGATGAAAACACTGGGGGAATAAATAGCAGGTGGCGGACGAGAGGAAATAGATTTGCAAGGATGGAGGGAATTCCTGAATGCGATTCACTGGGATACGGAACTGGAAGGTCAGCAAATAAGACTATGTAGTACCTAGCCGGAAAGTGATAGGAAGCAGAGAACTTCATGTCCAGAATGCGAAGTATTGACAAGAACAAGAAGATGGAAACTAGGAGAGCCCGTGGTTCAAATAAAGATGCAGAGAAGAAAAAAACACACGTGAAAGCACCTAGAAAAACTATAAACAAATCATAGACAAAAGAATGCAGAGAAGTGAGAAGACCGACAAATAAATATGCGAGAGTGATAGAAACTGACCCAACAATTTGACAATAACTTGGCAACACAAGCAAGTTGCATCTCATTTTTTGCACAACCAAAATCAGAAAAAAAAGACGACAGTAAAAGAGAAAGGGTACACCAACGGGTAATGGATATCGTACACACGACAGGGTATGTGGAAAAAAAAAGCTTTAAGTGAGGGGAATACATAAAAAACAACAGGACGTGTCACCGTGGACTGTGCAACAAGTCAACAGATACGGAACAAATTCCAGATATTTGTAAGACAGATAATGAAATGCCAATATACAAGGAGGCAGACATGACGTGTTAGACTACAGGTCAACCACACTCCCATGAACGCTATGTAAGGTAATGGAGAAGATAATCAGGAGAGTGGTGGAGCACTAGAGAAGTGATCTCATAAAAATTAACCAGAAGAGATTTTGAAATGGCAAATCTTGTCTCATAACACGGCTGTAGCTTTAAAATAAAATAACAGAAGTGAGGCAAGAGACTGCAAGAAGGCATTTGATATTGTGCCTCACAAGAGACTGTAACAGTAACTTGAAAAGCAAGAATAACAGGAAATGCACTAAGTGTATCAAAGAGCACCTTATGAGAAGGAGACAAAATATTATTGTCCGAGAAGAGGTGTATCAAGTGCGGTTTCTCAAAGATCAGTATTGGGACAGGTACTGTCTTTGTTATAAATAAATGACATACTAGAAGAGACAGAGTTGGAGATATTTCTGTAAACAGTCTAAAATTAGCGAAGACAATAATAAAACGAGGACAATGAAAGGCTACACATGCACTTGGACAAACTTCAGACCGGTCAAACAAGTTGCTACTTGAGTTCAGCTCCAGTAAATGCAAAGTTATGAAAATTAAGGAGCAAGATCAGAAATTGACTGTAGACTCCTGGGACAGAGGCTCCTGGGACAGAGGCTCCTGGGACAGAGGCTCCTGGGACAGAGGCTCCTGGGACAGAGGCTCCTGGGACAGAGGCTCCTGGGACAGAGTTTACAAATCTGACTCAAGAAAAAATGCCTGAGGAAGAGCAAAATGCCGAGCATATCATCAGACACACAACAACCGAACCTCTGCAGGCAATTCTTATTTCACTAAACTAAGTAGCTTTCAGGAATCCAAATAAATATTCACAGCTCTATATAAGACATTTATTAGGTCCATCTTAGAATATGCAGCACCAACATGGAACCCTCACCTTACAAAGAATGTTAAAAATAGAGAAATCGCAGATATGTAATGAGATCAGTCACAGAACAAAGAGAAATGGGCTATGTTGAGAAGCTACAGAAACTGAACCTGACGGCATTAGAGGAACCAGGGGAGCCATGATAACGACATAGAAAATATGCAGAGGACGTGATAGGATGGACAGAGATAAGCTGGTCGAGAAGCTGGGAACGGGTACACAAGAGCGAAGTTAGAAGCTAAAGATCGAGGCCTCAGGTATGTCAGGAATTATTTCTTCAGCCTGAACGTAGCCCTAGGAGGCAAGCTCCATATATATCCACAAGAATAGATATGACAAGGCATGTATATAAATGGTTCAGAGATCCGACAAGTTGATAAATTAGACACATGTACAACACTTGGGTATCTTTATTGAGGAAACGTTTCGCCACACTGTGACTTCATCAGTCCATACAAAGGAGAATGGTGAAGAGTGGAAGGAGTTTGAGGTAATCATTACCCCAGCCTGGAGTCGATGTAATCAGTCCATCAGTCTTAAAAAGAATACAACACATATTCGAGGAAGTTGCTTATATACTGTAGGCAGGTGAGGTGAAGCAGTTGTAGGTGGTATCACATGCAACAAATCCAAATGTCAGTTCTCTGAACCATTTATGTACATTTCTGTCAGACACAACATCTTGGGATCTTAATACAAGGAATTCTGTCGTATCATTGCCGTGTATTTTTAAGATAAACATTAATTTTCTAAATAAATGTCTTATTTCATCAATGTCCCAATTAATATGCACACTACTGTGACCTATCCAAGATAGACATAAAACTGAACAATAGTAGCCAACACCTTGACATATGAGAGAGCATGGAACAGCAGTAGCGACCATCAAACACCCTAAGGTTGACATACAAAGGTCCCACTACAATAACAGAATCTCATTTACAATGTTGGGTTGTGGAATTCCCATATGCTCTGTGATAGTTCACAGATAACCAGCAACGTTGAAAATTTAGATCCAGGTTCTGAACATGAAAGGCATCAAGACAAGAAGATCCTGCAACAGTCAAGAGACAGCTAAGTATATCCTATGTATGATCTTTGTGAGGTAAACTCACAAGAGCAGCAGTATACACACTGACTTACAACTGGAGTTGTTTAAAGACATACAAAACTGTGAATAGACACTCAGAAGCAAAAAGAAATATCAGATTAGAGCAGCAGCAGCAGCAGCACATTTACCCCACACAAAGCCACTGCCCTGAGAGTCATGTAGGCAACCCTCACTCCAGGAGAACTTCTGGAAGCTTCTAAGATGCTGTCGTGGGTGAGCAAAACAAAATACGTAAAAGTTCATACCAAAAGAAAAAAAATCAAAAGAGCATGAAATAATAATGTAATACAGGAGAGCTGAGACAAAGTAAGGAGGTCACGCCCCTTCACAGCACCAGCCAGTTCTGAAAACAGAAGTGAGCAAACCGTAACTTATAGGACCCTCACCCACAACGAAGCTGGCATCCAGTTATTGGACCCTCACCCACAACGAAGCTGGCATCCAGTTATTGGACCCTCACCCACAACGAAGCTGGCATCCAGTTATTGGACCCTCACCCACAACGAAGCTGGCATCCAGTTATTGGACCCTCACCCACAACGAAGCTGGCATCCAGTTATTGGACCCTCACCCACAACGAAGCTGGCATCCAGTTATTGGACCCTCACCCACATATATTTTTTATGACATTGAGTAAAATGAATATTGTGCACGATAAAATTATAGTTAATTGAAACACTAAACCCGAAATGGTTCTACAGCGCTGGTGCACGATAAGAGAAATAAAATATTAATAATACACGCCATACAGTATAAAAGTGACGCATGTAAAAAGTTTCTCATAGAAATGTGAAAAAAAAAACAGAATCATAATACCAAGTTTGTACGACATGGTTAGACAGGCGAAGACTACTCGAGAGGCTGGCAACGGGTACAAGGGGGCACAGTTAAAGGCTCAAGACACAGATGCGTCAGGGATGTCAGGAAGTGTTCCTTCAGTCTCAGGGTGGTCAAGAAGTGGAATGACCTGAACGTAATAGTAGACAGGCTCTGTACAAAGCCTCAAGAACAGGTATGACAGGACACCCCACAAGGCGAGAAGGAAGTCAATCCCGCAAGCGTTAAGTTTAGAAGCAAAGCCAGGAGCTGAAGCTCGATACCTCCAACCACAAACAGGCGAGTACATACACTCATATACACATGCAAATACACACCCTCAAACCAGACCAAGTGTCTATCGACAAGTGCTTTTGACAGTTAGTATCACACACACACACACACACACACACACACACACACACACACACACACACACACACACACACACACAGTAGGGACAGCGAGCGCGCTAGTCACGCCTTCCGTGCTCCGGGAATATAAGTGTTTTTGAGGGCTATGCAAGTGTTCTGCAAGGGTTGCTAAGTGTGTCAGGGTAGTGAACAATCCTAGAAGTGATTTTTAATCTGCCTGAGCCACGTAAGTGTGGGGGAGAGCCACAATTTTGTAAGTGATCTAGAAAATAAAAACGTTGTGGCGCAGAGTGGGCAGGCTAGTGTGTAAGGCGACGTTGTCAAGTGTCACTCAAGAAAGATAATAAAGTGAAACAATCGTGCGACCAGTGAGAGAAATACAGTGAATAGGGTACATTATTAACGAGAAGAAATTGAGGTGGATCTACGCCAGGACGTACATCGAGCTGGATCTATGCCAGGACGTCACATCGAGCTGGACAATCTACAGGCTGCTACAGCTTCACTACAAGTATTGTATCACCTATGAGTGGTTGTTTGGGTGTGGGGTTCCAGGTTCCAATTAACTGCCAAGCTGAATGTGAATGGTCTAACTCTCATAGCACGATAAAGAATAGGCACTCAAGTATTCAATAAGGAATAGCAAATGGTAATCCATTGAACTTACTATAAGCAGGTCAAGCATAGGCAACATTGTAAGTAGGTGAGCGTAAGTCCCAGGAGGGTGGAGTCAGGTCACAAGAGGTTGTGGACAAAGCGACCACTGAGAATCCACATTACACTCCAAGCACAAGCCACCTACTTTTCAGACACATAATAAACCCACACATAATTCGACACATAATTACACTCACACACACACACACACACACACACACACATACACACACACACATACACACACACACACACACACACACACACACACACACACACACACACACTAAGTACGTGCCGGTAAGTCCCAGGAGGTTGGGGTCAGGTCACAAGAAGTTGTGGGCAGCCAAGGACCACTGAGACTTACATTACAACGCACAAGCCACCTACCTTTCAGTACATAATAAAACCACACATAATTCCACACAAAATTACACACAAAATTACAC
Organism: Cherax quadricarinatus; assembly: GCF_038502225.1. NCBI lineage: Eukaryota > Metazoa > Arthropoda > Malacostraca > Decapoda > Parastacidae > Cherax > Cherax quadricarinatus. Next base: position 42,955,653 of record NC_091300.1, read on the forward strand.
ACAAAATTACACACACACACACACACACACACACACACACACACACACACACACACACACATATCCAGACTCACACATACACTCCCCCCTCCCCCACCGATATCTCACTTTCCCCTGATCCCTCCCCTCCCTCGATCACCCTCCCCTCCCCTGTTCACCCTAAACCCTCCCCACCCCTCCCCACTCCTCTCCCACATAGCCACAGTTCCTCCACTACTTCCCCCTCCACACTCTGACATACACACTACTAACCTAACATACAGAACTACATAGGTTTCCCACTCTGAGGCAATCAGGATAAAACAAAAATGGGTTGCCAGAGAGCAACAAGAAAAATTAAGGGACAGGAGGAGGAAACTGCAAAGGAAGATTGGGCAGCAGAGCTCATAAAAAGGGATCATGAATGGGAAAAGAAACTAGAAGAACTTAGCATGAGAATGGAAGAGAGGACAGATATGGAAAGCAGGAAGTGGGAGGTGCATGTCAAAGCAGCAGAAGCTAGGATACAGAGTTTAGAAGAGGAATTGAAAAATCTGAAACAGCCTAAAGAACTAAAGAACATTTTGGGATTGACAACAGAGACTGCTACCTCAGCCACAAATAAGGGGACTGTAGGGAAAGAAGGGGCACAACTGCATGGAGAAGCTCTATCAGAGGAGACTGTAGCAAATGAAAGAGCTAAGATTTATGTGGAGGCCCTAACAGACAACAACAGAGCCCAAGGAAAGCCGAGAAGGGAAAATGACAGGCCACTGAGCCCAAATACATTAGCCAGTGAAACTGATGAAAGGAAAGCTGCAGTGGAGGAAACCAAATTAAATGAGGGGATACACAGGGATATGCAGTGGGAGAATGAAAGGGTGAGGTCAGTCTTTGTGTATGGGCTCCAGGAAGTTGAAGGGGAAACATATGAAGCAAGAAAACAAGGGGAAAAAAAGCAATTGAAAGCATCATGAAAGCAATAGGAGAAGACGACATGACCCAGCTGGAAAATTTTCGGAGAATAGGGGGGTTTGTAAAAAAAAGAACCCGGCCAGTGAGAGTGACCTTCAAGGCAGAAGCGACTCGGACCAGGATCCTGCAGGAGAAAGCACGATTAAGGGACATGCCGGCATACAGGAAAGTGTATCTTGACCGTGACAGAACACAAGAAGAAAGGCAGAAACTGAGAGAGATGGTACAAAGGCGAAAGGAGGAAAGAGAGGGGATAGAGAAGACAGACAGGAGATCCCAGACCCAGGAAGAAGATCAAATACAGCCTCCCTCACAACTTCCTATAGAAGCCTCCCAACCAGGTCAACCCCAGTGCAACCAAACACTCTAAATCAAAACACCCATGCCACATCCAATGCCCCCACCCACTACATTACAAACTCCACCCCCACAGCAACAACCCATAGTTCCTTACCAGGTCTCCCACTTCCCCAACCCCAATATACCTCCCAGACCACAGTCTTAGAAAAGAAGTTGAAGGTGTGGTATACAAATGCAGATGGAATAACAAACAAGTATGAGGAGTGCCACAAAAGAATCAAAGAGACATCCCCAGACATAATAGCACTCACAGAAACAAAACTCACCAGAATAATAACAGATTCAATCTTTCCATCCGGATATCAAATCCTCAGGAAAGACAGAGGGAGGAGACGGGGAGGAGGAGTTGCACTGCTCATTAAAAACCAGTGGGGTTTTGAGGAAATGGAAGGAATGGACGGCACGGGCGAAAGGGACTACTTAGTAGGAACAATCCAGTCTGAGGGACATAAGGTGATAATTGCAGTAATGTACAACCCACCACAGAACTGCAGGAGGCCAAGAGAAGAATACGATGAGAGCAACAGAGCAATGATCGACACACTAGCCGAGGTGGCCAGGAGAGCACACATGGGGGGAGCAAAGTTACTAGTTATGGGTGATTTCAATCACAAGGAGATTGACTGGGAAAACCTGGAGCCCCATGGGGGTCCCGAAACATGGAGAGCCAAGATGATGGATGTGGTACTGGAAAACCTCATGCATCAACATGTTAGAGACACTACCAGAGAGAGAGGAGAGGATGAACCAGCAAGGCTGGACCTTGTATTCACCATGAGTAGTTCGGACATCGAGGGTATCATGTATGAAAGGCCCCTGGGAGCTAGTGATCATGTGGTTCTGTGCTTCGACTACATAGTTGAGCTCCAAGTGGAGAGAGTAGCAGGAATAGGCTGGGAAAAACCAAACTACAAAAGGGGGAACTACTCAGGCATGAGGAACTTCCTTCAAGACATTCAGTGGGAGAGGGAACTGACAGGAAAAGCAGTACAAGAAATGGACTATGTAGCAACAAAATGCAAGGAGGCAGAGGAGAGGTTTGTTCCCAAGGGAAACAGAAATAATGGGAAGAACAGAACGAGTCCTTGGTTCACCCAAAGGTGTAGGGAGGCAAAAACTAGGTGTACTAGAGAATGGAAAAGGTACAGAAGACAGAGAACTCAGGAAAATAAAGAAATCAGCCGAAGAGCCAGAAACGAATATGCACAGATAAGAAGGGAGGCTCAGAGACAATATGAAAATGACATAGCATCAAAAGTAAAGACTGACCCGAAGCTGTTGTACAGCCACATCAGAAGGAAAACAACAGTCAAGGACCAGGTAATCAGACTGAGGAAGGGTGATGGGGAATTCACAAGAAACGACCGAGAGGTTTGTCAGGAGCTCAACACAAGATTTAAAGAGGTATTTACAGTGGAAACCAGTAGGACTCCAAGAAATCAGAACTGGGGGGGCACACCAGAAAGTGCTGGATGAGGTACATATAACCAAGGAGGAGGTGAAGAAGCTGCTATGCGAACTTGACACCTCAAAGGCGGTGGGACCAGACATCTCTCCATGGGTCCTTAAAGAGGGAGCAGAGATATTGTGTGAGCCATTAACAAAGATCTTCAACACATCATTTGAAACTGGGCAACTCCCTGAGGTATGGAAAATGGCAAATGTAGTCCCAATTTTTAAAAAGGGAGACAGACATGAGGCACTAAACTACAGACCTGTATCACTAACGTGTATAGTATGCAAGGTCATGGAGAAGATCATCAGGAGGAGAGTGGTGGGGCACCTGGAAAGAAACAAGTGTATAATTGACAACCAGCACGGTTTCAGGGAAGGAAAATCCTGTGTCACAAACCTACTAGAGTTTTATGACAAGGTGACAGAAGTAAGACAAGAGAGAGAGGGGTGGATCGACTGCATATTTTTGGACTGCAAGAAGGCCTTCGACACAGTTCCTCACAAGAGGTTACTGCAAAAGCTAGAGGATCAGGCACACACAACAGGAAAGGCACTGCAATGGATCAGAGAATATCTGACAGGGAGACAACAACGAGTCATGGTACGCGACGAGGTGTCAGAGTGGGCACCTGTGACAAGCGGGGTTCCACAGGGGTCAGTCCTAGGACCTGTTCTGTTCTTGGTATATGTGAACGACATAACGGAAGGGATAGACTCAGAAGTGTCCTTGTTTGCAGATGATGCGAAGTTAATGAGAAGAATCAAATCGGACGAGGATCAGGCAGGACTACAAAGAGACCTGGACAGGCTACAAGCCTGGTCCAGCAACTGGCTCCTTGAATTTAACCCTGCCAAATGCAAAGTCATGAAGATTGGGGAAGGGCAAAGAAGACCGCAGACACAATATAGTTTAGATGGCCAAAGACTGCAAACCTCACTCAAGGAAAAAGATCTGGGTGTGAGTATAACACCGAGCATATCTCCTGAGGCACACATCAATCAGATAACTGCTGCAGCATACGGGCGCCTGGCAAACCTACGGATAGCGTTCCGATACCTCAGTAAGGATTCGTTTAAGACTCTGTATACCATCTACGTCAGGCCCATACTGGAGTATGCAGTACCAGTTTGGAATCCACACCTAGTCAAGCACGTCAAGAAATTAGAGAAAATGCAAAGGTTTGCAACAAGACTAGTCCCAGAGCTACGGGGATTGTCCTACGAAGAAAGGTTGAGGGAAATCGGCCTGACGACACTGGAGGACAGGAGGGTCAGGGGAGACATGATAACGACATATAAAATACTGCGCGGAATAGACAAGGTGGACAAAGACGGGATGTTCCAGAGATGGGACACAGACACAAGAGGTCACAATTGGAAGTTGAAGACTAAGATGAATCAAAGGGATGTTAGGAAGTATTTCTTCAGTCACAGAGTAGTCAGGCCATGGAATAGCCTAGAAAGGGATGTAGTGGAGGCAGGAACCATACATAGTTTTAAGGCGAGGTATGATAGAGCTCATGGGGCAGGGAGAGAGAGAGGACCTAGTAGCAATCAGCGAAGAGGCGGGGCCAGGAGCTGTGACTCGACCCCTGCAACCACAAATAGGTGAGTACAAATAGGTGAGTACACACACACACACGCGCACACCTGATAACTGTCTGTTCTGGAGTAACAAAAAGAAATCAGAATTGTCTCAGTATTTTGCACTAAGTCAATAGAATAATTAGTAATCATACAAATTGATAATTAGAATTGATAAAACCGTCAGTGGGAGGTTTTTAATGGTTTCCAACCAGCGCATTTGTCTTACAATTACAATTATTAAAGTGTTGTCCCACCTGGAAACACAATGTTGTTAGTAACTCACATGAATATTTAATTAACATTCCTGACTGTTAGCAGTAACTCTGACAACATTCACTGTACTTGTCTGGAAGGAGTACTGACAGCGTAAATATACTTAAAATTCTTGAAACAGGTCTGAAGAGTGTTATGAACTTCTGTCTATACTGATGTATAAGTCTCAGCAACTAAGTCCAGATAGAACTTTCAACATGAATGCGTGGAAAGATACAAGTGATAATTATGGGAAGATAATCGTGTGTCCGAGTCCTATGCTGCTTGCCCATGATTGTATGTCAGTGGCAGCAGCTCTACTGAGTCAGAGGCTGCTTGCCCACGACTGTTTCCTGAGAAACAAAACCTCAACACCACCACACAATTAACAAACCTTCAAGGCCTAGGTATGACTTCCAGAATAAAAACATAAAAGACTGTCTAATACGTTTGTCAACCTGACAGCGGGACTATCCGCTCTGCAGACTACAAACAATTCTCTCACAATTAACTATAAAAGTATCGGAACTGGTGTGGGCGAGTGCAGGCCTTCACAACCACCACTAGATCCCGCTTCCTTCAGCTACTGTGCACTAATTACTTCAACAAGCAGCTGCTAGCCCACTGCTGGCTATGACAGGTCAGCCAGGAGCAACGCGACACTCACTGGAAAGAACCACAGGCTGACTCAACCCTTTCTGCGACACGACGAGTCGTTAATTAGGAAGACAGTTTGAGTGTACAAAGCTCCGACCTTTCTCAGTGACTTGCAAATACTTGCCTAACCTTATAATCCATACTTGTATAAACAGTGTCAATTTATGCATCTTGTCATTATACAGAACGATTCGACAGTGAAGAAATTACGTTCATCCCTCCAGCGCACTACATCGTGCACCCGACTGTGCTGACGCAGGTAACAACACTCACACACACTTGAATACCCATTCAGGGATGTGTAACCATGTAATGATTCAAGTTCATATACACTGCAAACGAATGATATTTTATCTCAAGCCTCTCGTATGTTATTGTAGATTAGATAAAACAATTGAACCACGTCTTAATTTATATTTGTGTTTATCTTTATAACACTTATACCTTTACGATGATGGTAACTGGCGTACAAGATTCATTATCAATAAGCTATTCTTTTGTACGTGGTACTGAACCTGTGGGTCTAAACCTAGTGGGTGAGAAACGCCAATACTACGACTGCAAGTAATGATGGCTAGTTTATTGGTGAAATTAGTGTAAATTTTATCCGGTTCTGGATGGACATGCTGCAGCAAGTGATTGAAAATATCATTGATAGCCCCTGTCAAAGTGTGATAAATGGCTTAAAAAACCGACAAGTTAAAGATTGAGATACTTATGCAACATATGGGAATCTTTATTGAGGAAACGTTTCGACACACAGTGGCTTCATCTGTCCAACACAAATCAGAAGGGTGTAAGGAGAGGAGGAGTTTGAGGTAATTAGTCCCTCAGCCTGGAGTCGATGTGTTCAGTCCATCAATCTTGTAAAAAGTACAGCATAGGGCCATAGATGTGGCTTATACACTGTAGTCAGATGAGGCGAAACAGAAGGAGGCGGGGTCATAGTGGTACCATCCACTAGTCGAAGTATGTCTTCGTCCAAAGTGTCTCAATCTTCAACTTGTCGGTTTTTTAAACCATTTATCACATCTGTCAGACACTGCAACATCATGGGATCTTGATATAAAGAGTTCTTCAACCTGTCCAACCTTTGGACGAAGACCTACTGCGACTAGTGGATGGTACCACTATGACCCCGTCTCCTCCTGCTTCGCCTCACCTGACTACAGTATATAAGCCACGTCTACGGCTCTATGCTGTACTTTCTACAAGATTGATGGACTGAACACATCGACTCCAGGCGACAAATTACCTCAAACTCCTCCTCTCCTCTCCTTACACCCTTCTGATTTGTATTAGACTGATGAAGCCACTGTGTGGCGAAACGTTTCCTCAATAAAGATTCCCATATGTTGCATAAGTATCTCAACCCTGTCAAAGTGTTTATTCACCTGGGTAAGAGCTGGTTTCAAATATCGAGAGTTGTGAAAAAGAAGACATGCGCAATATTAGTATATTTTATAGAGAAGCCTGGACCTGAACCTCCTTACACCTGGCATCTCACACTTGATCTTCCGTACACCTAGCACCTCACACTTGAAACTTACACCTGGTACATCACACATGATCTTTACAACTAGCACCTCACACAGACACACCTGATATTCGTTATTCCTGGCACCTCACACACATCTGATATTCCTCATATCTGACACTTCACACTGGCTCACCTGATATTCCTTATACTTAACACCACACACCTCGCCACTAGCACATCTCACCAGTCAGTCCTTGGCCAGCTCCTCTCCTCAGCACACACCTGTCATATTGTCAATTTAAACCGTGTTTACAGGCGTCCTGGAGGAGTGAGGAGGCACACTCCCTGTGGGAGACTTATCAGACTAGTGCCAGCCAGGTGGCCCTCTCTCTCCCCCTCTCTTATCTCTCCAGGCTCTCAATGATTACCATTATTATGCCCAAACCTCGGGTAGATTAGAAGAAAAATATTAGAAAACGTGGAATAAGTACATCAGGTAGGAGTAGAGGGCTGGTAGACGACACCCGCCACCACCGCCACCACCACCGCCGCCACCACCGCCGCCACCACCGCCGCCGCCACCGCCACCACCGCCGCCACCACCGCCGCCGCCACCACCACCACCACGAAGCTAGTTCTCCCACTAGAGGTTCAGTTATCAGCTGCACTGTCAGAGTCGTACCGGTTCACAAGTTTGGGTTCACAAAGGTACACTGAAGTGGTCATCTGCGTTCAATTTGTTATTATAAATAAAAGTTCCTTGTAAGAACAAGCACAAAGGAACACTCAAATTAATCCTCTCTAAACACACACACACGCACACACGTTTCTTTCTTAATAATCGTACAAGTCGAGACGGCTCCATCCCTCAGCAACTGCTTACAACTTCGCCGAACTTCGGTGTAAAAACAGTGACTAGTCCCTGCAGGAGCCATGTTTACTGTGTTACATGTCTTCTCTCTTCCGTAACACAAACCTGACTCCCGCAACACAACAAACTTCACTCCCATCTCAGCATTCCATGATTTTCTTCCGGCATACTGTCTTGATCACGTGCAAATATTCAATACTTTCTCACAAGTACTTTGATTGTATATATGTGCCTTTTGTACCTTACAGATTTGTAGTCTGAATTATGAGTGCGATACTGTGTGCTCTGATGCCAAGTTTACAGGTTCGAATCCTGCTGTGGACAGAGATAATGTTTGTAAATAATTTTGCCTGTTTGCGAATTGTTAAGTATACACACACACACACACACACACACACACACACACACACACACACACACACACACACACACACACACACACACACAGACACACACATACATGCACACACACGCACACACACACATACATGCACACACACGCGCGCACACATTTTTTTAACAAGTCGTCTGTCTCCGACCTAAGCAGGGTGACCCCAAAAAGAAAGAAAATCCACAAAATGAAAATACTTTCATCATTCAACACTTCACCTCACTCACACATAATCACTGTTTTTGCAGAGGTGCTCTGAATACAACAGTTTAAAAGCATATATAAAGATACAATATAAAAAGTGACCTGAAATAATTACAATATCAGGACCCCAATTATATATACACCGTTCTATTACACATCCCACCAAACTGCCAATATCCCGAATTCCTCATTTAAAGTGCAGACATTGTACTTCCCATTTCCAGAACTCAAGTCCGGCTATATAAAAATAACCGGTTTCCCTGAATCCCTTCACTAAATATTACCCTGCTCACACTCCAACAGCTCGTCAGGTCCCAAATACCATTCTTCTCCATTTACTCCTAACACGCTCATGCACGCTTGCTGGAAGTCCAAGCCCCTCGCCCACAAAACCTCCTTTACCCCCTACCCCGACTTCCTTCCCCTACAGATTTATACGCTCTCCATGTCATTTTACTTTGATCCATTCTCTCTAAATGACCAAACCACCTCAACAACCCCTCTTCAGCCCTCTGACTAATACTTTTACTAACTCCACAACTTCTCCTAATTTCCACACTTCGAATTTTCTGCATAATATTTACACCACACATTGCCCTTAGACAGGACATCTCCACTGCCTCCAACCGCCTCCTCGCTGAAGCATTTACCACCCAAGCTTCACACCCATATAAGAGTGTTGCTACCACTATACTTTCATACATTCCCGTCTTGGCCTCCATTGATAACGTTTTTTGTCTCCACATATACCTCAACGCACCACTCACCTTTTTTACTTCATTAGTTCTATGGTTAACCTCATCCTTCATAAACCCATCTGCTGACACATCAACTCCCAAATATCTGAAAACACTTCACTTCTTCCATACTCCTTTTCTCCAATGTGATATCCATATCCATATGTCATTAACAGTTCCTCTTCAGTTGACGTCACACCAAGGAAATTGTCCACATAAAATTGTTTGCTCATTACTTTACTCAATGGACTTTCCATACGTTTAAAGTGTGCATTTATCGTCGCTTGAAGTAGGAACGAACTGGATGTAGCACCAAATAATACGCTCCTAAAGCGAAAGTTTTTCAGAGTGCTAAGTGGGTCAATAGGATTCTCAGGCCATAAGAAGCGGGTACAATCCCGGTCAGCCTCTTGTAAACCCACTCTTAGGAAAGCTTTACTTATGTCAGCCGTAAAGGCATAATGCTTCACTCTGAAATTTAATATCTCCTAATTTTTCCGTCAACGACGGACCTGTCATCAAACAGTCATTTAATCTAGGTACATTTTTGTTACTCCTGGCACTACAATTAAACACAATCCTCAAAGGAGTGGTCTTAGAATCCTTCTTCACTCCGTGATGTGGCAAATAGTGACCATAAATTTTGGCTTGCTCATGAGGTACCTCTTCTATAAATTTATTAAATAACTGCTCAGCAATTATATCATTATAGGCAGTTAACAATTCTGGTGTCTTACTCAGTTCGCGGAGCTGAGCCTTTAACTGTCCATATGCCATTCTGTAATTAGTGGGCAATTCTGGATGGTTCAGTCTCCACGGAAGTCGTACCCAGTATTGTCCAGATTCAAATTTTACATCTCTCAGGTATTGCTCCTGAGTAAAAGAATCGTCTGGACTTTCTTCATTTACTTTTATTCCAATGCTGTCTAATTCCCACAATTTATGCACTGGCTCAACACCATCCTCTATGGAAGAATTATACTGGGGCACGACTTCATGAGTAAGACACACAGTTATGGTATTTGTAGCTTCCTCTAGTCATGAATTATTATTACGAGGAATCCTACCATACATTACATGGCCTCCTGCAGTCTTCAAAAGGGTGACACCACATTTCTTTACCATACCCTTTACAAAGGAGGCATAATAGTCACTACCTATCAAAATATTTATTGGGCCTACAGAATCATCACTTACCCCAGAAGGTGCTAAATTTACATTATGTGAAAGTCTTTCTGTAGCTTTACTAAGCCCTACTGTAGATATTTTCTCTGGAAGTCTATCTACAATTACTGCATTAACACGTTTTTTCTCATTGGCCAACCTGACAGTTACATAAACAGTGTCATACAATTGAGCTCTTTTATCCGAGAGAAAACCAGATAATTTTAAAGTTGTGGGATCTCCCATCTGTACTTTCATACCATCAAGACATTTACGTTTTATGAAAGTACGTTGGGATCCCTGGTCCAATAATGCAGTTACATTTTTTGATTTATGCCTTTTATCATCAATTTTTACCTGTAACACAGGTAAGGCTACTTCAGCAAAACCATCATTATTAACATTAGCAGCAATTTTTACATTAGCCACTGTTGTGTCAGGATTGTCAACATTATCATTATTATCAACATTATCATATAGACCTTTACACATGACTATATGGTGTCTTCCTTTGTGACATTGATAACAGTTGTATAATTTAGCATGACAATCCTTTACATTGTGATTACCTAAACACCTGATACATCTGTCAAATTCTTCCAATCTTTCAACTTTATCATTCCATGAATTGTATGCATTACAATTCTTAGAAAAATGAGTACCCTTGCAGAAAAGACTATCTCTATTTTCTTCGACTGGTTTCTTATTAACTGGGCTACCCTTAGGAGGGTACTTATTTTTCTTACCTTGTGGAGAATCATTATTTCTGATTCCTGCTACTTGATATGCACCTATGCAACTCTTTTTAGGAAATGAATTTTGATTATTACCATTGGGATAATTTTTCCCTTTGTGAAACTTGACAGATACCTCAGAGTTATTATGTGTTGCATCTTTAAAATGGGTTAGTTGGCTGGTCTGCAACTGCACAATTAATTCTTGTAGACCTAGTCTTATTTCCTCCAGTCCAAAATAACCCTTGTGATATTTGTTTGAGAATCATTCAAGTGTTTTATAGTTTAATTTATTCTGTACTATGGCACTCAATAACCAGCCTGATTCCTTCAGATTATATTTATTACTTAAAGTTTTGAAAGTGCTATCCAGTTTAACTCTAAACTGCTGTAAACCTTTGTAAGTGTCATCTGGAGATTTTAAATTAACGATGATATTCACTAGATCCAACCTTTGTTCTATATTACCATAAGTGACCTTCAACAAGTCAAATGCTTCCTTGTAAGAGTCATCTACATTGGGAAAGGCTTGTATGAGTATGTGAGCATCTCCTCTTACCTGTCCTTTGAGGTAAAATAATTTAGTTACACAGACTAGATCGCTCCTATCATGCACAGCTGCTTTAAAAATTGACCAAAACTCCTCCCAGTTTTCTCCAGGATTAAATATAGGTAAACATAATTCTGGGAGTTTTGGAGCAGACTGATTAACTGCCTGGTTTACACATTTTAATTTATTCAAAGCCTGACTTTTACAAGAATGAATCTTTTCTTCTAATTCATAATACTGATTAATCATGAGATCTACTTCAGTCTCATCTACACACTTTACTAGCAAATCTCCTTCTTCTTCTTCTTCTGATGACCAGAGCTTTGGTAAGATGGGTAAGGAAGAAGGATGGGTAAGGATGGAAATATTGGAAAAGGGTGGGAGGGGGGGGGAGAGGTAGGATATAAAAGGTAAGTGGCCCAACCACTTTGGTGCAAATTAAAAAGTGTATGTGATTTAATAAGATATTCTTTAAGAGGTATAATACTAACCCATCAGAGTCACATAGATATAATAGGTATATAACTACATGACTCTGAATTGGTAGTAATTATACAAGTTGCAACTGCATTTTTTTTTTTTTTTTTTTTTTTTTTCGCAGTTGCACAACAGATATTTATACGACAGGAAAGGCAATGATTTTCTGGCCAGTTTATAAGTTCGTGACAATAGCTTCTTAATGGTGGTGTCCAACAATAGTCAATAGCATAATTTTACATTAGAAAGTTATTTAAGATGTCTCCCTAATTGGGGGCGATGATTTTCTCAGTATACATAGAAGGGTTCTGGTGGTATCTAATCTTCTTCGTCAGGTAAGTTACTCAAAATCATGGGTCGAGGGTAATCATCTTTATGAATAAAACGACGAACCCTCTGTGGGAGAGTCATTCTTTGAGTCCTGTGAGGCGGAGTATTGATGGTGTAATCGGTGGTATTTATCACTTGTATAGGATGTTCTCTATCTGGCATGTATAGTTCTTGCATTGTATAAAGTTGTTTCTTTTTTAGAGTGTCAATGCGTACATTTATGGCAGTAATGTCTTGCTGTGTGTGTAAATCTGCCATTTTAACTCTGTCTCTCCTCTTGGTATCGGTAATAAAGCGAAGAGCTCTATTCTGGACCCTTTGTAACCGTAGCATGTTGGTCTTTGTTGTTAATGACATTGGGACACAAGGGTATTCAAGTATAGGTCTTATTATCATTTTATACAGATGTTTTTTGACATGTTGAGGGGCTTGATTGAATCGAAAGAGTCTGCTAAGACCGGCTTTGGCTGTGTTGATCTTTTTAGTTACATGAGATGTTGAGTGGAGCAGCCTGTCTATTTCATATCCCAAGATCTTGTTAGGGTTTTTAATGGTTACAGGTGTACCTCTGATGGAGATACCCCCTTTATCTTCGATGGTTGATGCAAAACATCCTATCGTGCTAACAAGGACCTTGTCAGGATTAGTCATAATTCTCCATTTCTTCTCCCAATTAGATGTTCGACGAAGTTCAATATTTATTTTTTCTATGACTCTCTCATACTTGTATTTTCCTGTTACTGGAGTTGATGAGACGACATGAATAACATCATCTGCAAACTGTGTCACAATTGTGTCATTAAACTCTGGTTGAGGAAGGTCATTCACATAAATGTTAAACAGAAGTGGACTGAGACAAGAACCTTGTGGGACACCAGCCGTCGGTATAAAAGGTTCTGTCGACTTGCCATGAAAGGTGGGAATGATTTTTCTTTGAGTTAAGAAATTATAAATTACTCTGAGAAAAGTCCAGTTATGGTCTGGTAGGTCAATGAGTTTGTATATAAGGCCATCATGCCATAAGCTATCAAAAGCTTTATGAACATCTCTGGTGGCAATTAAGGCAAGATTGCCCTGCTGTTTTAGACTTGCTACAGTGTCAAAAATAACATTTATTGCATGATTGGTACCTCTATGTGTTCTAAAGCCAAATTGTTTTTCAGTAAACAAGTGATTAAACTCCATATAGTAATTCAATCTGTTGGAAATGACTTTCTCAAGAACTTTTCCAGTGACTTCAAGTAAAGATATAGGTCTATAGTTCCCAGGTTGGTGGATATCTTTATTGGGCTTAGCAAGAAAGATCATTCTAGCAGTCTTAAAAACAACTGGAAAATGTCCTGAGGCCAAGATGGCATTAAAGATATTTACCAAGGACTGTTTGCAATTTCTAGGTAGGTACTTTATTTGTTTCATTGTTATTCCAGAGAGGCCAGGGGCTCTATTTCTCATTCTTCCAATAACCTGACTTATCTCTAGTAATGTAATAGGTCTAGTAAGCGGGTGGGTATCTTCAAGAGTTGAAGTATCGATGGTAGGTAGTGGTTGTAGATCATCCAAGTTCTCATCTCTCCATTCATTTACTAACTGATAATGATTATTATTAAATTGACGACTGTTATTGTGAGAGAGAATTTTCTCCCATACATCACCCATCAAATTAGCCTGGTCCTGTGGATCGTCAAGTTTAATTTCAACATCTTCATCATCCTCATCAGTGAAGGTATGAACTAGGTAGTTAGGAGCCTTGTGCTTTGCCCCTAAAAGTTGTCGGATCTTACTCCAAAATTTTGCTGGTTCACGTTTATATTGATTAGCTTGAAGAACTAGAAATTTCCATATGTCTCGTTTGTGTTGACTAATCATGTTAATTAATTCGTGCCTTAATCGGTGCAGTGTAGCTGCTGGTGGTTGTCGCGTTTGAAGATGCCTTCGACATTCTGCTTGATAATTTCTTAAAGTGTCTCTAATTTCTCTAGTAGGTTTGTATTGTTGGTATATCTTTGTGGAAGCTAATTGGCAAGTTGCATTGGTAGCTTCAATTATTCGATTGTGCAGGGACCTGATTGCATCATCAATTGCACTGGAAGGTAGATTTTCCAAAGACACAATTTCATCTTCACCCAGATATGCCCTGAAGGGGTCAAATCCTAGGGTGTTAAGATTGGGTTTAGGAGTTACAGGTATTCTAAATGGAGAAGTTTGTAGTTGTATTATAACAGGGATATGGTCAGATCCTACATTTCCACCAGGAGATATACGACAGTGAAAGATGTCACAGTCTCTGTTTGTCAGTACAATATCTGGTGTTCCTGGATGAGGTCCAATGTACGATTTGAAGAATGGGCCTTGAAATGACAAGTTTCTAGCTGTCATGATATTAAAGAGTTGTTTTCCTTTTAAGTCACCCAGTGGAATACCAGCTCCACAGTTGAAGAGGGCAGGGTGATGAGCATTAAAATCTCCAGCTAGAATTGTTGGAATATTTCTGCTTAATATCCTATGTAGAGGAATTGACTCTATATATGGCTGTCTCGGGGGAAAATATCCAGTTCCTATCACTAGTTGTCCATGTGACGTTGTTAGTTCTATTGCAAGAATGTTATCTTCATCAACATGAATATTTTTAAATGTATATCCTAATTTAACCAAGATGGCTACACCACTAAACGGTCCTCTCGATTTCTCCACAGTACAGTATCCACGTAATTTAATATGTTGATCAACTCTTGCAGCTGTCTCGTTCAAAAGTATAACATCGGGATTATAGTTATGTAGTTCAACCTCAAGAAGGTAACGGTTATTAAAGAAATGTTTAACATTAAGTTGGAAGATTGTAATCCCCATTATTTCTTATTCTTCGATCGTACACTGCGTTCTGAACGCCTGCAAGTAATGTCATGTGTTGTATCTACACTATTCCTGCTGGACTCGTCAAGGGGAGGAGAGAACTTTTGCGTGGATGCTTGTGTATTAAAAATGCCATCATCTTCACTAGAGGCAGTAATATTAACAGACTCATTAGAATCGTTAGAGTCGTTAGAATCGTTAGAGTCGTTAGAGTCATCATCATAAAACTGAGGTATGCTATTCTCAGTTTCAGGAAGCAGAGGCTCGTGAGAGTTAATGGGAGACTGTGTAGGCTCCAAGTGAATATTAGATAGGCAAGGTGAGTTACCTTGGGAAAGTTCCTGTTCAACAGGTTCAGCTACAATAGCGAGAGAGTAGGCACCACTTTCTGGGGCATTGTTATGTTCTGGTGTTGACTTATCGGGTTGAGAGGAGTTGACAACCTGAGTTTGCGAGGAGGACGATCCCTGGGCCAGGGATGACTTAGGCTTCTTTTTAGGTGTAGAGTATGGTACATACTTCTTGTTATGAGAAGGCTGGGTCATAATGGCCTTCACATTTTCAGGGATAATGATGGGAGTAATCCCATTAGCCATTAACAGATCATTTAAAACACGAGAGCAGAGTTGAATATCACCACCTGCTGTGTCTTTGGCCACCAAGTACATTAGTTGTGCTCTCGTTATATCCCCGTCTGTGGATACCTGAGACACATGAGATGCGACTGAACCTTGTTGTTGTGTCTGTTGTAAGTGAGGGTTAGATTGGGGCACTCCAAGAGGGGCAGAATTCCAAACATTGGAACCATTGGTAGAGACCTGAGGAGTCCCACTTGATCCAGGCAGAGCTGGGAAGGAAGTTTGGGACATGGTTGGCGGTGCCTGGGGAGTGGTCTTCTTAGAAGTGGATAGTTTCTTGGCGTCAAGAATTTTCTGCATTTCCTTTTTTCTTTCAGGACAAATAGCAGAAACAGCATGATGATTTCCATTACAGAGGACACATTTAGGTGAATTTTTATTGGTACAATCACGATAGGAATGTTGGCCAGAGCAAATGCTACAAATTTGCCCTTGTGTACTGCATTTGTTGTTGTTATGACCAAAGGCATAACACTTGAAACATTGTGTCACACTGACAAAACGTTCCATAGAAATTTGGTCAGATGTGCATCTGGTACTGAAACATTTGAAGCCATTTTGACACACAAGTTTGGCCTCCTCAGGTGTCTCGAGTATTAATTTTAAAGTTACCTTATTGTTGTTGTGATTCGAGAATTTGTGTGCTTCTACAGCCCTAAGGTCAGAATTCTCGGCATTAATGTTATCAACAATTTCATTAACAGTGCTGTGTTTCATAAAACTGTTGATTCTGGCCACAAACACAGTCCTCTGAGCTTGATAGCTGTCAGGTGCAATTGGGATAACACCAGAAGTCCTCAGTTTATCCAAGACATCATGCTTTAGGAGTTGAAGTAACTCTTCTTCCGAAGAGAGGAGAAGTACTGCTCCAGCGTGGGTTTTAAAAACATCCACTGGAGCAACAGTTGAGTTAGAGCAAATACAATTGAGAATGTCTTTCATGGACATTTGTTGTAATATAATTTGTATGAATCATATCTATTACCTAAAGCATCTAAATACAGTTTTAAATCATCAGTATTCACAGTTTCTTGATTCATTAATTCCAAACATTTATTATATGCCTTGGTTACATGATCTTTTCTGGCCTGCAGTGATGCTTTTTTTGCTCTATATTCCATATGTTTGTCTTCTACATTAATTTCCTCATTTTTTAGCCGTGATATAATGTATTAAATTCAACTCAATTAATAACACTGATTACAACTTACAACACTGATACAACTTACCTTTGAATAAATCCTAGCTAATTGAGCTTAGCAATTACTTGTAAGAAAATTATAATATAAATTTTAAATGTACATTAATACAAACAAACCTTTAGCCAGACTTGGCTTATCAAAATTAATATTATACAAATTAATAAATCCTTGCCAGAATTTGGCATAGCAAAATTAATATTATACACATTAATATAATTAGCTACACTTGGCTTATCAATTACACATACACTGATATAAATCTTGGCCAGAATTGTCTTATTAAATTAATATTGTAATAATTATAATCCACTACACATTAAGTAAATTTGTGAACTTAACATCCACCTCCTTCTGTCATTTCACATATAATTATTAAGTAATTAATTAATGACTTCACTAATTACCTCCGGTTCAAGAAGGACCAACGGGCAAATTAAATGTGGAAAATTGCATTTACTCGGATGTATCATTATGTACATAACAGTAAATGAACAAAGATAATTATTATTTATCAGTTAGACAAGTAGGAATTTGGGACACCTAGGTCGCAAAAAATGTCCCCCTTCGATACCTACCACTGTCATATCCACAAGTTGCTCTGGACCTATTAATTACAAATGAAATATGTATCACCAGGATTTCTGGTAAATATATAAATTTGTGGACTGTATATTAAAATTAATAAATGATTATATATATATATATATATATATATATATATATATATATATATATATATATATATATATATATATATATACACACATTTACATAACAGAAGGAGAATATATCTTAATATCACTCGCCAATATGACTGGAGATTAAGGTGTATCATACTCAGAAAACCTCACTGTCTATCTATGAAAATAACACTGGCCAGGTTACAACGTAAGACTTATCTGAGGTTCCTGGAGCTGTCTTGTCCAGTCGCCTGATATATCAAGTTATGCAGTAATGCACATCCAACAATTTCGCCTCCTATTTGAGAGGTGTCAACCCAATTTTACCTCAAGAGCACGAAAATTCTTCACATTAATTAACGTCTGTTACTCAATTCAAACAATGGCCCGTCTCTTCTGCGCAGGCGCAGAAAATTCCCCATTTTCGATAACATTTTATTAAATACAGTATGGCCATCTATTTACATATAACTACTGTATTTCTGGAAAATATATACAGTATTTTCCACAAATACATTCTCTCTGCCAATTACTAGGTACCTTCCCCTCTTCCATACATTTATTAAACAAAAATACCAACCACTCCAACACTATATCCCCCCTTCCCTGCTTTTAACATTTCTGTCATGATCCCGTCAGTTCCAGCTGCTTTACCCCCTTTCATTCTACATGCCTCACACACCTTCCCCACACTCACATCCTGCTCTTCTTCACTCCTAAAAGATGGTATACCTCCCTGTCCAGTGCATGAAATGACCACCTCCCTTTCTTCGTCGACATTTAAAAGTTCCTCAAAGTATTCCCGCCATCTACCTAATACCTCCATCTCCCCATCTACTAACTACCCTACTCTGTTTTTAACTGACAAAACAATTTGTTTCCTAGGCTTTCTTAACTTGTTTATCTCACTCCATAATTTTTTCTCGTTTTCATTAAAACTTCCTGACAGTGCCTCTCCCACTATCTGCTCTCCTTTTGCACTCTCTCACCACTCTCACCTTTCTTTTACTCTCCATATACACTGCTCTTCTTATAACACTTCTGCTTTGTAAAAATCTCTCATAAGCTAACTTTTTCTCTTTTATCACACCCTTTACTTCATCATTCCACCAATCACTCTTCTTTCCTCCTGCACCCACCCTCCTATAACCACAAACTTCTACCCCACATTTTAATACTGCATTTTTAAAACTATTCCAACCCTCTTCAACCCCCCCACTACTCATACTTGCATTAGCCCACCTTTCTGCCAATAGTTGCTTATATCTCACCCTAACTTCCTCCTCCCTAAGTTTATGCACTCTCACCTCTCTCTTATTTGTTTCCATTTTCCTTTCATCCCATCTACCTCTTACTCTAATTGTAGCTACAACTAAATAATGATCCGATATATCAGTTGCCCCTCTATCAACATGTACATCCTGTAGCCTACCCATCAACCTTTTAGCCACCAATACATAATCTAAAATACTACTTTCATTACATGCTATATCATACCTTGTATACTTACCCTCTTTTTCATAAAATATGTATTACTTATTACCAAACCTCTTTCTGCACATAGCTCGATTAAAGGCTCCCCATTTTCATTTACCCCTGGCACCCCAAATTTACCTACTACTCCCTCCACAACATTTTTACCCACTTTAGCATTGAAATCCCCAACCATCATTACTCTCACACTTGGTTCAAAACTCCCCACGCATTCACTCAACATTTCCCAAAATCTCTCTCTCTCTCTCTTCTACACTTCTCTCTTCTGTAGGTGCATATACGCTTACTATAACCCACTTTTCACATCCAACCCTTATTTTACTCCACATAATCCTTGAATTAATACATTTATAGTCCCTCTTTTGCTGCCATAACTTATCCTTCAACATTATCGCTACTCCTGTAACTCAAACTCTGTTTGAAACCCCTGACCTAATCCCATTTATTCCTCTCCACTGAAACTCTCCCACCTCCTTCAGCATTGTTTCACTTAAAGCCAGGACATCCAGCTTCTTCTCATTCATAACATCCACAATCATCTCTATCATTTGCACAACATCCACGCACATTCAAACTTCCCACTTTGACAATTTTCTTATTCTTTTCAGTAATTACAGAAAAAGGGGTTACTAGCCCATTGTTCCCGGCATTTTAGTTGACTTTTACAACACGCATAGCTTACGGAGGAAAGATTCTTATTCCACTTCCCCATGGATATAAAAGGAAAAGTAATAAGAAAAAGAACTATTAAGATAAAATCAAAGAAAACTCAGATGAGTGTGTATAAATAAACGTGTACATGTATGTGTAGTGCGACCTAAGTGTAAGTAGAAGTAGCAAGACGTACCTGTAATCTTGCATGTTTATGAGACAGAAAAAAGACACCAGCAATCCTACCATCATGTAAAACAATTACAGACTTTCGTTTCATACTCACTTGGCAGGACGGTAGTACCTCCCTGGGTGGTTGCTGTCTACCAACCTACTACCACTATATATATATATATATATATACATATATATATATATATATATATATATATATATATATATATATATATATATGTGTGTGTGTGTGTGTGTGTGTACTCACCTATTTGTACTCACCTATTTGTGGTTGCAGGGGTCGAGTCCTAGCTCCTGGCCCCGCCTCTTCACCGGTTGCTACTAGACCCTCTCTCTCCCCGCTCCATGAGCTTTATCAAACCTCGTCTTAAAACTGTGTATGGTTCCTGCCTCCACTACGTCATTTTCTAGGCTATTCCACTGCCTTACAACTCTGTGACTGAAGAAATACTTCCTACTATCTCTCTGACTCATTTGTGTCTTCAACTTCCAATTGTGGCCTCTTGTTTGTGTCCCCTCCCTGGAACATCCTGTCCTTGTCCACCTTGTCTATTCCACGCAGTATTTTATATGTCGTTATCATGTCTCCCCTGACCCTCCTGTCCTCCAGTGTCGTCAGGCCGATTTCCCTTAATCTTTCTTCATAGGACATTCCCCTTAGCTCTGGAACTAACCTTGTTGCAAACCTTTGTACTTTCTCTAGTTTCTTGACGTGCTTTATCAAGTGCGGGTTCCAAACAGGTGCTGCATACTCCAGTATGGGCCTGACATACACGGTGTACAGTGTCTTGAATGATTCCTTACTAAGGTGTCGGAATGCTGTTCTCAGGTTTGCCAGGCGCCCATATGCTGCAGCAGTTATCTGATTGATGGGTGCTTCCGGAGACATGCTCGGTGTTATACTCACCCCAAGATCTTTCTCCTTGAGTGAGGTTTGCAGTCTTTGGCCACCTAGCCTATACTCTGTCTGTGGTCTTCTGTGCCCTTCCCCTATCTTCATGACTTTGCATTTGGCAGGATTAAATTCGAGAAGCCATTTGCTGGACCAGGTGTCCAGTCTGTCCAGGTCTCTTTGAAGTCCTGCCTGGTCCTCATCAGATTTAATTCTCCTCATTAACTTCACATCATCTGCAAACAGGGACACTTCTGAGTCTAACCCTTCCGTCATGTCGTTCACATATACCAAAAATAGCACTGGTCCTAGGACCGACCCCTGTGGGACCCCGCTCGTCACAGGTGCCCACTGTGATACATCATTACGTACCATGACTCGTTGTTGCCTCCCTGTCAGGTATTCTCTGATCCATTGCAGTGCCCTTCCTGTTATATGCGCCTGATGCTCTAGCTTCTGCACTAATCTCTTGTGAGGAACTGTGTCAAAGGCCTTCTTGCAGTCCAAGAAGATGCAATCAACCCACCCCTCTCTCTCTTGTCTTACTTCTGTTATTTTATCATAAAACTCCAGAAGGTTTGTGACACAGGATTTGCCTTCCGTGAATCCGTGCTGGTTGGCATTTATACTCCTGTTCCGTTCCAGGTGCTCCACCACTCTCCTCCTGGTGGTGTGTGTGTGTGTGTGTGTGTGTGTGTGTTTAAGAGAGTGGTGAAGCAATGTAAAAAGAGAGCAAATGAGAGAGTGGGTGAGATGTTATCAACAAATTTTGTTGAAAATAAGAAAAAGTTTTGGAGTGAGATTAACAAGTTAAGAAAGCCTAGAGAACAAATGGATTTGTCAGTTAAAATAGGAGAGGAGAGTTATTAAATGGAGAGTTATAGGTATTGGGAAGATGGAGGGAATATTTTGAGGAATTGTTAAATGTTGATGAAGATAGGGAAGCTGTGATTTCGTGTATAGGACAAGGAGGAATAACATCTTGTAGGAGTGAGGAAGAGCCAGTTGTGAGTGTGGGGGAAGTTCGTGAGGCAGTAGGTAAAATGAGAGGGGGTAAGGCAGCCGGGATTGATGGGATAAAGATAGAAATGTTAAAAGCAGGTGGGGATATAGTTTTGGAGTGGTTGGTGCAATTATTTAATAAATGTATGGAAGAGGGTAA
Source organism: Cherax quadricarinatus (assembly GCF_038502225.1). NCBI lineage: Eukaryota > Metazoa > Arthropoda > Malacostraca > Decapoda > Parastacidae > Cherax > Cherax quadricarinatus. The sequence continues at coordinate 42,977,620 of NC_091300.1, forward strand.
GGTACCTAGGGATTGGCAGAGAGCATGCATAGTTCCTTTGTATAAAGGCAAAGGGGATAAAAGAGAGTGCAAAAATTATAGGGGGATAAGTCTGCTGAGTATACCTGGTAAAGTGTATGGTAGAGTTATTATTGAAAGAATTAAGAGTAAGACGGAGAATAGGATAGCAGATGAACAAGGAGGCTTTAGGAAAGGTAGGGGGTGTGTGGACCAGGTGTTTACAGTGAAACATATAAGTGAACAGTATTTAGATAAGGCTAAAGAGGTCTTTGTGGCATTTATGGATTTGGAAAAGGCGTATGACAGAGTGGATAGGGGGGCAATGTGGCAGATGTTGCAGGTGTATGGTATAGGAGGTAGGTTACTGAAAGCAGTGAAGAGTTTTTACGAGGATAGTGAGGCTCAAGTTAGAGTATGTAGGAAAGAGGGAAATTATTTCCCAGTAAAAGTAGGCCTTAGACAAGGATGTGTGATGTCACCGTGGTTGTTTAATATATTTATAGATGGGGTTGTAAGAGAAGTAAATGCGAGAGTCTTGGCAAGAGGCGTGGAGTTAAACGATAATCACACACAAAGTGGGAGTTGTCACAGCTGCTCTTTGCTGATGACACTGTGCTCTTGGGAGATTCTGAAGAGAAGTTGCAGAGATTGGTGGATGAATTTGGTAGGGTGTGCAAAAGAAGAAAATTAAAGGTGAATACAGGAAAGAGTAAGGTTATGAGGATAACAAAAAGATTAGGTGATGAAAGATTGAATATCAGATTGGAGGGAGAGAGTATGGAGGAGGTGAATGTATTCAGATATTTGGGAGTGGACGTGTCAGCGGATGGGTCTATGAAAGATGAGGTGAATCATAGAATTGATGAGGGGAAAAGAGTGAGTGGTGCACTTAGGAGTCTGTGGAGACAAAGAACTTTGTCCTTGGAGGCAAAGAGGGGAATGTACGAGAGTATAGTTTTACCAACGCTCTTATATGGGTGTGAAGCATGGGTGATGAATGTTGCAGCGAGGAGAAGGCTGGAGGCAGTGGAGATGTCATGTCTGAGGGCAATGTGTGGTGTGAATATAATGCAGAGAATTCGTAGTTTGGAAGTTAGGAGGAGGTGCGGGATTACCAAAACTGTTGTCCAGAGGGCTGAGGAAGGGTTGTTGAGGTGGTTCGGACATGTAGAGAGAATGGAGCGAAACAGAATGACTTCAAGAGTGTATCAGTCTGTAGTGGAAGGAAGGCGGGGTAGGGGTCGGCCTAGGAAAGGTTGGAGAGAGGGGGTAAAGGAGGTTTTGTGTGCGAGGGGCTTGGACTTCCAGCAGGCATGCGTGAGCGTGTTTGATAGGAGTGAATGGAGACAAATGGTTTTTAATACTTGACGTGCTGTTGGAGTGTGAGCAAAGTAACATTTATGAAGGGGTTCAGGGAAACCGGCAGGCCGGACTTGAGTCCTGGAGATGGGAAGTACAGTGCCTGCACTCTGAAGGAGGGGTGTTAATGTTGCAGTTTAAAAAATTTAGTGTAAAGCACCCTTCTGGCAAGACAGTGATGGAGTGAATGATGGTGAAAGTTTTTCTTTTTCGGGCCACCCTGCCTTGGTGGGAATCGGCCAGTGTGATAATAAAAAAAAAAAGTATATGCAAAACAACCACTCTGAAAGAATAGAGAAATTCCAAGCGCTTTCGTGACTACTCACATTATCAAGGAACTATGATAATGTGAGTAGTCACGAAAGCGCTTGGAATTTCTATATTCTTTCAGAGTGGTTGTTTTGCATATTCTGAAATCACCTGTTTACTGTGATCTTATTGCATATATATATATATATATATATATATATATATATATATATATATATATATATATATATATATATATATATATATATATATATATATATAACAACACTGCACTAGCCAAGGAGTCGAACCTATGCTGTTTTATAATAAAGTTGGTATAATTACCCACAATATGTAAAGTAAAAGGACACAGGTGCAACTAATGTGACATTTTAATGGGGGGAACGTTTCGTTCTCCAGGTAACGGCTTGACCAAGCTCCTGGAGAGCGAAACGTTGCCACAATAAATGTCACATTAGTTGCACTTGTGTCCTTTTACTTTACATGTTGTTTTGGCCCGCCTCATGGTGAGAGAAAACGCATGATGTTTCAGACCACTAGACCACACAATCTTTTAGACCACTAGACCACACAATCTTTTAGACCACTAGACCACACAATCTTTAACAATGGTGCATCCAGCCAAGCTATGTCCTTCGATGGTGGTACAGTATTTATTTATATTCATACACGGTGCTATGGACGCCTCTGAGCTGATCTCATTCTTCTCCCAGTGTGGTGTACTAGCCTCCAGTGTGGTGTACTAGCCTCCAGTGTGGTGTACTAGCCTCCAGTGTGGTGCACTAGCCTCCAGTGTGGTGTACTAGCCTCCAGTGTGGTGTACTAGCCTCCAGTGTGGTGTACTAGCCTCCAGTGTGGTGCACTAGCGTCCAGTGTGGTGTACTAGCCTCCAGTGTGGTGTACTAGCCTCCAGTGTGGTGTACTAGCCTCCAGTGTGGTGCACTAGCCTCCAGTGTGGTGCACTAGCCTCCAGTGTGGTGTACTAGCCTCCAGTGTGGTGTACTAGCCTCCAGTGTGGTGTACTAGCCTCCAGTGTGGTGCACTAGCCTCCAGTGTGGTGTACTAGCCTCCAGTGTGGTGTACTAGCCTCCAGTGTGGTGTACTAGCCTCCAGTGTGGTGTACTAGCCTCCAGTGTGGTGCACTAGCCTCCAGTGTGGTGTACTAGCCTCCAGTGTGGTGTACTAGCCTCCAGTGTGGTGCACTAGCCTCCAGTGTGGTGCACTAGCCTCCAGTGTGGTGTACTAGCCTCCAGTGTGGTGCAGTAGCCTCCAGTGTGTACTAGCCTCCAGTGTGGTGTACTAGCCTCCAGTGTGGTGCACTAGCCTCCAGTGTGGTGCACTAGCCTCCAGTGTGGTGCACTAGCCTCCAGTGTGGTGCACTAGCCTCCAGAGTGGTGTACTAGCCTCCAGTGTGGTGTACTAGCCTCCAGTGTGGTGTACTAGCCTCCAGTGTGGTGCAGTAGCCTCCAGTGTGGTGTACTAGCCTCCAGTGTGGTGTACTAGCCTCCAGTGTGGTGCACTAGCCTCCAGTGTGGTGCACTAGCCTCCAGTGTGGCGTACTAGCCTCCAGTGTGGTGCACTAGCCTCCAGTGTGGTGCACTAGCCTCCAGTGTGGTGTACTAGCCTCCAGTGTGGTGTACTAGCCTCCAGTGTGGTGTACTAGCCTCCAGTGTGGTGTACTAGCCTCCAGTGTGGTGCACTAGCCTCCAGTGTGGTGTACTAGCCTCCAGTGTGGTGCACTAGCCTCCAGTGTGGTGCACTAGCCTCCAGTGTGGTGCACTAGCCTCCAGTGTGGTGCACTAGCCTCCAGTGTGGTGCACTAGCCTCCAGTGTGGTGCACTAGCCTCCAGTGTGGTGTACTAGCCTCCAGTGTGGTGTACTAGCCTCCAGTGTGGTGTACTAGCCTCCAGTGTGGTGCACTAGCCTCCAGTGTGGTGCACTAGCCTCCAGTGTGGTGCACTAGCCTCCAGTGTGGTGCACTAGCCTCCAGTGTGGTGTACTAGCCTCCAGTGTGGTGTACTAGCCTCCAGTGTGGTGCACTAGCCTCCAGTGTGGTGTACTAGCCTCCAGTGTGGTGTACTAGCCTCCAGTGTGGTGCACTAGCCTCCAGTGTGGTGTACTAGCCTCCAGTGTGGTGCACTAGCCTCAAGTGTGGTGTACTAGCCTCCAGTGTGGTGCACTACCCTCCAGTGTGGTGTACTAGCCTCCAGTGTGGTGTACTAGCCTCCAGTGTGGTGTACTAGCCTCCAGTGTGGTGCACTAGCCTCCAGTGTGGTGCACTAGCCTCCAGTGTGGTGTACTAGCCTCCAGTGTGGTGTACTAGCCTCCAGTGTGGTGCACTAGCCTCCAGTGTGGTGTACTAGCCTCCAGTGTGGTGTACTAGCCTCCAGTGTGGTGCACTAGCCTCCAGTGTGGTGTACTAGCCTCCAGTGTGGTGTACTAGCCTCCAGTGTGGTGTACTAGCCTCCAGTGTGGTGTACTAGCCTCCAGTGTGGTGTACTAGCCTCCAGTGTGGTGTACTAGCCTCCAGTGTGGTGTACTAGCCTCCAGTGTGGTGTACTAGCCTCCAGTGTGGTGTACTAGCCTCCACAAGCACTATATATATATTATTGTAACTACGAACGAGTGCTATTTAATCAATAACAACACAGCGACATTATCATCGTGAGCGTTGATAATTAACACCTAATGATACATCCTGTCCTGTTGGTAGGAAGACTCTGTCTACCTGTGTTCCCCCAGACTCTGTCTACCTGTGTTCCCCCAGGCTCTGTCTACCAGTGTTGCCCCAGACTCTGTCTACCAGTGTTCCCCCAGACTCTGCCTACCTGTGTTCCCCCAGGCTCTGTCTACCTGTGTTCCCCCAGGCTCTGTCTACCAGTGTTCCCCCAGGCTCTGTCTACTTGTGTTTCCCCAGGCTCTGTCTACCAGTGTTCCCCCAGGCTCTGTCTACCTGTGTTCCCCCAGGCTCTGTCTACCAGTGTTCCCCCAGGCTGTGTCTACCTGTGTTCCCCCAGGCTCTGTCTACCAGTGTTCCCCCAGACTCTGTCTACCAGTGTTCCCCCAGGCTCTGTCTACCAGTGTTCCCCCAGGCTCTGTCTACCAGTGTTCCCCCAGGCTCTGTCTACCTGTGTTCCCCCAGGCTCTGTCTACCTGTGTTCCCCCAGGCTCTGTCTACCTGTGTTCCCCCAGGCTCTGTCTACCTGTGTTCCCCCAGGCTCTGTCTACCTGTGTTCCCCCAGGCTCTGTCTACCTGTGTTCCCCCAGGCTCTGTCTACCTGTGTTCCCCCAGGCTCTGTCTACCTGTGTTCCCCCAGGCTCTGTCTACCTGTGTTCCCCCAGACTCTGTCTACCAGTGTTCCCCCAGGCTCTGTCTACCAGTGTTCCCCCAGACTCTGTCTACCAGTGTTCCCCCAGGCTCTGTCTACCAGTGTTCCCCCAGGCTCTGTCTACCTGTGTTCCCCCAGGCTCTGTCTACCTGTGTTCCCCCAGGCTCTGTCTACCTGTGTTCCCCCAGGCTCTGTCTACCAGTGTTCCCCCAGGCTCTGTCTACCAGTGTTCCCCCAGGCTCTGTCTACCAGTGTTCCCCCAGGCTCTGTCTACCTGTGTTCCCCCAGACTCTGTCTACCTGTGTTCCCCCAGGCTCTGTCTACCTGTGTTCCCCCAGGCTCTGTCTACCTGTGTTCCCCCAGGCTCTGTCTACCTGTGTTCCCCCAGGCTCTGTCTACCTGTGTTCCCCCAGGCTCTGTCTACCTGTGTTCCCCCAGGCTCTGTCTACCAGTGTTCCCCCAGGCTCTGTCTACCTGTGTTCCCCCAGGCTCTGTCTACCAGTGTTCCCCCAGGCTCTGTCTACCAGTGTTCCCCCAGGCTCTGTCTACCAGTGTTCCCCCAGGCTCTGTCTACCAGTGTTCCCCCAGACTCTGTCTACCAGTGTTCCCCCAGGCTCTGTCTACCTGTGTTCCCCCAGGCTCTGTCTACCAGTGTTCCCCCAGGCTCTGTCTACCAGTGTTCCCCCAGGCTCTGTCTACCAGTGTTCCCCCAGGCTCTGTCTACCAGTGTTCCCCCAGGCTCTGTCTACCAGTGTTCCCCCAGACTCTGTCTACCAGTGTTCCCCCAGGCTCTGTCTACCTGTGTTCCCCCAGGCTCTGTCTACCAGTGTTCCCCCAGGCTCTGTCTACCAGTGTTCCCCCAGACTCTGTCTACCAGTGTTCCCCCAGGCTCTGTCTACCAGTGTTCCCCCAGACTCTGTCTACCTGTGTTCCCCCAGGCTCTGTCTACCAGTGTTCCCCCAGGCTCTGTCTACCTGTGTTCCCCCAGGCTCTGTCTACCAGTGTTCCCCCAGGCTCTGTCTACCAGTGTTCCCCCAGGCTCTGTCTACCAGTGTTCCCCCAGACTCTGTCTACCTGTGTTCCCCCAGGCTCTGTCTACCAGTGTTCCCCCAGACTCTGTCTACCTGTGTTCCCCCAGGCTCTGTCTACCAGTGTTCCCCCAGACTCTGTCTACCTGTGTTCCCCCAGGCTCTGTCTACCAGTGTTCCCCCAGGCTCTGTCTACCAGTGTTCCCCCAGGCTCTGTCTACCAGTGTTCCCCCAGGCTCTGTCTACCAGTGTTCCCCCAGACTCTGTCTACCAGTGTTCCCCCAGGCTCTGTCTACCAGTGTTCCCCCAGACTCTGTCTACCTGTGTTCCCCCAGGCTCTGTCTACCAGTGTTCCCCCAGGCTCTGTCTACCAGTGTTCCCCCAGGCTCTGTCTACCAGTGTTCCCCCAGGCTCTGTCTACCAGTGTTCCCCCAGGCTCTGTCTACCAGTGTTCCCCCAGGCTCTGTCTACCAGTGTTCCCCCAGGCTCTGTCTACCAGTGTTCCCCCAGGCTCTGTTTACCTGTGTTCCCCCAGGCTCTGTCTACCTGTGTTCCCCCAGGCTCTGTCTACCAGTGTTCCCCAGACTCTGCCTAGTTGTGTTCCCCCAGACTCTGCCTACCAGTGTTCCCCCAGGCTATGTCTACCAGTGTTCCCCCAGGCTATGTTTACCAGTGTTCCCCCAGGCTCTGTCTACTTGTAATCCCCCAGACTCTGCCTACCTGTGTTTCCCCAGACTCTGCCTACCTGTGTTCCCCCAGACTCTGCCTACCTGTGTTCCCCCAGACTCTGCCTACCTGTGTTCCCCCAGACTCTGCCTACCTGTGTTCCCCCAGACTCTGCCTACCTGTGTTCCCCCAGACTCTGCCTACCTGTGTTCCCCCAGACTCTGCCTACCTGTGTTCCCCCAGACTCTGCCTACCTGTGTTCCCCCAGACTCTGCCTACCTGTGTTCCCCCAGACTCTGCCTACCTGTGTTCCCCCAGACTCTGCCTACCTGTGTTCCCCCAGACTCTGCCTACCTGTGTTCCCCCAGACTCTGCCTACCTGTGTTCCCCCAGACTCTGCCTACCTGTGTTCCCCCAGACTCTGCCTACCTGTGTTCCCCCAGACTCTGCCTACCTGTGTTCCCCCAGACTCTGCCTACCTGTGTTCCCCCAGACTCTGCCTACCTGTGTTCCCCCAGACTCTGCCTACCTGTGTTCCCCCAGACTCTGCCTACCTGTGTTCCCCCAGACTCTGCCTACCTGTGTTCCCCCAGACTCTGCCTACCTGTGTTCCCCCAGACTCTGCCTACCTGTGTTCCCCCAGACTCTGCCTACCTGTGTTCCCCCAGACTCTGCCTACCTGTGTTCCCCCAGACTCTGCCTACCTGTGTTCCCCCAGACTCTGCCTACCTGTGTTCCCCCAGACTCTGCCTACCTGTGTTCCCCCAGACTCTGCCTACCTGTGTTCCCCCAGACTCTGCCTACCTGTGTTCCCCCAGACTCTGCCTACCTGTGTTCCCCCAGACTCTGCCTACCTGTGTTCCCCCAGACTCTGCCTACCTGTGTTCCCCCAGACTCTGCCTACCTGTGTTCCCCCAGACTCTGTCTACCTGTGTTCCCCCAGGCTCTGTCTACCTGTGTTCCCCCAGGCTCTGTCTACCTGTGTTCCCCCAGGCTCTGTCTACCTGTGTTCCCCCAGGCTCTGTCTACCTGTGTTCCCCCAGGCTCTGTCTACCTGTGTTCCCCCAGGCTCTGTCTACCTGTGTTCCCCCAGACTCTGTCTACCTGTGTTCCCCCAGACTCTGTCTACCTGTGTTCCCCCAGACTCTGTCTACCTGTGTTCCCCCAGACTCTGTCTACCTGTGTTCCCCCAGACTCTGTCTACCTGTGTTCCCCCAGACTCTGTCTACCTATCTTCTGGCTCTATCTCCTCTAGGCTCTGCTTATCTGTTTTCCCCCCAGTCTCTATCTACCTGTCTTTCTAGGCTCTGTCTACCTATCTTCGCACAGGCTTTGTCCACCTATCTTCCCCAGGCTATTTTCCCCCAGTTTCTGTCTACCTATCTTTCCCCAGGCTCTGTCTTCCTATCTTCCCCAGGCTCTGTCCATCTGTTTTCCCCAGTCTTTGTCTACCTGTCTTCCCCCAACCTCTGTCAACTCATCTCTGAATTCTTTACCACTCCCTATCAACACATCCCGTCACTGATCCCATCCTTCCTGTCTTTATAGTACTTAACCCACGCTATAATGGGTTTCAATCCTGTATCTCGGCGGCCCGATCTTAAAATCTTAATTAACGCAAAACAAACACCCATAAAGTGTCTCATTAAAACTGCCTCTGTCCCGAGTTGGCATGTAGACGATGGCGACCGCATCCTAATGTCGCTCATACTGAGCAGAAGTTGACCTTTATTGGTGCGATTGTAGAGTTGGGTTTCTGTATGAGAGGCTTCGTTATCCTGGTGTGTGGGAGAGGCTTAGTTATCCTGATGTCTGGGGGAGGCTTAGTTATCCTGATGTCTGGGGGAGGCTTAGTTATCCTACTGGGTGGGGGAGGATTAGTTATCCTAGCGTGTATGGTGGAGACCTGGTTATCAGAGGGTGTGTGGTAGAGGCTTAATTATCCTAATTTTAGGTCACTGATAATGAATATCATGGTTAAAATTATTTGTTAGCTCTACTTTTCAACATACATCTACGTGTCACAACAGGTTCCAGCAGGCTTGTGGCAGTGTGTTTCTTATCACACTCACAGCCTCACTGCCTTTCATTATTGTTACAGCAGTCACAGAAGGTGGTTGTGCTGTGGGGACAAAGGTTGTTGCTCTTGTGATGGGCTTGCAGGGCGGATACACCAAGTACTGTTTCTTTCTATGTGAATGGGACAGTCGTGCAGAAGGTTCCCACTACATCAGGAGAGACTGACCACCTCGTCAATCATTGGAGCCTGGGATGAAAAATATCAACATTCAACTCTCACTGAACCAAACAAAATTTTGCTGTTACCACTACACATAAAACTGGGGCTCATGAAAAACATGAACAAATCCGGTCAGGGATTCAATTATTTAACATCAAAATTCCCCTCGCTGAGCGATCCTAAGAGATGGAGTCTTCAATGGTTCTCAGATTCGAGAGCTTCTTAAAGATGGTGACTTTGAATCGGATCTTCATGGGGAGGAGAAAGCTGCTTGGGGAGCATTCAAATTAGTGGTGAAGTGATTTCTCGGAAACAGAGGGAAGTAAACTTTGAAGAATTAGTGGAAAACCTCATCAAGATTTACAAGAACATGGGATGTAACATGTCAATTAAAATCCACTTTTTTGACTCACATTTAGGCTTTTTTTTCCAGTGAACTGTGGGGCAGTTAGTGACGAAGATGGTGATTGTTTCACCAAGATATTTCAACCATGGAAAAAGTACCAGAGCAAATGGGGCACAAGAATGCTTGCAGACTATTGCTGGACATTGGCAAGAGATGATTCTTCAGCCCACTATAACCGTCAAGCAAAAAGGCAGAGAGTAGGTACGGATTAGAGTTTAAAACATACCGACACATATTGTACGTTAAAATAAAATAATCAAATATTACATGTTTCGTATCTTTAAGTCTATAACCAAAAAGCATTTTTCAAGGTGATATTTGGATTCAGGACATGAAAATACATAAGAATTAACTAATATCATTTAAGAAGCGTACAACTTTTCAAAAATTGTTGACCAATATTATCACAGGGTGTGTGGTGGAGACTTTGTTATCACAGGGTGTGTGGTGGAGACTTTGTTATCACAGGGTGTGTGGTGGAGACTTGGTTATCACAGGGTGTGTGGTGGAGACTTTGTTATCACAGGGTGTGTGGTGGAGACTTGGTTATCACAGGGTGTGTGGTGGAGACTTGGTTATCACAGGGTGTGTGGTGGAGACTTGGTTATCACAGGGTGTGTGGTGGAGACTTGGTTATCACAGGGTGTGTGGTGGAGACTTGGTTATCACAGGGTGTGTGGTGGAGACTTTGTTATCACAGGGTGTGTGGTGGAGACTTGGTTATCACAGGGTGTGTGGTGGAGACTTGGTTATCACAGGGTGTGTGGTGGAGACTTTGTTATCACAGGGTGTGTGGTGGAGACTTTGTTATCACAGGGTGTGTGGTGGAGACTTTGTTATCACAGGGTGTGTGGTGGAGACTTGGTTATCACAGGGTGTGTGGTGGAGACTTGGTTATCAGAGGGTGTGTGGTGGAGACTTGGTTATCAGAGGGTGTGTGGTGGAGACTTGGTTATCACAGGGTGTGTGGTGGAGACTTGGTTATCAGAGGGTGTGTGGTGGAGACTTGGTTATCAGAGGGTGTGTGGTGGAGACTTGGTTATCAGAGGGTGTGTGGTGGAGACTTGGTTATCACAGGGTGTGTGGTGGAGACTTGGTTATCAGAGGGTGTGTGGTGGAGACTTGGTTATCAGAGGGTGTGTGGTGGAGACTTGGTTATCACAGGGTGTGTGGTGGAGACTTGGTTATCAGAGGGTGTGTGGTGGAGACTTGGTTATCAGAGGGTGTGTGGTGGAGACTTGGTTATCACAGGGTGTGTGGTGGAGACTTGGTTATCAGAGGGTGTGTGGTGGAGACTTGGTTATCAGAGGGTGTGTGGTGGAGACTTGGTTATCAGAGGGTGTGTGGTGGAGACTTGGTTATCAGAGGGTGTGTGGTGGAGACTTGGTTATCACAGGGTGTGTGGTGGAGACTTGGTTATCACAGGGTGTGTGGTGGAGACTTGGTTATCACAGGGTGTGTGGTGGAGACTTGGTTATCACAGGGTGTGTGGTGGAGACTTGGTTATCACAGGGTGTGTGGTGGAGACTTGGTTATCACAGGGTGTGTGGTGGAGACTTGGTTATCAGAGGGTGTGTGGTGGAGACTTGGTTATCAGAGGGTGTGTGGTGGAGACTTGGTTATCAGAGGGTGTGAGGTGGAGACTTGGTTATCACAGGGTGTGTGGTGGAGACTTGGTTATCACAGGGTGTGTGGTGGAGACTTGGTTATCACAGGGTGTGTGGTGGAGACTTGGTTATCAGAGGGTGTGTGGTGGAGACTTGGTTATCACAGGGTGTGTGGTGGAGACTTGGTTATCACAGGGTGTGTGGTGGAGACTTGGTTATCACAGGGTGTGTGGTGGAGACTTGGTTATCACAGGGTGTGTGGTGGAGACTTGGTTATCACAGGGTGTGTGGTGGAGACTTGGTTATCACAGGGTGTGTGGTGGAGACTTGGTTATCACAGGGTGTGTGGTGGAGACTTGTTAAATTCAGTATCAAGGTTAGCTTGGAAAATGGAAATTCAGTGAGTGACATCAAACTACCCAAGCTAGTGACATTAAATTACTCAAACTAGTGACATCAAATTACCCAAGCTAGTGACATCAAACTACCCAACCTAGTAACATCAAATTACCCAACCTAGTGACATCAAATTACCCAAGCTAGTGATATCAAATTACTCAAGCTAGTGACATCAAATTACCCAAGCTAGTGACATTAAACTACCCAATCTAGTGACATCAAACTACCCAAGCTAGTGACATCAAACTACCCAAGCTAGTGACATCAAATTATCCAAGCTAGTGACATCAAACTACCCAAGTTAGTGACATCAAACTACCCAAGCTAGTGACATCAAACTACCCAAGCTAGTGACATCAAACTACCCAAGCTAGGGACATCAGACTATCCAAACTAGTGACATCAAATTACCCAAGCTAGTGGCATCAAACTACCCAAGCTAGTGACATTCAACTACCCAAGCTAGTGACATCAAACTACCCAAGCTAGTGGTATCAAACTATCCAAGCTAGTGACATCAAACTATCCAAGCTAGTGACATCAAACTATCCAAGTTAGTGACATCAAACTATCCAAGCTAGTGACATCAAACTATCCAAGCTAGTGACATCAAGCTATATAAGCAAGTGACATGAAACTATCCAAGTAAATGATGTCAAACTATCCAAGTTAGTGAAGTCAAATTAAGCCAGCTCCTGACGTCAAACTATCATCATAACAAATACTCCATAAAACTGAATACAATAAATAATTAAGATTATTTCAAATTCTGGGTGTCCCAGTTATCAAATATTTTTACACTATTCCAGAAATGCATTTTTGTTGACGCTGAAGCTGTAGAGGCAGTCAGAAAGTTGTAGAGGCAGTCAGAAAGTTGTAGAGGCAGCCAGAAAGTTGTAGAGGCAGCCAGAAAGTTGTAGAGGCAGCCAGAAAGTTGTAGAGGCAGCCAGAAAGTTGTAGAGGCAGCCAGAAAGTTGTAGAGGCAGCCAGAAAGTTGTAGAGGCAGCCAGAGAGTTGTAGAGGCAGTCAGAAAGTTGTAGAGGCAGCCAGAAAGTTGTAGAGGCAGTCAGAAAGTTGTAGAGGCAGTCAGAAAGTTGTAGAGGCAGCCAGAAAGTTGTAGAGGCAGCCAGAAAGTTGTAGAGGCAGAAAGTTGTAGAGGCATCAGAAAGTTGTAGAGGCAGCCAGAAAGTTGTAGAGGCAGCCAGAAAGTTGTAGAGGCAGCCAGAAAGTTGTAGAGGCAGTCAGAAAGTTGTAGAGGCAGTCAGAAAGTTGTAGAGGCAGCCAGAAAGTTGTAGATGCAGCCAGAAAGTTGTAGAGGCAGCCAGAAAGTTGTAGAGGCAGCCAGAAAGTTGTAGAGGCAGCCAGAAAGTTGTAGAGGCAGCCAGAAAGTTGTAGAGGCAGCCAGAAAGTTGTAGAGGCAGCCAGAAAGTTGTAGAGGCAGCCAGAAAGTTGTAGAGGCAGCCAGAAAGTTGTAGAGGCAGCCAGAAAGTTGTAGAGGCAGCCAGAAAGCGCTGCATAGGCAGCCAGAAAGTAACTTTTCACCACGCAATGTTTATGAATGAGATACTCCATCTGGCTGACAAACTCTTCGCTCCAACAAATTATCGCGGGTGACCCCATTTCAAAAGTTATGATTCCCGGGAACATCAGAGGAAATAACAGTTCCACTGACCACTACAGTCAGCCACGCTGCATGTTAATGTATTTTATGAAATCCGCAAATACACTGAAATACAATAAAAATACAATAGAATACCATTCTCTCTTCGTAATTATAATAATTATCATTGTAGAAATAATGATAATTATCATTATTTTTACACACACATAATACAGTTTTAACTGACATGAATGAGATGCTGTATAGAACGTTCCTTGTTATGTGGAACATATGGGACAAAATAGGTTAATTTTGTCTCTAGGATGCGACCCACACCAGTCGGCTAACACCCAGGTACCTATTTACTGCAAGGTGAACAGGGACAGCAGGTGTCTTAAGGAAACACGCCCTAATGTCTCCATATGCTTAAATTTGCATATAAACAGAATAAACAGTATTCAAACATTTTAGCTTAAAACAAATTTTCTAGTGTAAATCAGACGTACGATATTTACACGCTAATATTCGTTAAGATTTGTGTAGACTAAGAAACAAATTATGTAAACATCTCGTAAACCGGTAAGTAATGTATAACTGTGAAATTGGTGAAGAGTGCCGACAAGCAGAAGAGTGAAACATGCGTCTTACTCAACATCAGCGACGGTCTGGAGTTTTGAGACTCTCTGACCGCGGGTTCAATCCCGGCCGGGGTATGGTTTGGTTCTAGTTTCTTGGCACTCTTGGTGGTTCATCATCAGTGGGTGCAATTTCCTTGGCACTCTTGGTTCATCATCAGTGGGTGCAACTTCCTTGGCACTCTTGGTGGTTCATCATCAGTGGGTGCAACTTCCTTGGCACTCTTGGTGGTTCATCATCAGTGGGTGCAACTTCCTTGGCACTCTTGGTGGTTCATCATCAGTGGGTGCAACTTCCTTGGCACTCTTGGTGGTTCATCATCAGTGGGTGCAACTTCCTTGGCACTCTTGGTAGTCTAAGATAATTAAAGCTCCCTTGTCTTAAATTGAGCTGTTCAATGTTTGGCTTTTTGACTTCACGTCTTTAATTAAAGTTCTGGATCCCTTGATGGTCCGTAGCCTGGACCTTTCTGGCTCTCATTACACCTGCTGCTACTTACTACACGTGCTGCTACTTTCTGCACGTGCTGCTACTTACACTTGCTGCTAGTTGCTACACTTGCTTCTGCTTCAACACGTGCTGCTACGTACTGTACGTGCTTCTACTTATTACTGAACCTTTCCTGGGTTTGAGCTTTCCCGATTTTGAATTTTCCAGGGTTCGATTTTTTCCTAAGTTCGAATTCCAGAGGATTCGGATTTATAAGGTTCGAATTTTCCCAGGGTTCAGATTTTCCTATGGTTGAAATCTCCCAGAGTTCGGAATATACTTAGTCTTCCTGTTCATTCACATATCGATCATACTAAAAGAAATTTCTGTCTACGCAGTTTCAAGCTTTCTTAGTTTCCATCACACTTAATTCATAATGTTGCAATTTTCGGTCACTGAATGTTTCGGTTATTCCAAGTATCCGTCCTCTGATCCCCTCGTTGACCCACACACTTAAAATTACGAGTATTTCTAACTTATATTAGTACGTTAAAAGATTCAGTTACAGTCAGAAATAACTGAAACACTGTAATATATATTTTTTTAAACAAATTGTAACTCAGAAACTGCCTAATATTAATGGATAAACACATTTATAATGTTGTGGTTTAAGGTTGGTAATCCTGAGAGTCCAGCCTGGCTTGACCTGACTTTGGGGTTGGCCCCGCCTCCTCGCCTCTGCTGACCTGACCTTCGTGCAATTTTTGTGATCTTCAAGGTGGGTGCCTTGAAGCTGGTGAAGGTCTTTGGGTCCAAGGAATAAGAGATACTATCCCGTTCCTTGGATGAAAGCTGCCGACCACCAACACTGAAAAGACAGTGTGGTCACAGTGACACTGAGAAAATAGTGTGGCCACAGTCACAGTGAGAAGACAGTGTGGTCACAGTCACAGTGAGAAGACAGCGTGGTCACAGTCGCACTGAGAAGACAGTGTGGTCACAGTCACAGTGAGAAGACAGTGTGGTCACAGTGACACTGAGAAAATAGTGTGGTCACAGTGACACTGAGAAGACTGTGATCACAGTGACACAGAAGACAGTGTGGTCACAGTCACAGTGAGAAGACTGTGTGGTCACAGTCAGAAGACAGTGTGGTCACAGTCAGAAGACAGTGTGGTCACAGTCAGAAGACAGTGTGGTCACAGTCAGAAGACAGTGTGGTCACAGTCAGAAGACAGTGTGGTCACAGTCAGAAGACAGTGTGGTCACAGTCACACTGAGAAGACAGTGTGGTCACAGTCAGAAGACAGTGTGGTCACAGTCAGAAGACAGTGTGGTCACAGTCAGAAGACAGTGTGGTCACAGTCACATTGAGAAGACAGTGTGGTCACAGTCAGAAGACAGTGTGGTCACAGTCAGAAGACAGTGTGGTCACAGTCACATTGAGAAGCCAGTGTTATCAGTTTCATGTAACAATAATCACCAGAGGCAACTTTGCAGTGTTTAGTACAATTTACCAAGACTAACAACCAGTTTTATCTAACAATGATATTCATGAGAAACACTTAAACCGAGAGTGTTACTCAACACTGTCTTGTATACATAACACCAAGTGTGTTATTCAACACTATCTTGTATTGTATACATAACACCGAGAATGTAAACCAAACTTGAGATGTCAGCAGGATATATGCACACCTGAGGCTAATGATAGTTTGTTTTTCTTCCTCGTCGTTTTCCTTCTTTCTTATCAGGAGGAAAGATGAGGAATGTCAAACAAGTCTCTAATTTTGCTGTCGTCAGGGGAAGGAGGAGATTGTGATGGGGATGAAGGGAAGGGGGTGATCCGTACATTTCTTGAGGCAAGTTCGTGTAACACGTAGCGTGACTTGTCTCAACTTAATGAGCCTCTTTGACATGTCAAGGTCAGATCCATCATCAGCGTTCACCCTGCTGCCACTGTTGCTGCTCCGACCTGTAAACAAACATTTTCAACGACTCAATCATGCGGTATTTGTACTTGACAGTGAAAAGTCGCTATGTTGCATCATATATCGAATTTACCTTAATGTTTTCTATTTTCAAATGGCGTGTGCTCCAGACACGTGAAAGTGCACGGACTCAGTTAATCCACAAATCCATCAAGGACGAGATTTTCTGCAACACACTGATCGTACGCATCAGTTTCCGGCATCAGTCATGCGACTGCCCTCACCAGCTACTACAAATAAATTTGTCCGGGTAATAAAGGTTTCCGAGGCAGCAGATGAGCGCCCAAGAGAACTTCCAGGAACACTTCCAGGAACACTTCCAAGCACCAACTACATAAACTAAACTGTTATTTAATTCCTTCATATCTGCAGAATAATTTCCGTTAAGCTTTATACAGTACGATAGAAAAATAGTTATCATATAAGAATAATGATGCTACTATTGTGAGAAATATGAAAATTTAACGATAAAAAAAAATGAAAAATGTTACTGGTGGACGAAAAGTCTTCACAATAAAATTCCATACACATCATATTGTCTATTATTAAAACAATTTTCGGTATATAATACCACTGGCATGCAAAAAAAAAAAAAAGCAAAGCAAAATTCCCTGTTCGGTACAACAGAGACGACGTCTGGATCGGTGCTCGTGATCAGAGGCGTCGCTAGGGTTGGTGTCACCCGGGGTGGCATCTTTGGTGTCACCCGGGGTGGCATCTTTGGTGTCACCCGGGGTGGCATCTTTGGTGTCATCCGGGGTGGCATCTTTGGTGTCACCCGGGGTGGCATCTTTGGTGTCACCCGGGGTGGCATCTTTGGTGTCACCCCCATGAAATCCAAGGGCGGGGTGATAGGGGTAGTAAACTCCAGTTACATCACTGCTGTATGACCAGTTACATCACTTCTGTATGACCAGTTACATCACTGCTGCATGACCAGTTACATCACTGCTGCATGACCAGCTACATCACTGCTGCATGACCAGCTACATCACTGCTGCATGACCAGCTACATCACTGCTGCATGACCAGTTACATCACTGCTGCATGACCAGCTACATCACTGCTGCATGACCAGTTACATCACTGCTGCATGACCAGTTACATCACTGCTGCATGACCAGTTACATCACTGTTGCATGACCAGCTACATCACTGCTGCATGACCAGTTACATCACTGCTGCATGACCAGTTACATCACTGCTGCATGACCAGTTACATCACTGCTGCATGACCAGTTACATCACTGCTGCATGACCAGTTACATCACTGCTGCATGACCAGTTACATCACTGCTGCATGACCAGTTACATCACTGCTGCATGACCAGTTACATCACTGCTGCATGACCAGTTACATCACTGCTACATGACCAGTTACATCACTGCTGCATGACCAGTTACATCACTGCTACATGACCAGTTACATCACTGCTGCATGACCAGCTACATCACTGCTGCATGACCAGCTACATCACTGCTGCATGACCAGCTACATCACTGCTGCATGACCAGTTACATCACTGCTGCATGACCAGCTACATCACTGCTGCATGACCAGTTACATCACTGCTGCATGACCAGTTACATCACTGCTGCATGACCAGTTACATCACTGTTGCATGACCAGCTACATCACTGCTGCATGACCAGTTACATCACTGCTGCATGACCAGTTACATCACTGCTGCATGACCAGTTACATCACTGCTGCATGACCAGTTACATCACTGCTGCATGACCAGTTACATCACTGCTGCATGACCAGTTACATCACTGCTGCATGACCAGTTACATCACTGCTGCATGACCAGTTACATCACTGCTGCATGACCAGTTACATCACTGCTGCATGACCAGTTACATCACTGCTGCATGACCAGCTACATCACTGCTGCATGACCAGTTACATCACTGCTGCATGACCAGCTACATCACTGCTGCATGACCAGTTACATCACTGCTGCATGACCAGTTACATCACTGCTGCATGACCAGTTACATAACTGCTGCATGACCAGCTACATCACTGCTGCATGACCAGCTACATCACTGCTGCATGACCAGCTACATCACTGCTGCATGACCAGTTACATCACTGCTGCATGACCAGTTACATCACTGCTGCATGACCAGCTACATCACTGCTGCATGACCAGTGACTAATGTTTAGCAATGAGAATATTTAAAGGCCATAAAGCGAACTTTATTAATGATAAAATAAATAATGGTAGTAATATTGAGGAAACAAACTCAAATACCACTCTGAGTATAGGCAACAGATCCTACATTTATTTATCTTCAACAATGAAAAAAACTTGAAAAATAAAGAAAAACACTAGTTTCGATTTAACCTTGAATACAAGTAACGTCTCAATGAATCTGATATTTCATTTCCTTACCTTCAATCCCGCAAAATCATCCATCACATCATCAAAATCAATGATTTTCCCTATGTGTTCTGTAATCCTATAATAGGCTATAGAGAAACGAAGGATTTTTCTCTTATGTTGGTGCAGCACTGTTTTGGTCATTAGTGTTACCTTCTTTAGAGGCTCTATAGTGCCACCCCCCTAAATGGTGTCACCAGAGGCGGCCCCCCCCCCCGCCCCCCTTACGACGCCACTGCTCGTGATTTGCAGATTCAAATAAAATGAGCAAAAAATAAGTAATACAGAACTAGTGAAATTACTCACTTTATACGAGTCATTGGCGCTGCCTCAGACAATAATGACAGTTAGGTGGCAAAGACGTGCCGAAACGTTTCACCTGCTCGACAGGCTTCTTCCAGTCGAAATACAAAGATGATAAAAGTAATACAGACAAGAGAAGTAATGGAGAAGTAGATATGAGAAAATCAATCGCTCAACCTTGGTAAGTGTTCACCTCCACACCTTCGACAATGAAGATAAACAACTGTTGCACATGTGTTTTACTCATCTTCCATCTTCGTCTTGGACACTTGAATTATTTCTTTTGCAGAGGAACGATTCGTCTTAAAGCAAAATAGATAACTGATACAAGCAGGCGTGGAAGAACACATTTTAAACATAAGTATTACTGATAACTTGAAGGTGAGGGAAGCCCTTGAAGACAGCTTACGTTTAAGGTTTTTAAGTTTCCTTTAGAGCTTGAATGTGTAGCACACTTCCAGTGTTCTCGTCCCTCACCTCCTTAGCAGGGATTCCTCCAATGTAATTAGGAAAGCGGAGGGTGAAAGGAATGGCGAGGAGGAAAGATCGATCATATCCCTGGGATCACTAAATGACGCCATTAGGGACCATTATGAGTCCCTGGAGCCCCTGAGAAAAGCCATTATGAAGAACGGAGCAATGTGTCCCTCGGGTCCCTAAGCTGAGTTGTATAAGTTGCAAAGGAATCTAGCACAGCTCGTAAGATCAGTAGTAGCCCCTCTGGCTACCAATCAGAGGACTCGAAGTTCAATCATGAGCGTGCGCGAACCATGGAGAAGTTAGCTTACACCTGCTGTCCCTGTTTACCTAGCAGTACATACTATAGGCAGCTGTGTATCAGCTGGTTGTTGTGCGTCTGCTCTTGGAATGTAAATAATTGTATACCATAGGTAAAAAATGATCTTTGAAATAAGCTGAGGCAGAATATCAGCTCGTTTGATGCAATCATAATGCTATTATCCATACCAAATTTCTGTTATCGTGACTAAAGCTACTCATAGTAAAGATATAATCACAAAAACAGTAGTCCATTTGTCGGAGTTCAAATCATATTCCTAACTCGTTCTAGGCCCTAGATTACACGGTACAGCAAATTTTGAGGAAAGGGGAAATATCCCCCTATTTCGGCTGAAAAATGGGTTGTTGGCTTCTTAGCCAGGAACTCAAGCCACTCAAACATCGCCACCACAGAAATGGGATTCATTTATTTTATCAAAATTTATTACAGTAGCAGTGTTATGGCTACCTTACTACCTATGATAATTATACAATAGAAGCATTCCATCGCACAACATAGGATGGATTCCCTGTTGTGTCATGAGTCAAGTATGTTACATTTTATTCGACGTTCGTCACAAAAGTATTTGTCATGGCCGCTCGACCAGCGAACTAACACTTCAGAGTATATGAAGTAAAAGGACACAAGTGCAACTAATGTGACATTTTATTGTGGCAACGTTTCGCTCTCCAGGAGCTTTATCAAGCCATTACAAACAATACATGGACACAGAGGGTATATATAGGCTCAGAGTGAGGTGCAGTATTGTGTCCATGTATTGTTTGTAATGGCTTGATAAAGCTCCTGGAGAGCGAAACGTTTCCACAATAAAATGTCACATTAGTTGCACTTGTGTCTTTTTACTTTACATATTGTCGGTAATTCTACCAACTTTATTACTTCAGAGTATAGCAGTTCTGGGGCCCCACTGTTGCGTTTAATGTCCAGTTTAAACAGCCAGTCATGTGGAAGATGGCTACTTCAGCCAAGGTGATATCACTTCGGCCCACCTGACTGAGTGGCAGATTTCCTCAGACACTGGTCGTGACCACTTCTGTTTTGAGTGACTTTTGATTGCACCATTTTACTCTGACCTATCTATTCATCAGCACTGTACATAGTGTAAATACTGGTAACGGAATACATGGGTACAGAAATCTACCCTTGCTGTGTCTGCCTTGCCCTTGCTCTGCCCTGCTGATTGTCTTGTTTTGCTGACTTAGTTATGACCACGTGCTACAAGCCTATAAACTACCACCTGTGTTCGTCACCAATATTTACAATATGCAGTGTTAATGAATAGATATATCAGAGTGAAATGGTGCAATCAAGAGTTACTCAAAGCTTGAGTCGTATTCTGTCACACAGAATATGACAGTAAACCTGGCTTATCACGCAAGATGGGTTCCGTGTCATATTCTATCACACAGGATAGGTTTCATGCATCAGTAATGAAGTCTGACAGCCTGAGCTGTGAGGCATCAGTAAAACTTCAATTACATTACAAGTTCAGTTTCAACGGCAGCTTGAAAGATTTCAATACAGCAGATGTGTAGTTACTATTACTTGGCACTAGTCACCTCTCAGACTGTCCTGTACCGCCAACCCCGACACACACACAACACACCCGACACCTCAATCCCTCTTTTTACTGAAGGCAGGATCCACAGAAGAAATACGATAAAGCTCATGGAGAAGGGAGAGAGTGGACCTAATAGCGACCTGCGAAAAGGAGGGGCCAGGAGCTGTGAATCGGCCACTGCAACCACAAATAGGTGAGTACAAATAGATGAGTACCGAGGGAGACCCTAAGTCGGGACGGAAGAAGGGATGGGAAGGAAAAGCTTTAAGTGATGGGACTAAGGCTCACCTTGTCCCTTAGTTACTCCATTAAGTCCCATTACGTATACTTAGGGATCGCCATTAGTACCTAACTTTCCCTATGTGCCAGTAACTAAGGCAGTTAAGAACCACCATGTTCCTAGGTGCAATACCTAACGCCCTTAAAAACCAGCACATCCCTAGGGCAATAACCGAGGTTGTTAGGGCCTCCCATATCCCTGGGGCCACTAAGTAACACTTGTAGGGAAGAACAGAGAATGGAAAAAAAAGTCTGAAGACTTCTCTCTAGTTCAGACTAAGAAAGAGAATGATATATAAGAGGATAAGAGAAAGAAACTGTTAAAAAGAAAAGGTTAAAGAAGCGAGAAAATAGAAAGGGAAGAAACAGTTCAGCGAGGAAAAGGGGGGAAAAGAGAAGGAGAAAACGAGCTATGGAGGGTGGAGAAGGAGTAAGGGATGACTGAAAAGATCAAGAAGAGTAAAAATGGAGAAAGAGTAAAGGAAAGTAGGGAAAGAAACATTAGGAAGCTATATGGGAAAGCAGGACAAAGTATTTATAACAGATAAAAACAAAACGAGAATGGAATTGAAAAGAGTCAAGGCAAGGAAAATACAAAGAGAATGGGGAGAAACGATTAACAGCTGAAGAAATGGAGATGGAGAAACAAAGGGGAGGGGTAGGAGATGTTAGATAATGGCTGAGGAGAGAGAGAGAGAGAGAGAGAGAGAGAGAGAGAGAGAGAGAGAGAGAGAGAGAGAGAGAGAGAGAGAGAGAGAGGGAGAGAGAGAGAGGGAGAGGGAGAGGGAGAGAGAGAGGGAGAGAGAGAGGGAGAGAGAGAGGGAGAGAGAGGGAGAGAGAGAAAGAGAGAGAAAGAGAGAGAAAGAGAGAGAAAGAAAGAGAGAGAGAGAAAGAGAAAGAAAGAGAGAGAAAGAGAGAGAACAGCGACAGGGCGGAATATCATCGCCACCATCTCTACGAATGGATGACTAAAAAGGTGAGATAAAAGGGGTAATGGGTGAGACTGAGCCTACCATACCACGGGCGGGACTTGAACCCGCAATCAGAGAATCTCAAAACTCCAGACCGTCGCGTTAACCACTGGACCAGCTAGCCACAATAAGATTCGTCCAACTAAGTATATTTCTACACCATAGGAAGGTTAGCATAGGCACCACTGTGACCACAAATGCAAGTTTTTACAGACGAATCTCCAGCTAGCGTGGCCGTGACGAACTCTAGCTCAAGTCCCCTCACTGCCGTCAACATGACTGACGAAATCGTAATGACACGATTGCAAACAAACCCTTTGGCTTTTTTCACCTCACCTATGTCTTACCTTCTGGGTAAGACCTAGGAGAGGGAGGAACGAAGAGAGAGAGTAATGAAGGGGGAAGTAGATAGGTCCTACCCTCAACGCCCGGCCGCCCGGCCGCCCGCCCGCCCGTCCGCCAGCCCGCCCGCCCGCTCGCTTGCCAGCCAGCCAGCCTCTGAAGTAATTACCTGATTCAAAGTCAGTTTCAATTATATTCTTTCAGGTTTTTAATTACTATTATTTGATCAGAAAGATTAAAAAGGCACAATACCGTAACTGGAATACAAAAAAAAAAACTTACATAGACAATTTTTTGACTAGTTAATCTTAAGTAAACTGGCACAAGTGCAAATAATGCGAAATTTTATCGTAGCAACGTTTCGCTCTCCAGGAGGTTTGTCAACCCGTTACAAACACTACAGTGACACAGAGGGATACACATAGGTACGGAGGTGCCAGGAGTCATTTTGGCACTCGGGCTGCGGCTTGAGTGCCGGGAATGGCTTTATTGCATTTGAAAGAGTCACCGTGCCCTTGTCCTAGGGTTGTAAGAGGTTCACAGCGCCCTTGTCATGAGGCGGCTGCCCGCACCATAGGGCTGTAAACGGTATAACTCTTGACATGAATGCTCACCGTGGGAATGGTCAACGCTACTGTGTGACCCACTCCTCCTGCCATGAGCTCCAGAGTCCACAGAGTTACACTCTGTAGAGCGAGGACAAGTTGAGATGAAGTGAGCACGTTAGTGCAGCTGCAAAGACGGACCCCTGTTACAACCACGGACCCCTGTTACAACCACGGACCCCTGTTACAACCACGGACCCCTGTTACAACCACGGACCCTTGTTACAACCACGGACCCCTGTTACAACCACGGACCCCTGTTACAACCACGGACCCCTGTTACAACCACGGACCCTTGTTACAACCACGGACCCTTGTTACAACCACGGACCCCTGTTACAACCACGGACCCCTGTTACAACCACGGACCCCTGTTACAACCACGGACCCTTGTTACAACCACGGACCCCTGTTACAACCACGGACCCCTGTTACAACCACGGACCCCTGTTACAACCACGGACCCTTGTTACAACCACGGACCCCTGTTACAACCACGGACCCTTGTTACAACCACGGACCCCTGCTACAACCACGGACCCCTGCTACAACCACGGACCCCTGCTACAACCACGGACCCCTGCTACAACCACGGACCTCTGTTACAACCACGGACCCCTGGTACAACCACGGACCCCTGTTACAACCACGAACCTCTGTTACAACCACGGACCCCTGTTACAACCACGGACCCCTGTTACAACCACGGACCCATGTTACAACCACGGACCCCTGTTACAACCACGGACCTTTGTTACAACCACGGACCCCTGTTACAACCACGGACCCCTGTTACAACCATGGACCTCTGTTACAACCACGGACCTCTGTTACAACCACGGACCCCTGTTACAACCACGGACCCCTGTTACCACCACGGACCCGTTACCATCACGGACCCCTGTTACCACCACGGACCTCTGTTACAACCACGGACCCCTATTACAACCACAGACCCCTGTTACAACCACGGACCCCTATTACAACCACGAACCTCTATTACAAGCACGGACCCCTGTTACAACCACGGATCCCTGTTACAACCACGGACCCCTGCTACAACCACGGACCCCTGCTACAACCACGGACCCCTGCTACAACCACGGACCCCTGCTACAACCACGGACCTCTGTTACAACCACGGAGCGCTGTTACAACCACGGACCCCTGTTACAATCACGAACCCCTGTTACAACCACGGACCTCTGTTACAACCACGGACCTTTGTTACAACCACGGACCCATGTTACAACCACGGAAACCTGCTACAACTACGGACCCATGTTACAACCACGGACCTCTGTTACAACCACAGACCCCTGTTACAACCACGGACCCCTGTTACAACCACGGACCCATGTTACAACCACGGAAACCTGCTACAACTACGGACCCATGTTACAACCACGGACCTCTGTTACAACCACGGACCCCTGTTACAACCACGGACCCCTGTTACAACCACGGACCCCTGTTACAACCACGGACCCCTGTTACAACCACGAACCCCTGTTACAACCACGGACCTCTGTTACAACCACGGACCCCTGCTACAAGCACGGATCTCTGTTACAACCACGGACCCATGTTACAACCACGGACCCCTGCTACAACTACGGACCCAGGTTACAACCACGGACCCTTACTACAACCACGGACCCCTGTTACAACCACAGACCCCTGTTACAACCACGGAACCTTGCTACAACCACGGACCCCTGTTACAACCACGGACCCCTGCTAAAACCACGGACCCCTGTCACAACCACGGACCCCTGTTACAACCACGGACCCCCTGCTACAACCACGGACCCATGTTACAACCACGGACCCCTGGTAAAACCACGGACCCCTGTTATAAACACGGACGACTTGTTACAACCACGGACCCCTGTTACAACCACGGACCCTTGCTACAACCACGGACCTGTTACAACCACGGACCCTTGCTACAACCACGGACCCTTGCTACAACCACAGACCTCTGTTACAACTACGGACCCCTGTTACAACCACGGACCCTTGCTACAACCACGGACCTCTGTTACAACCACGGACCGCTGCTAAAACTACGGAGACCTGTTACAACCACAAACCCGTTACAACCACGGACCCCTGTTACAACCACGGACCCCTGCTACAACCACGGACCCCTGTTACAACCACGGATCCCTGCTACAACCACGGACCCCTGCTACAACCACGGACCCCTGCTAAAACCACGGACCCCTGCTACAACCACGGACCCCTGCTACAACCACGGACCCCTGCTACAACCACGGACCCCTGCTACAACCCTGCCTTCAGCTTACACGCTGCACCACTGACGGGTCATCTTGTGATTAAGACGTATGCCAGGCGAATATAATACAACAATTGTAGGTAGTAGTATCAGTACTTGTGGTGGTGGTGATAGTAATTGTGGAAGTAGTAGTAATAGTAGTAGTAGTGGTAGCAGCTATGTGATGGCGGATGTTGCTGTGGTAGCAGCTATGTGATGGCGGGTGTTGTAGTGGTAGCAGCTATGTGATGGCGGGTGTTGTTGTGGTAGCAGCTATGTGATGGCGGATGTTGTTGTGGTAGCAGCTATGTGATGGCGGGTGTTGTTGTGGTAGCAGTATGTGATGGCGGGTGTTGTTGTGGTAGCAGCTATGTGATGGCGGGTGTTGTTGTGGTAGCAGCTATGTGATGGCGGGTGTTGTAGTGGTAGCAGCTATGTGATGGCGGATGTTGCTGTGGTAGCAGCTATGTGATGGCGGGTGTTGTAGTGGTAGCAGCTATGTGATGGCGGGTGTTGTTGTGGTAGCAGCTATGTGATGGCGGATGTTGTTGTGGTAGCAGCTATGTGATGGCGGGTGTTGTTGTGGTAGCAGTATGTGATGGCGGGTGTTGTTGTGGTAGCAGCTATGTGATGGCGGGTGTTGTTGTGGTAGCAGCTATGTGATGGCGGGTGTTGTAGTGGTAGCAGCTATGTGATGGCGGATGTTCCTGTGGTAGCAGCTATGTGATGGCGGGTGTTGTAGTGGTAGCAGCTATGTGATAGCGGGTGTTGTTGTGGTAGCAGCTATGTGATGGCGAGTGTTGTTGTGGTAGCAGCTATGTGATGGCGGGTGTCGCTGTGGTAGCAGCTATGTGATGGCGGGTGTTGTTGTGGTAGCAGCTATGTGATGGCGGGTGTTGCTGTGGCAGCAGCTATGTGATGGCGGGTGTTGTTGTGGTAGCAGCTATGTGATGGCGGGTGTTGCTGTGGTAGCAGCTATGTGATGGCGGGTGTTGTTGTGGTAGCAGCTATGTGATGGCGGGTGTTGCTGTGGTAGCAGCTATGTGATGGCGGGTGTTGTTGTGGTAGCAGCTATGTGATGGCGGGTGTTGCTGTGGTAGCAGCTATGTGATGGCGGGTGTTGTTGTGGTAGCAGCTATGTGATGGCGGGTGTTGCTGTGGTAGCAGCTATGTGATGGCGGGTGTTGTTGTGGTAGCAGCTATGTGATGGCGGGTGTTGCTGTGGTAGCAGCTATGTGATGGCGGGTGTTGTTGTGGTAGCAGCTATGTGATGGCGGGTGTTGCTGTGGTAGCAGCTATGTGATGGCGGGTGTTGTTGTGGTAGCAGCTATGTGATGGCGGGTGTTGCTGTGGTAGCAGCTATGTGATGGCGGGTGTTGTTGTGGTAGCAGCTATGTGATGGCGGGTGTTGCTGTGGTAGCAGCTATGTGATGGCGGGTGTTGTTGTGGTAGCAGCTATGTGATGGCGGGTGTTGCTGTGGTAGCAGCTATGTGATGGCGGGTGTTGTTGTGGTAGCAGCTATGTGATGGCGGATGTTGTTGTGGTAGCAGCTATGTGATGGCGGGTGTTGTTGTGGTAGCAGCTATGTGATGGCGGATGTTGTTGTGGTAGCAGCTATGTGATGGCGGGTGTTGCTGTGGTAGCAGCTATGTGATGGCGGGTGTTGTTGTGGTAGCAGCTATGTGATGGCGGGTGTTGCTGTGGTAGCAGCTATGTGATGGCGGGTGTTGTTGTGGTAGCAGCTATGTGATGGCGGGTGTTGTTGTGGTAGCAGCTATGTGATGGCGGATGTTGTTGTGGTAGCAGCTATGTGATGGCGGGTGTTGTTGTGGTAGCAGCTATGTGATGGCGGATGTTGTTGTGGTAGCAGCTATGTGATGGCGGGTGTTGTTGTGGTAGCAGCTATGTGATGGCGGGTGTTGCTGTGGTAGCAGCTATGTGATGGCGGATGTTGCTGTGGTAGCAGCTATGTGATGGCGGGTGTTGTTGTGGTAGCAGCTATGTGATGGCGGGTGTTGCTGTGGTAGCAGCTATGTGATGGCGGGTGTAGTAGTGGTAGCAGGTATGTGATGGCGGGTGTTGTTGTGGTAGCAGCTATGTGATGGCGGGTGTTGTTGTGGTAGCAGCTATGTGATGGCGGGTTTAACTGCTCTGAGGATAATTCTTGATAATACTTCAGAGATGATGAAGTTAATGGTTCAGGTCAGGTCAACACTCTCAGTTTTCTTACTTCTATGTGCGGGTTATCTCGGTTTTGACAGTAATATAACAAGTCACAATGACTTGTTATTTTGTATTAAGTTTTCTTCAATTACTTCAAATTTTTACTAATATTAAAAATCATTATTATATGTTGAAATAATAAGCAAACATTTGACTTTATATTTCGTATTTAAATGGAAATACTTGAACAAAGATCATGTTTGCTTACATATTTTTCTACACCAAGAACTTGAACAATGCAACAAGACTCACTTAGATTATGAAGCTCAGTTTTGGTCTCCATACTACAGAATGGATATAAATTCGTTGGAGATCATTCAGGGAAGAATGACAAAATTAATTCACTGCAGAAAGAATCTTCCATACGAAGAGAGATTGAAATCCTTTAATCTACATTATCTTGTAAGATGTAGGAGAAGGATGACATGACTAAAGTGTGTAAGTGGAAGGTGGACATAAATAATGAAAATATAAATAAGGTTCTGAGGATATTCCTTCAGGAAAGCACTTGAAATATTGGATTCAAATTGGATAAGTTTAGAATTTGAAAGGTTATAAGAGAGTACTTGTTTGGAAATAGAATAGTGGATGAGTGGAACAGTCTACCTAGTAGTGGATGAGTGGAACAGTCTACCTAGTAGTGGATGAGTGGAACAGTCTACCTAGTAGTGGATGAGTGGAACAGTCTACCTAGTAGTGGGTAAGTGGAACAGTCTACCTAGTAGTGGATGAGTGGAACAGTCTACCTAGTAATGGATGAGTGGAACAGTCTACCTAGTAGTGGATGAGTGGAACAGTCTACCTAGTAGTGGATGAGTGGAACAGTCTACCTAGTAATGGATGAGTGGAACAGTCTACCTAGTAGTGGATGAGTGGAACAGTCTACCTAGTAGTGGATGAGTGGAACAGTCTACCTAGTAGTGGATGAGTGGAACAGTCTACCTAGTAGTGGATGAGTGGAACAGTCTACCTAGTAATGGATGAGTGGAACAGTCTACCTAGTAATGGATGAGTGGAACAGTCTACCTAGTAATGGATGAGTGGAACAGTCTACCTAGTAATGGATGAGTGGAACAGTCTACCTAGTAGTGGATGAGTGGAACAGTCTACCTAGTAGTGGATGAGTGGAACAGTCTACCTAGTAGTGGATGAGTGGAACAGTCTACCTAGTACTCACTGATGCTAAAAGCTTGGATAGTTTCAAATAAAGGTTAGATAAATGTATGTGTGAAAGGGGGTTTGATTTGAGTTAATAGGGTAATCACTGATAATGGGTTGGACTAATATTTTTAGTTTGTTTGGGTTTGACAAAGACTTACCAAGTATGGCCAGTAAACCTGCTGCAGTGCTCCTCCTTTAGGAGGGGGAGAGAAGGGAGGAGGGGAGTATTATAATAGGGAAGCGCTAAACCATTAAGATTATACAGAGCCTGTGGGGGGGGGATGAAAGGTATGCAGGCTTATTCAGGGAACTGGAGCACAGATCCAACTCCCAGCGTCAAGGAACCTCTCTTGAGGGGTGTGGAGGGGAAGAGGAGTTCATTCAGCTGGAGTAAGTTTATTTAGGTACACAGATACAGTGACACAGATACAGTGTCATAGACGACAGCGGCAGCAGCAGCGAGTGTGAAGGTTACTTGGGATAACCCAGAGTGGGAAGGTTACTGGGGATAACCCAGAGAGTGAAGGTTATTTGGGATAACCCAGAGAGTGAAGGTTATTTGGGATAACCCAGAGTGTGAAGGTTACTGGGGATAACCCAGAGAGTGAAGGTTACTTGGGATAACCCAGAGTGTGAAGGTTACTGGGGATAACCCAGAGA
This sequence comes from Cherax quadricarinatus, assembly GCF_038502225.1. NCBI lineage: Eukaryota > Metazoa > Arthropoda > Malacostraca > Decapoda > Parastacidae > Cherax > Cherax quadricarinatus. The sequence continues at coordinate 43,007,155 of NC_091300.1, forward strand.
GTGAAGGTTATTTGGGATAACCCAGAGTGTGAAGGTTATTTGGGATAACCCAGAGTGTGAAGGTTACTTGGGATAACCCAGAGTGTGAAGGTTACTTGGGATAACCCAGAGTGTGAAGGTTACTTGGGATAACCCAGAGTGTGAAGGTTGCTTGGGATAACCCAGAGTGTGAAGGTTACTTGGGATAACCCAGAGTGTGAAGGTTACTTGGGATAACCCAGAGTGTGAAGGTTACTTGGGATAACCCAGAGTGTGAAGGTTACTTGGGATAACCCAGAGTATGAAGATTACTTGGGATAACCCAGAGTGTGAAGATTACTTGGGATAACCCAGAGTGTGAAGGTTACTTGGGATAACCCAGAGTGTGAAGGTTACTTGGGATAACCCAGAGTGTGAAGGTTACTTGGGATAACCCAGAGTGTGAAGGTTACTTGGGATAACCCAGAGTGTGAAGGTTACTTGGGATAACCCAGAGTGTGAAGGTTACTTGGGATAACCCAGAGTGTGAAGGTTACTTGGGATAACCCAGAGTGTGAAGGTTACTTGGGATAACCCAGAGTGTGAAGGTTACTTGGGATAACCCAGAGTGTGAAGGTTACTTGGGATAACCCAGAGTGTGAAGGTTACTTGGGATAACCCAAAGTGTGAAGGTTAATTGGGATAACCCCGAGTGTGAAGGTTACTTGGGATAACCCAGAGTGTGAAGGTTACTTGGGATAACCCAGAGTGTGAAGGTTACTTGGGATAACCCAGAGTGTGAAGGTTATTTGGGATAACCCAGAGTGTGAAGGTTACTTGGGATAACCCAGAGTGTGAAGGTTACTTGGGATAACCCAGAGTGTGAAGGTTACTTGGGATAACCCAGAGTGTGAAGGTTACTTGGGATAACCCAGAGTGTGAAGGTTACTTTTGATAACCCAGAGTGTGAAGGTTACCTGGGAAAACCCAGAGTGTGAAGGTTACCTGGGATAACCCAGAGTGTGAAGGTTACCTGGAATAACCCAGAGTGTGAAGGTTATTTGGGATAACCCAGAGTGTGAAGGTTACCTGGGATAACCCAGAGTGTGAAGGTTACCTGGGATAACCCAGAGTGTGAAGGTTACCTGGGATAACCCAGAGTGTGAAGGTTACCTGGGATAACCCAGAGTGTGAGGGTTACCTGGGATAACCCAGAGGGTGCAGGTTACTCCGGATAACCCAGAGTGTGAAGGGTACCTGGGATAACCCAAAGTGTGAAGGTTACCTGGGATAACCCAGAGTGTGAGGGTTACCTGGGATAACCCAGAGTGTGAGGGTTACCTGGGATAACCCAGAGGGTGCAGGTTACTCCGGATAACCCAGAGTGTGAAGGTTACCTGGGATAACACAGAATGTGAAGGTTACCTGGGATAACCCAGAGTGTGAAGGTTACCTGGGATAACCCAGAGTGTGAAGGTTACCTGGGATAACCCAGAGTGTGAAGGTTACCTGGGATAACCCAGAGTGTGAAGGTTACCTGGGATAACCCAGAGTGTGAAGGTTACCTGGGATAACCCAGAGTGTGAAGGTTACCTGGGATAACCCAGAGGGTGAAGGTTACCTGGGATAACCCAGAGGGTGAAGGTTACCTGGGATAACCCAGAGGGTGAAGGTTACCTGGGATAACCCAGAGGGTGAAGGTTACCTGGGATAATCCGGAGGGTGAAGGTTACCTGGGATAATCCAGAGTGTGAAGGTTACTTGGGATAATCCAGAGTGTGAAGGTTACCTGGGATAATCCAGAGTGTGAAGGTTACCTGGGATAATTCAGAGTGTGAAGGTTACCTGGGATAACCCAGAGTGTGAAGGTTACTTGGGATAACCCATAGTGTGAAGGTTACTTGGAATAACCCAGAGTGTGAAGGTTATCTGGGATAACCCAGAGTGTGAAAGTTATCTGGGATAACCCAGAGTGTGAAGGTTACTTTGGATAACCCAGAGTGTGAAGGCTACTTGGGATAACCCAGAGTGTGAAGGTTACCTGGGATAACCCAGAGTGTGAAGGTTACCTGGGATAACCCAGAGTGTGAAGGTTACCTGGGATAACCCAGAGTGTGAAGGTTACCTGGGATAACCCAGAGGGTGAAGGTTACCTGGGATAACCCAGAGGGTGAAGGTTACCTGGGATAACCCAGAGGGTGAAGGTTACCTGGGATAATCCGGAGGGTGAAGGTTACCTGGGATAATCCAGAATGTGAAGGTTACCTGGGATAATCCAGAGTGTGAAGGTTACTTGGGATAATCCAGAGTGTGAAGGTTACCTGGGATAATCCAGAGTGTGAAGGTTACCTGGGATAATTCAGAGTGTGAAGGTTACCTGGGATAACCCAGAGTGTGAAGGTTACTTGGGATAACCCATAGTGTGAAGGTTACTTGGAATAACCCAGAGTGTGAAGGTTATCTGGGATAACCCAGAGTGTGAAAGTTATCTGGGATAACCCAGAGTGTGAAGGTTACTTTGGATAACCCAGAGTGTGAAGGCTACTTGGGATAACCCAGAGTGTGAAGGTTACCTGGGATAACCCAGAGTGTGAAGGTTACCTGGGATAACCCAGAGTGTGAAGGTTACCTGGGATAACCCAGAGTGTGAAGGTTACCTGGGATAACCCAGAGTGTGAAGGTTACTTGGAATAATCCAATGTGTGAAGGTTACCTGGGATAACCCAGAGTGTGAAGGTTACCTGAGATAACCCAGAGTGTGAAGGTTACCTGGGATAATCCAGAGTGTGAAGGTTACCCGGGATAATCCAGAGTGTGAAGGTTACCTGGGATAACCCAGAGTGTGAAGGTTACCTGAGATAACCCAGAGCGTGATGGTTACCTGGGATAACCCAGAGTGTGAAGGTTACCTGGGATAACCCAGAGTGTGAAGGTTACTTGGGATAACCCAGAGTGTGAAGGTTACCTGGGATAACCCAGAGTGTGAAGGTTACTTGGGATAACCCAGAGTGTGAAGGTTACTTGGGATAACCCAGAGTGTGAAGGTTACTTGGAATAATCCAGAGTGTGAAGGTTACCTGGGATAACCCAGAGTGTGAAGGTTACCTGGGATAACCCAGAGTGTGAAGGTTACCTGGGATAACCCAGAGTGTGAAGGTTACCTGAGATAACCCAGAGTGTGAAGGTTACCTGGGATAACCCAGAGTGTGAAGGTTATTTGGGATAACCCAGAGTGTGAAGGTTATTTGGGATAACCCAGAGTGTGAAGGTTACTTGGAATAACCCAGAGTGTGAAGGTTACCTGGGATAACCCAGAGTGTGAAGGTTACTTGGAATAACCCAGAGTGTGAAGGTTACCTGGGATAACCCAGAGTGTGAAGGTTACCTGGGATAACCCAGAGGGTGAAGGTTATCTGGGATAACCCAGAGTGTCAGAGGACTGGGAGAGAGGGAGTGAAGGGAGGAGAGATGGGAAGGTGGACGAGAAGAGAGAGGGAAGGAGAGAGGGAGGGGAGGAGAAATGGGAGGGGAGAGGCGGTCGAATCACTTTAGTAAGCACTAAAACCGTTTGATCACTTACAGTATTCAACAGGTGCTGACGTTACTCACCTGTTAGCGGAGTAACGTCAGCAGCGTCACTAACAGAGCAACAGTTAGTGGAGTGTTTGGAACCGTTAATAAAACGTCAATAACAGAGCAACAGGTGATTTCCCCTCAGTATTAGTCACGTGACTTCCCGAGGGTCGGTTGGCCTCCCCGGGGGAAGTGACAGAAGGGAGACAGAGAGGAACAGGGAGAGGAGAGGGGAGATAGAGAGAGAGAGAAGGGAAGAGAGGAGTGAGGAAGGAGGGATGCGAAGGTACGATATGAAGGGCTAGAGGAAGGAGAGGGATAGGAAGAAAGGAGACAATGAAGGAACTAGTGAAAGGGAGAGAAAGTGATGATGGAAAGAAGGGAGAGGAAGACTAAGGGAGAGCTAGAGGAAGGGAGAGGAAGAGGAAGGGAGAAGGGGGAGACATAGAAAGTGGAACACGAAAGAGAAAGAAGAAATGGGGGGAAGAAAAGAGAGGGAAAAGAGGAGAAAGAGGAAGGGAGAGGAAGAAGGAAGGAGTGAAAGGGAGAAAAGGAGGACAAAAAGGAAGAGTGACACACTAGAAGGAAAAAGGAGAAAAGAGGAGGTAGAAAGAGAGCAGAGAGCCAGAGAAAACAAAACCCTACCATAAACAATGTGGAAAACAGAGGAAGCAGTGAGAGAGAGAGAGAGAGAGAGAGAGAGAGAGAGAGACAGAGAGAGAGAGAGAGAGAGAGAGAGAGAGAGAGAGAGAGAGAGAGAGAGAGAGAGACAGGAAGAAGAGAAGAATAAAGGTAGACACGAGGAAGAGATTAACAGGGAAGCAAAGTAGGCAGAAAGTCAGGGTGAAAAAGAGCGAATGAAAAAGTGAGATGAAAGGTGAATGAAAGAACTAAGAGAGATAAGTGGGTAGGATAAAGGAGGGGGAGGAACAATGGAGAAGAGGGAAATAGGGAAGGAAGAATGGGGTAGAGGGAGATAAGGTAAGAAACAACTGGGAGACGGTAATAGGCATAAAAAATCAATAAAAGATAAGGTAATGTGGAATAGAAACATAGAAGAGGAAAATACAAGAGATAGAGAAGGTTAAATAAGATATGAAATGGGCGTAAGAAGGAGGTGGATATTAGCCGATGGGAGAGAGAGAGAGAGAGAGTAAACGGAGGGGGAGGAAGAGACAGGTAACAAGGGATTATTGGGAATAAATTAAGTGTTACCCCCGGGCGAAAATCTGGCACCTCGCTGACTTACGTTGTGATGACGCTGTGCGCAGGTACACACGTTGTGATGACGCTGTGTGCAGGTACACACGTTGTGATGACGCTGTGTGCAGGTACACACGTTGTGATGACGCTGTGTGCAGGTACACACGTTGTGATGACGCTGTGCGCAGGTACACACGTTGTGATGACGCTGTGTGCAGGTACACACGTTGTGATGACGCTGTGTGCAGGTACACACGTTGTGATGACGCTGTGTGCAGGTACACACGTTGTGATGACGCTGTGTGCAGGTACACACGTTGTGATGACGCTGTGTGCAGGTACACACGTTGTGATGACGCTGTGTGCAGGTACACACGTTGTGATGACGCTGTGCGCAGGTACACACGTTGTGATGACGCTGTGTGCAGGTACACACGTTGTGATGACGCTGTGTGCAGGTACACACGTTGTGATGACGCTGTGTGCAGGTACACACGTTGTGATGACGCTGTGTGCAGGTACACACGTTGTGATGACGCTGTGTGCAGGTACACACGTTGTGATGACGCTGTGTGCAGGTACACACGTTGTGATGACGCTGTGTGCAGGTACACACGTTGTGATGACGCTGTGTGCAGGTACACACGTTGTGATGACGCTGTGTGCAGGTACACACGTTGTGATGACGCTGTGTGCAGGTACACACGTTGTGATGACGCTGTGTGCAGGTACACACGTTGTGATGACGCTGTGTGCAGGTACACACGTTGTGATGACGCTGTGTGCAGGTACACACGTTGTGATGACGCTGTGTACAGGTACACACGTTGTGATGACGCTGTGTGCAGGTACACACGTTGTGATGACGCTGTGCGCAGGTACACACGTTGTGATGACGCTGTGTGCAGGTACACACGTTGTGATGACGCTGTGCGCAGGTACACACGTTGTGATGACGCTGTGTGCAGGTACACACGTTGTGATGACGCTGTGCGCAGGTACACACGTTGTGATGACGCTGTGCGCAGGTACACACGTTGTGATGACGCTGTGCGCAGGTACACACGTTGTGATGACGCTGTGCGCAGGTACACACGTTGTGATGACGCTGTGTGCAGGTACACACGTTGTGATGACGCTGTGTGCAGGTACACACGTTGTGATGACGCTGTGTGCAGGTACACACGTTGTGATGACGCTGTGTGCAGGTACACACGTTGTGATGACGCTGTGTGCAGGTACACACGTTGTGATGACGCTGTGTGCAGGTACACACGTTGTGATGACGCTGTGTGCAGGTACACACGTTGTGATGACGCTGTGTACAGGTACGCACGTTGTGATGACGCTGTGTACAGGTACACACGTTGTGATGACGCAGTACGCAGGTACACACGTTGTGATGACGCTGTGTGCAGGTACACACGTTGTGATGACGCTGTGTGCAGGTACACACGTTGTGATGACGCTGTACGCAGGTACACACACTGTGATGACGCTGTGTGCAGGTGTATACGTTGTGATGACGCTGTGCTCAGGTACACACGTTGTGATGATGCTGTGCGCAGGTACACACGTTGTGATGATGCTGCGCGCAGGTACACACGTTGTAATGACGCTGTGAGCAGGTACACACGTCGTGATGACGCTGTGTGCAGGTACACACGTTGTGATGACGCTGTGTGCAGGTACACACGTTGTGATGACGCTGTGTGCAGGTACACACGTTGTGATGACGCTGTGTGCAGGTACACACGTTGTGATGACGCTGTGTGCAGGTACACACGTTGTGATGACGCTGTGTGCAGGTACACACGTTGTGATGACGCTGTGTGCAGGTACACACGTTGTGATGACGCTGTGTGCAGGTACACACGTTGTGATGACGCTGTGTGCAAATACACACGTTGTGATGACGCTGTGTGCAGGTACACACGTTGTGATGACGCAGTGTGCTGGTACACACGTGATGACGCTGTGTGCAGGTACACACACTGATGACGCTGTGCGCAGGTACACACGTTGTGATGACGCTGTGCGCATGTACACACGTTGTGATGACGCTGTGCGCAGGTACACACGTTGTGATGACGCTGTGCGCAGGTACACACGTTGTGATGACGCTGTACGCAGGTACACGCGTCGTGATGACGCTGTGCGCAGGTACACGCGTTGTGATGACGCTGCGCGCAGGTACACACACTGTGATGACGCTGTGTGCAGGTACACACACTGTGATGACGCTGTGTGCAGGTACACACACTGTGATGACGCTGTGTGCAGGTACACACGTTGTGATGACGCTGTGTACAGGTACACACACTGTGATGACGCTGTGTGCAGGTGTACACGTTGTGATGATGCTGTACGCAGGTACACATGTTGTGATGACGCTGTACGCAGGTACACACGTTGTGATGACGCTGTACGCATGTACACACGTTGTGATGACGCTGTGCGCAGGTACACACGTTGTGATGACGCTGTGCGCAGGTACACACGTTGTGATGACGCTGTACGCAGGTACACACGTTGTGATGACGCTGTACGCAGGTACACACGTTGTGATGACGCTGTACGCATGTACACACGTTGTGATGACGCTGTGTGCAGGTACACACACTGTGATGACGCCCTGTGCAGGCACACACGTTGTGATGATGCTGTACGCAGGTACACACGTTGTGATGACGCTGTACGCATGTACACACGTTGTGATGACGCTGTGTACAGGTGTACACGTTCTGATGACGCTGTGCGCAGGTACACACACTGTGATGACGCTGTGTGCACGTACACACGTTGTGATGACGTTGTGTACAGGTACACACGTTGTGATGACGCTGTGTGCACGTACACACGTTGTGATGACGCTGTGCGCAGGGACACACGTTGTGATGACGCTGTGTGCAGGTACACACGTTGTGACGACGCTGTGTGCACGTACACACACTGTGATGACGCTGTGTGCAGGTGTACACGTCCTGATGACGCTGTGCGCAGGTACACACGTTGTGATGACGCTGTGCGCAGGTACACACGTTGTGATGACGCTGTGTGCAGATACACACTGTGATGACGCTGTGTGCAGGTACACACTTTGTGATGACGCCCTGTGCAAGTACACACGTTGTGATGACGCTGTGTGCAGGTACACACGTTGTGATGACGCTGTGTGCAGGTACACACGTTGTGATGACGCCCTGTGCAAGTACACACGTTGTGATGACGCTGTGTGCAGGTACACACGTTGTGATGACGCTGTGTGCAGGTACACACGTTGTGATGATGCTGTGTGCAGGTACACACGTTGTGATGACGCTGTGCGCAGATACATACGTTGTGATGACGCTGTGTGCAGGTACACACGTTGTGATGACGCTGTGCGCAGGTACACACGTTGTGATGACGTGTGCAGGTACACACGTTGTGATGACGCTGTGTTCAGGTACGCACGTTGTGATGACGCTGTGTGCAGGTACACACATTGTGATGACGCTGTGTGCAGGTACACACGTTGTGATGACGCTGTGTGCAGGTACACACGTTGTGATGACGCTGTGTGCAGGTACACACGTTGTGATGACGCTGTGTGCAGGTACACACGTTGTGATGTCGCTGTGTGCAGGTACACACGTTGTGATGACGCTGTGCGCAGGTACACACGTTGTGATGACGCTGTGTGCAGGTACACACGTTGTGATGACGCTGTACGCAGGTACACACGTTGTGATGACGCTGTACGCAGGTACACACGTTGTGATGACGCTGTGCGCAGGTACACACGTTGTGATGACGCTGTACCCATGTACACACGTTGTGATGACGCTGTGTACAGGTGTACACGTTCTGATGACGCTGTGCGCAGGTACACACACTGTGATGACGCTGTGTGCACGTACACACGTTGTGATGACGTTGTGTACAGGTACACACGTTGTGATGACGCTGTGTGCACGTACACACGTTGTGATGACGCTGTGCACAGGGACACACGTTGTGATGACGCTGTGTGCAGGTACACACGTTGTGATGACGCTGTGTGCACGTACACACACTGTGATGACGCTGTGTGCAGGTGTACACGTCCTGATGACGCTGTGCGCAGGTACACACGTCGTGATGACGCTGTGTGCAGGTACACACGTTGTGATGACGCTGTGTGCAGGTACACACGTTGTGATGACGCTGTGTGCAGGTACACACGTTGTGATGACGCTGTGTGCAGGTACACACTTTGTGATGACGCTGTGTGCAGGTACACACGTTGTGATGACGCTGTGTGCAGGTACACACGTTGTGATGACGCTGTGTGCAGGTACACACGTTGTGATGACGCTGTGTGCAGGTACACACGTTGTGATGACGCTGTGCGCAGGTACACACGTTGTGATGACGCTGTGTGCAGGTACACACGTTGTGATGACGCTGTGTGCAGGTACACACGTTGTGATGACGTTGTGTGCAGGTACACACGTTGTGATGACGCTGTGTGCAGGTACACACGTTGTGATGACGCTGTGCGCAGGTACACACGTTGTGATGACGCTGTATGCAGGCACACACGTTGTGATGACTCTGTGCGCAGATACACACGTTGTGATGACGCTGTGTGCAGGTACACACGTTGTAATGACGCTGTGCGCAGGTACACACGTTGTGATGACGCTGTGTGCAGGCACACACGTTGTGATGACTCTGTGCGCAGATACACACGTTGTGATGACGCTGTGTGCAGGTACACACGTTGTGATGACGCTGTGCGCAGGTACACACGTTGTGATGACGTGTGCAGGTACACACGTTGTGATGACGCTGTGTTCAGGTACGCACGTTGTGATGACGCTGTGCGCAGGTACACACGTTGTGATGCCGCTGTGTGCAGGTACACACGTTGTGATGACGCTGTGTGCAGGTACACACGTTGTGATGACGCTGTGTGCAGGTACACACGTTGTGATGACGCTGTGTGCAGGTACACACGTTGTGATGACGCTGTGTGCAGGTACACACGTTGTGATGACGCTGTGTGCAGGTACACGTTGTGATGACGCTGTGCGCAGGGACACACACGTTGTGATGACGCTGTGTGCAGATACACACTGTGATGACTCTGTGAGCAGGTACACACGTTGTGATGACGCTGTGTGCAGGTACACACGTTGTGATGACGCTGTGTGCAGGTACACACGTTGTGATTACGCTGTGTGCAGGTACACACGTTGTGATGACGCTGTGTGCAAGTACACACGTTGTGATGACGCTGTGTCCAGGTACACACGTTGTGATGACGCTGTGTACAGGTACACACGTTGTGATGACGCTGTGTGCAGGTACACACGTTGTGATGACGCTGTGTCCAGGTACACACGTTGTGATGACGCTGTGTGCAGGTACACACGTTGTGATGACGCTGTGTCCAGGTACACACGTTGTGATGACGCTGTGTCCAGGTACACACGTTGTGATGACGCTGTGTGCAGGTACATACGTTTTGATGACGTTGTGCGCAGGTACACACGTTGTGATGACGCTGTGCGCAGGTACACACACTGTGATGACGCTGTGTGCAGATGTACACGTTGTGATGACGCTGTGCGCAGGTACACACACTGTGATGACGCTGTGTGCAGGTATACACGTTGTGATGACGCTGTTCGCAGGTACACACGTTGTGATGACGCTGTGCGCAGGTACACACGGTGTGATGACGCTGTGCGCAGGTACACACGTTGTGATGACGCTTTGCGAAGGTACACACGTTGTGATGACTGTGTGCAGGTACACACGTTGTGATGACGCTGTGTGCAGGTACACACGTTGTGATTACGCTGTGTGCAGGTACACACGTTGTGATGACGCTGTGTGCAGGTAAACACGTTGTGATGACGCTGTGCGAAGGTACACACGTTGTGATGACGCTGTGTGCAGGTACACACGTTGTGATGACGCTGTGTGCAGGTACACACGTTGTGATGACGCTGTGTGCAGGTACACACGTTGTGATGACGCTGTGTGCAGGTACACACGTTGTGATGACGCTATGCGCAGGTACACACGTTGTGATGACGCTGTGTGCAGGTACACACGTTGTGATGACGCTGTGTGCAGGTACACACGTTGTGATGACGCTATGCGCAGGTACACACATTGTGATGACTGTGTGCAGGTACACACGTTGTGATGACGCTGTGTGCAGGTACACACGTTGTGATGACGCTATGCGCAGGTACACACGTTGTGATGACGCTATGCGCAGGTACACACATTGTGATGACTGTGTGCAGGTACACACGTTGTGATGACGCTGTGTGCAGGTACACACGTTGTGATGACGCTATGCGCAGGTAAACACGTTGTGATGACGCTATGCGCAGGTACACACATTGTGATGACTGTGTGCAGGTACACACGTTGTGATGACGCTGTGTGCAGGTACACACGTTGTGATGACGCTGTGTGCAGGTACACACGTTGTGATGACGCTGTACGTAGGTACACACGTTGTGATGACGGTGTGCGCAGGTACACACGCTGTGATGACGCGGTGCGCAGGTACACACGTTGTGATGACGCTGTGCGCAGGTACACACGTTGTGATGACGCTGTATGTAGGTACACACGTTGTGATGACGGTGTGCGCAGGTACACACGCTGTGATGACGCTGTTCGCAGGTACACACGTTGTGATGACGCTGTGCGCAGGTACACACGTTGTGATGACGCTGTATGTAGGTACACACGTTGTGATGACGGTGTGCGCAGGTACACACGTTGTGATGACGCTGTGCGCAGGTACACACGTTGTGATGACGCTGTGCGCAGGTACACACGCTGTGATGACGCGGTGCGCAGGTACACACGCTGTGATGACGCTGTTCGCAGGTACACACGTTGTGATGAACCTGTATGTAGGTACACATGTTGTGATGACGGTGTGCGCAGGTACACACGTTGTGATGACGCTGTGCGCAGGTACACACGTTGTGATGACGCTGTGTGCAGGTACACGCGTTGTGTTGACGGTGTGCGCAGGTACACACGTTGTGATGACGCTGTGCGCAGGTACACACGTTGTGATGACGCTGTGTGCAGGTACACACGTTGTGATGACGTTGTGCGCAGGTACACACGTTGTGATGACGCGGTGCGCAGGTACACACGTTGTGTTGACGGTGTGCGCAGGTACACACGTTGTGTTGACGCTGTGTGCAGGTACACACATTGTGATGACGCTGTTCGCAGGTACACACACTGTGATGACACTGTGTGCAGGTACATACACTGTGATGACGCTGTTTACAGGTACACGCGTTGTGATGACGCTGTGTGCAGGTACACACGTTGTGATGACGCTGTGTGCAGGTACACACGTTGTGATGACGCTGTGTGCAGGTACACACGTTGTGATGACGCTGTGTGCAGGTACACACGTTGTGATGACGCTGTGTGCAGGTACACACGTTGTGATGACGCTGTGTGCAGGTACACACGTTGTGATGACGCTGTGTGCAGGTACACACGTTGTGTTGACGCTGTGCGCAGGTACACACGTTGTGTTGACGCTGTGCGCAGGTACACACGTTGTGTTGACGCTCTGCGCAGGTACACAAGGTGTGATGACGCTGTGTGCAGGTACACACGTTGTGATGACGCTGTGCGAAGGTAAACACGTTGTGATGACGCTATGCGCAGGTACACACGTTGTGATGACGCTATGCGCATGTACACACGTTGTGATGACTGTGTGCAGGTACACACATTGTGATGACGCTGTGTGCAGGTACACACGTTGTGATGACGCTGTGCGCAGGTACACACGTTGTGATGACGCTGTGCGCAGGTACACACGTTGTGATGACGCTGTGCGCAGGTACACACGTTGTGATGACGCTGTATGTAGGTACACACGTTGTGATGACGGTGTGCGCAGGCACACACGTTGTGATGACGCTCTGCGCAGGCACACACGTTGTGATGACGCTCTGTGCAGGTACACACGTTGTGATGACGCTCTGCGCAGGTACACACGTTGTGATGACGCTGTGTGCAGGTACGCACGTTGTGATGACGCTGTGTGCAGGTACACACGTTGTGATGACGCTGTGCGCAGGTACACACGTTGTGATGACACTGTGTGCAGGTACACACGTTGTGATGACGCTGTGTGCAGGTACACACGTTGTGATGACGCTGTGCGCAGGTACACACGTTGTGATGACGCTGTGTGCAGGTACACACGTTGTGATGACGCTGTATGTAGGTACACACGTTGTGATGACGGTGTGCGCAGGCACACACGTTGTGATGACGCTCTGCGCAGGTACACACGTTGTCATGACGCTCTGCGCAGGTACACACGTTGTGATGACGCTCTGCACAGGTACACACGTTGTGTACATAGTAACTGGTCCTGTACCTGTAAAGCTCTTCTGAAGATCAACAGAAAAATTGCTGTACTCTGTTGTACCGACTGGCCAATTTCATGGGACTAAAAAGTTACCTGGGTGGGCTAAATTGGGAGATCCTGGTCAGGTAGATGATCTTGGTTGCCGCTTTTCTGGGCATAGTTCTAGCTGACCAGACAACTTTTTTTGCGAGTAGGAAAATTAGATCTAACAAAAATGATCCCAAATGGATGAACAGTAGATTAAAACATCTCATTGGTCAAAAGAGAGGCAAATATAGGCGCATCAAAAGAGGGGATGGGCAGTTAAGAAATCGATATATTCAATTAAAGAGAGAAATAAAAATGGAATGAGAAAAGGAATGAGAAAAGCAAAAAGGGATTATGAGGCTAAGGTCGCAAGGGATTCGAAGACTAACCCAAAAGGGTTCTTTCAGATTTACAAAAGTAAGATTAGGGACAAGATTGGCCCACTTAAGAGTAACTCAGGTCATATCACTGAAAGTGATAAGGATATGTGTGAAATTTTCAATGTCTATTTCCTTTCAGTTTTTACCCAGGAAGATACTAGCGAAATTCCCGAAATAATAAATTATGTAGAACAGGACGATAAACTATGCACGATTGGGGTAACTAGTTACATGGTCCTCAGACAAATAGAGAAATTAAAACCTAACAAATCCCCAGGTCCTGACGAGTTGTTTTCAAGGGTTTTGAAGGAATGTAAAGAGGAACTTAGCAAACCTTTGGCTAATCTTTTCAACATATCACTACAAACTGGCAGAGTGCCTGATAAGTGGAAAAGGGTAAATGTAATATCTATTAGCAAGGCAGGTGACAGGTCCTTGGCTTCGAACTATAGACCAATAAGCCTTACCTCAATAGTGGGAAAATTTATGGAATCAATAACTGCCGAAACAATTCTTAGCCATCTTGAAAGGCATTAATTGATAAATGAATCTGAACACGGTTTTAGAAAGGGGCGTTCCTGTCTTACTAATATACTAACTTATTTCACTAAGGTGTTTGAGGAAGTAGATTATGGTAATGAATATGATATTGTGTATATGGACTTCAGTAAGGCTTTCGATACAGTTCCACATCAGAGGCTATTGAGGAAACTTAAGGCACACGGAATAGAAGGAGAAAATTTTTCCTGGGTAGAGGCATGGCTGACAAATAGGCAGCAGAGAGTTTGCATAAATGGGGAGAAATCAGAATGGGGGCACGTCACAAGCGGTGTTGCTCAGGGGTCAGTGTTGGGCCCGTTGTTGTACACACTTTACATAAACGACATGGATGAGGGAATAAACAGCTACATAAGCAAATCTACTGATGACGCCAAAATAAGCCGTCCAATTCATTCTAATGAGGACATTAGTGCAGTCCAGGATGATTTGAATAGACTGATGCAGTGGTCGGAGAAGTGGCAGATGCAGTTTAATATAGAAAAATGCAAAGTTCTTAATGTTGGACAGGAGAATAACCATGCCACTTATAAACTGAATAGTGTAGATCTAAATCTTAATACTACTGATTGCGAAAAGAATTTAGGAGTTCTGGTTAGCAGCAATCTGAAACCAAGACAGCAGTGCATAAGTGTTCGCAATAAAGCTAACGGAATCCTTGGCTTCATATCAAGAAGTATAAATAATAGAAGTCTTCAGGTTGATCTTCAACTCTATATATCCTTGGTTAGACCTCATTTAGATTATGCTGCACAGTTCTGGTCACCGTATTACAGAATGGATATAAATGCACAGGAAAACTTACAGAGGAGGATGACAAAGATGATCCCATGTATCAGAAATCTTTCCTATGAGGATAGACTGAGGGCCCTGAATCTGCACTCTCTAAAAAGGCGTAGAATTAGGGGGGATATGATTGAGGTGTATAAATGGAAAATAGGAATAAATAAAGGGAATGTAAATAGCGTGCTGAAAATATCCAGCCAAGACAGGACTCACATCAATAGTTTCAAGTTGGAAAAGTTCAGATTCAGGAAGGACATAGGAAAGCACTGGTTTGGTAATAGAGTTGTGGATGAGTGGAACAAACTCCCGAGTACCGTCATAGAAGCTAAGACGTTATGTAGTTTTAAAAATAGGTTGGATAAGTACATGAGTGGGTGTGGGTGGGTGTGAGTTGGACCTTACTAGCTTGTGCTACCAGGTCCGATGCCGTGTTCCTTCCTTAAGTGGTCATTGTTCTAAGCCGGGGGGTGGCATAGCCCTGCTTTGCATGGGTCAGTAGGCCTGTTGCATTGTTCCTTCTTTCTTATGTTCTTATTTTCTGATGCATACATGCTTGTGTCAGTATAATAATTCCGTAGCTAAAATATATATATATACGAAGTGGCAGAAGAAGCAAAATATTTAAACGATTTCAGAATAATTATAAGATGTCTTCTAAAAGTCATTTTATTGTCTTCTTCTAAGCTCTGAGTCCCCATAACGTGTGGTAGAGGCGCGGCTTCGACTCCATGGCATGTCTATCCCAAAGTTAGCAACCATGGTGACTCCATGGCATGTCTATCCCAAAGTTAGCAACCATGGTGACTCCATGGCATGTCTATCCCAAAGTTAGCAACCATGGTGACTCCATGGCATGTCTATCCCAAAGTTAGCAACCATGGTGACTCCATGGCATGTCTATCCCAAAGTTAGCAACCATGGTGACTCCATGGCATGTCTATCCCAAAGTTAGCAACCATGGTGACTCCATGGCATGTCTATCCCAAAGTTAGCAACCATGGTGACTCCATGGCATGTCTATCCCAAAGTTAGCAACCATGGTGACTCCATGGCATGTCTATCCCAAAGTTAGCAACCATGGTGACTCCATGGCATGTCTATCCCAAAGTTAGCAACCATGGTGACTCCATGGCATGTCTATCCCAAAGTTAGCAACCATGGTGATCTACTATGGTTCGTCCAGTTAGATAAACTTGTCGGTTTTTCAAACCATTCATCATAAACTTGTTTACACGAGCCAGGAAACCCTTATGTCGCGCTCTGTGGTTGATGTATTGAGCCTCGTAGTCTCTCTGGGCTGAGTGGCCCATACGGGTTTACGACATCGAATAAATATATAAGAAGGGGAGTGAAGGATAAAGTCGAGCAGGGTAAGAGGGGGAGGAGGGGAGTAAATAGAGGGGAAATTGAAGAGAAAAGAGATAACTGATTGATAATTGTTTCGGTGTTGAGGAGAGAGAGAGAGAGAGAGAGAGAGAGAAAGGAGGGGGAGAACTGAGAGCAAGAAAGACAGAGGTAAAGTAAGAGAGAAAGGGGGAGTGAAGAATCAAAAGGAAAACGGAGGATAAATGGGGACCGAAGTAGTAAGAAGGAAGACAGAAAAAAAGGAGAGTTAAAAAATATTACATAGAGGGAAGAAAGCAAGAAGGGGAGAGCAGGAAGGACGAAGGTGGTGAAAAAAGGATGTCAGAGAAGGTGGAGGCAGAGATAAAAGGAGGAGGAGAAAGGAGAAGAAGAAAGGCTAAGATGAGGAAGAAAGAATTCAGTAACGTAAGAGAAGAAAATCTAATTAATTCCTCTCCCTTTTTTTTTTTTTTTGGGGCATTTTTATCATCGTCACCCTTCATCCCTTCCTTCCATACATCTACACATGTCTACTTCCACTCTCCCTCATCTCTTATCTTACGTCTTCCTCAATCCCTCCAACCCTCACTGCTTCCCCTCGCCTCTCCCCCCCTCCCCTTCCCTCCCCCCTTACACAAGTTGAACATTTCATAAAGTGACACTTGCCTGGAGCTCTGTGATCCAGCCTGTGTGTGTGCGCTCATCTGTGCGTGAGAGAGAGAGAGAGAGAGAGAGAGAGAGAGAGAGAGAGAGAGAGAGAGAGAGAGAGAGAGAGAGAGAGAGAGGTGTCAGTGATGTTTACCGTGCGCCTCGACCGCCTTGGGTCACTCCCCGTGTCATTATATTAACCTTCTGCTCCTTTTGTTCTGTTAACGCCTCCAAGGAACAAGGCGAGGCAACGGTGATCTGAGAGGCATCAACGAAAACAAACGATGCAGGAAACCGGTTGCCTGTTCACCCCTACTGTTGCTTGTTACTCAGGAAGGTACCGTTGTTCAGGTGGAGCCACACAACTGGATGGTACCGATGTCAAGCAACGGTACCGTTGCAACACAAATACTATCATACCAAGATAAAACAACTAGCATCACTTAAAAAAAACTCACAAGATTTTTATTTATGTCAAAAGCTTATCCTCTTCCCGGAGGCTCCTACAGGTACTCCGGTAGTTATAAAAACCACGACGAAGGTAGCAAAGGCCTAAGCCGTAAGGAAATTGTGAAGATGTATTGCAGAGTCAGCTGCAGGTCACAAAATACACAGAGGAATAAGAGAGGGGAGGTCACATGAACACCAGCAGAGAAATGTGTGTACGCAATCAGTCAACAGACATTAATCTCAGAGTGACGGTGCTCAGGCTGGGGTCCCACACGTGGAAAGGATCGGCGCTTAACAACAGAGTATTGCTGCTACTGTTTTCTGTTCGCTGGTAAGAGGAAAAAAATAAAAGAGTTGACATACGAGGTCATTGCAAAGCCTGACCTCTCTTCACTCCAGGAAGTAACCCAAAGCAGTTGGCTAGCTCTCAGGTACTTCTATACTGCTGTAGGTAAAGAGGAGCAGCCTGTGTAGAGAGACTTCGCAATGATTCTAACCTTGTCCGGGAATCGAAGCCGCAACCTTCCGGTTCTGAGTCGAACTGTGTAACCACGAGGCTGCTAGACACAAGGTTCGTACGAACACCGGAGGACCAAGAAAAAGCGCGTTTAATACTTTCTCACACTCATTAAGTTCATTTATATTATTCGAAGTTTAATCAACTCTCTTCTTACACTGATGCTATAATATTTATTATTAACTGAAAAAGTTCAGCCCCTGAAAAGAAACAGCACTGAAGTTTTAACAAGTGAATATTCTCTCCATCTAAATAAATGAAATCGGTGGGCTGCTTCACGCCTGGACACCTTGTTAGACGGTGTTGTTTGTTACCGCTCTAGTTCAGCCCGGTGCAGGAGCAGTAACACTCAACATTTTAGGAGACTGGTCACTCCGAGATAACAAGAGAAAGCCTCTTCAGTTTAACTTCAAAACTGGTGTGCCTTTTCCTTCTACCATTTCAAACATTCTATTTTAATGTTATCAGTATGTGTGCTATGAGAACTAATTTTTTTCTCACCCTACCTGGTGGGAGACGGCCGGTGTGTTGGAAAAAAAAAATAAGTATCCCCGAAGGCATACCTTTAAGTGGTTGCTAGATTTTTTTTTTTTGGGGGGGGGGTTAAATTTTCTAATGTAGTTAAATATTACCATTCAAGGTCTGATGTAAATCAGATCTTGAATGGTAATATTCCAATTTCTCGATGAGAACAACAAATTAGGATCAACTCAGCCGAAAGCTAATTCAAGCCTCATACTATGATATACCAACTTTAAAAGTTTAAAATCTCTCTGAAGAAGCATTTTCTAGTAATCTTATAGATATCATTATACCCACATACACCAGCAGTAAGTTTGAAGTCGTTCGGAAACTGCATTATCAAGTTATCGGCACTGAGGTTTTGAAGCCAGTAGCATCATAAAAACCAGTATTTCAATTTAACAAAATGTCTAGTAAAAATATCAAACTGGAACGTACACAGGCAAAAATCAATCCAGTTTTTCTTTAAGTAAGATTCATCATCGTTTAAGGTTTAAAGACGATCAGAAGAGTCATTCTCCATTTCACGGAAATAAATTCCTTAAATAAAATTGGCAAATTAAAATCACACAACACAAAATTAACGCAAAGCTTTCTATGAGAAATATATTACCATTACAAGGTGGAAGACGACCATCAGATGCAAACTAGTTATCGCACGGCCGCGCGATGCTGTAAGATGTATGATAACTATGTAACTAGAACACAGATATCCAGTAACAAAATTCGATTAGTATGGAGTCTGTCTATCCACAAATGATATAAAACATCTTCGTAGAACAACAGAAACTGTCAGTCTTCAAGTGAGCTTTGTGTGGGAAGGGGACGATGGAAGGTATCAAAATGAAGGAACACTTCTTAACCAACACTACAGAATGAAGAAGGAATACTTCTTAGTCAATACTACAGAATGAAGAAGGAACACTTCTTAACCAACACTACAGAATGAAGAAGGAATACTACTTAACCAACACTACAGAATGAAGAAGGAACGCTTCTTAACCAATACTACAAAGACCAATATCATTGTTTCCTGACGAACCTTACCTAACCTAACCTAACCAATATCATGTTTTGTGGGATGTTCACTTGATATTTATTTGCCTTCGTACTGGTTTAAATTTCTTCGAGAAAATGGATGAAACAAGAATTGGGAAATCTGGAACATTTAAGGGCTGTAGGGTGCTTTAGATCCAGAGACGTGCAACTTGCTTGCATTTGTGCATGCATGCAGTCTGTGACTGTGACAACGTCATGCCTGGCTGGCATTAGGAGAAAGTTTGCTCTGAAGAAATGAAGAACGAGACTCATTTCAGGAAGCAGGTTTACCTGCTTCTGCCGAGTACGAACTACAAATGATGTCACTTCAGTTGGAGAAGCGACGCTTGTTTACCTAGGCACGATTGCTTAGCGCTGCCTAGGACTGTACTCACTCACCTATTTGTGGTTGCAGGGGTCGATTCACAGCTCCTGGCCCCGATCACTGGTCAGCGTTGCCCTGGACTGTGATCACTGGTCAGCGTTGCCTTGGACTGTGATCACTGGTCAGCGTTGCCCTAGACTGTGATCACTAGTCAGCGTTGCCTTGGACTGTAATCACTCGTCAGCTTTGTCCTGGGCCATGATCAGCCTCGCCTGACACTGATAATAACACGTCACTCCTAGTAAATGTCAGCGCATCCATCAGCCTCGTCTACAAGGGCCAGCTCGCCTGTCAGCCTGTCGATACTGTCTATCGTGTGCAAGTCTGCGATATCAGCCGCTTTAGTCCTAATGTTACCTGTTCATGCGTTAACAAATAACACCACGTTATGAAATATAACACCACGTTATGAGATATAACACCACGTTAAGAAACACAACACGTTATAGAGCGTAACACTATGGAATATAACACTACGTTATAGAATATATATTATATTTAGTTGTATAATTGTTTTACTGGGTAAGTTAGGTTAGAATTTTTCTTAGTTATCCTTTAGGCTGTTCGTTATAGGTCATCAATGAAGATCCACTGCAAGGGGTTATCAAAGAGGTTCCATCGCACGGGGGTTATCAATGAGGTTCCATCGCACGGGGTCATCAATGAGGATCCATCATACGAGGTCATCAATGAAGATCCATCGTATGGGGTTATCAATGAGGCTCCATCGCACAGGGTCAATAATGATCGTTCGCACGAGAACATATATTCCAGCTACCTCACAGTAGGGGGAAGGGGTTCCAGAGGAGCCCCGCGTGTAGGCTTCGCATGAGAAGCGCCCGTTAAATTTACTTATCCGGAGGTATAATGGGTGAGGTAACACTCAATTAAGACTGGTGGAGTGTTTACGCTGGCCAGAGTGCCTCGTAACACCTATAATATCCCACCAGCGAGCCATTTTCCCAGGCATCATGACCCGAGTTGTTGTGGCCCGTGATATGCGGCACAGGACCTGTACACCTGTCGTGTACGTACCTAAGTACCCTTGCGCGCGCGCACACACACACACACACACACACACACACACACACACACACACACACTAAGAATGCCAAATCTTCGGTGGAAAGGAATGATAATCTCTACGTAGGGAAGTACTATACTTAGCAGTTAGCATGACTGAGGTCCGAGACCTCACATAATATAAATATGAAAGAATTAAATGGTATGTAACACAGCTTTAAAGAAAAATTAATATAACTTTGACAGTTTCGGAAAATATCAGCTTGAAGTACAAGAAAAAAAAAAAGAACGAGCTGTTAGAATAATACGGGAAAACTATGACAAAGTAAAGGAAAGCGGTAAAATTATCCAGCAAATGCTAAAAATGGCCCTTCAAACAATGCCCAAATTATATCAGAAGAAAATGATGGTAAGAATGATGGCACAAAATGGGATGAAAGGTAAGAACAAGAGGGGAAGTAAGGAAAGTGCTCTAAGCCGGATTATTCCAATATTTATGAGGTGGTCGGGAGGGTCGCACTCCGGGCTCTCGTCAGGAAAAGCGGTGCTTCTATCCGTAGAAGAAGGATCGAGCCTTCATCCTTTCAAATTTTATTATACACAACATTTTCCACTGGAAAATATAAGCTTCTTATTACTTTACCAGCTCCACACACCGCAGCACTTCCATTCCCCTACCACAACGCCACCCACCTCCCCACAAACCCCACACTAGACCCCCACGAAACCTTCACCACACCTACTTAAATCTTACCACTTTCTCAAGAACTCTCCAAAAGCGAATCTGATCTCCTAAACCAAATCTCCAGCATCTTAAAAATCAGGAAGGTGCTGGCCAAGCAAGACAATACAGGGAAGCTTCGTGCTCATGAATGAATTTACATATCAGAATTCAGAATTTAAATTGAAAAGTACTGCAGTAGGCGTACCGGCCCCTGCCAGGCAGGTTATACTCTTACGTTGTAGTCTTATTTTAAAGCTGTCTAAGGTATTTAGCTCCAGTAATACTCCGTGACAATTTACGTCACTCCTTTATCATTACTGCCAAACTAGGAATTTCCAATATCCTTTGTAAAAAATCCTAATAAGAATTCACTGTTATCAATTCTAGGTTAAATATCTTCAGCACACTTTATTTACTTTCCACTTGGTAACCTCAATCACATCTCCTTTCAATGAGAAATAGGAAAATGCAGTTACATGACGACATTTCGCCCAGACAGCGGCTTTATCAAGTCTGACTTAAAAAAGTCACTACTTGGGCGAAACCTCATCCTTTTCGGTATATTATACCATTACCAACCCTTCCAAGAGCGCAGAATCGGAATTCTCAATATTTCTTCCTAGGGAAGATTCCTGATTCAATGAATTAATTTTGCCACCCTCTCCTGCATTATTGTATCATTTCTTTAGTAAGGAAATAACATAGTGTAAGTGAGGCCATCCCAGTGTGGTGTGTTATAACCTTGGACTTTATTATGTATACCTAATCTCTGTTGTCTTGGTCTAAGATTCTGGCGGCTACGACTCTAGTAATTTCTCGCAACGCAAAAACCAGTGATAAAGACAGAGAACTGGAACTCACACCGAAGCTTCCAGAAACACTGAAGATAAACTTGCTTTAATTGAGAATGCATTGTACTTCAGTAAGTGGTAAATCAGTGTGGACAGTTTAACTTTTAGACAGAAGGTGGCTCAAGAATAAAGAACTTCCTAAAGCAAATACCACACATTAGATCTCTGGCAAGAGGTTCACGGATACTGTACGTAATTGTCTCCTCACATCTGCTATATAATGTTATATAGCTTGGAATATTAACACAATCGTTGGAACGTAGCTTCAAAACCACAAACATTCGTAGGATCATGGCCAGGGACATCCGTAGATTCAAAGCCATGAATATCCGTAGGATCAACATCAAAGAGGACTGCAAGCTTAGCACAGTGCGGATGGCTGCCGCATGTCCAAACACACAGATTAAAAATTTTAACTTTCACCAGAGAGAAAAAAAAACACGAGTTAAAGCAGTAGCTTAATAAAACACTATCACAATCATGGGGGAGCGCCAAACCCACAAGGGACATACAGCGCCATGACAATGAGAGGCAATCAGAGTCGAACCAAAAAATAAGGATAGTTCCAATTCCTTGGATAATGCGGCCTTGAAGAAAGTTGCAGGATAAAACATGTTATTGTCAGATATTTTGCATTACCATATATCGGAGCGTCAGAGTCAGTAACTGAAGGAGGTTCGTAAACCTGCAAGAAGATGAACGAAGTCGCTCGGCTCTTCAGAGTTCATCTAACTTCATACACCAGAAAAATAAATCTCACATGATTAGTTTTATAATCACGAGGGAACGCTAAACCCATAGGGATTATACAGCACGTATGGAGTGGGGGAATGGAAGGTATTCAGGCTCAATTCAGGGAAATGGAGCACAGATCCAATTCCCTAGATCAAGAGCCCCTTAAGGAACCTCCCTTGAGAGGTCTGTCAGAGGAACATTTAGTTTCATGTTGCGTTTCCTTCCCTTCCCTCTTTATCCACCTCCCATCCTCCACACGTCTCGCCCATCCTCCACACCCACACGTCTCGCCCATCCTCCACACGTCTCGCCCATCATCCACACGTCTCGCCCATCATCCACACGTCTCGCCCATCATCCACACGTCTCACACACCATCCACACGTCTCACACACCATCCACACGTCTCACACACCATCCACACGTC
Source organism: Cherax quadricarinatus (assembly GCF_038502225.1). Taxonomy (NCBI): domain Eukaryota; kingdom Metazoa; phylum Arthropoda; class Malacostraca; order Decapoda; family Parastacidae; genus Cherax; species Cherax quadricarinatus. Next base: position 43,030,714 of record NC_091300.1, read on the forward strand.
TCACACACCATCCACACGTCTCACACACCATCCACACGTCTCACACACCATCCACACGTCTCACACACCATCCACACGTCTCACACACCATCCACACGTTTCACACACCATCAACACGTCTCACACACCATCAACACGTCTCACACACCATCCACACGTCTCAAACACCATCCACACGTCTCACCCATCCTCCACACGTCTCACCCACCATCCACACCTGTAACAACCCCGCCTGGTGCTGGACACTGGCGTCATCTAGCAACTAACGACCCGCCTAAGTGCCTAACAGCAGTCAATGGGTGATTTAGGATTCCCCATGAAGTAGCCATCACTATTACCAGCATGGGGGCCCCTCATTAACCACTCAGTATGAGGAATAATGGGAGGTGAGGGCAACAGCTCTCAGGTTATGGTGGGTATGGAGTTTTGGGACAGAAACGTGAGGGAGAGGTGACTGTGGGAGTGTGTGGGAGAGGAGTGTGTGGGAGAGTGTGTGGGAGAGGAGTGTGCAAGGGAGTGTGTGGGAGAGATGTATGTCGGAGAGGAGTGTGTGGGAGAGGAATGTATGGGAAAGGAATGTGTGGGAGAGGAGTATGTGGGAGAGAAGTGCGTGGGAGAGGGCTGAGTTAGGATGATCAGACCTAGATAAATAAGTGTATCTAGAAAAATGTATCCGGAGAAAAATTTCTAAACAAGTGTATCCGGAGAGGTATATCTGGACACGTGCATCTGGAGAGGTATATCTGGACACGTGCATCTGGAGAGGTATATCTGGACACGTGCATCTGGAGAGGTATATCTGGACACGTGCATCTGGAGAGGTATATCTGGACACGTGCATCTGGAGAGGTATATCTGGACACGTGCATCTGGAGAGGTATATCTGGACACGTGCATCTGGAGAGGTATATCTGGACACGTGCATCTGGAGAGGTATATCTGGACACGTGCATCTGGAGAGGTATATCTGGACACGTGCATCTGGAGAGGTATATCTGGACACGTGCATCTGGAGAGGTATATCTGGACACGTGCATCTGGAGAGGTATATCTGGACACGTGCATCTGGAGAGGTATATCTGGACACGTGCATCTGGAGAGGTATATCTGGACACGTGCATCTGGAGAGGTATATCTGGACACGTGCATCTGGAGAGGTATATCTGGACACGTGCATCTGGAGAGGTATATCTGGACACGTGCATCTGGAGAGGTATATCTGGACACGTGCATCTGGAGAGGTATATCTGGACACGTGCATCTGGAGAGGTATATCTGGACACGTGCATCTGGAGAGGTATATCTGGACACGTGCATCTGGAGAGGTATATCTGGACACGTGCATCTGGAGAGGTATATCTGGACAAGTGTATCTGGAGAGGTATATCTAGACTAGTGTATCTGGAGAGGTATATCTAGACTAGTGTATCTGGAGAGGTATATCTGGACACGTGCATCCGGAGAGGTATATCTGGACAAGTGTATCTGGAGAGGTATATCTAGACTAGTGTATCTGGAGAGGTATATCTAGACTAGTGTATCTGGAGAGGTATATCTAGACTAGTGTATCTGGAGAGGTATATCTGGACTAGTGTATCTGGAGAGGTATATCTGGACACGTGCATCTGGAGAGGTATATCTGGACACGTGCATCTGGAGAGGTATATCTGGACACGTGCATCTGGAGAGGTATATCTGGACACGTGCATCTGGAGAGGTATATCTGGACACGTGCATCCGGAGAGGTATATCTGGACAAGTGTATCTGGAGAGGTATATCTAGACTAGTGTATCTGGAGAGGTATATCTGGACAAGTGTATCTAGACAGGTGTATCTGGACAAGCGTATCTGGACAGGTATATCTGGACAAGTGTATCTGGACAGGTATATCTGGACAGGTATATCTGGACAGGTATATCTGGACAAGTGTATCTGGACAGATATATCTGGACAAGTGTATCTGGACAGGTATATCTGGACAAGTGTATCTGGACAGGTATATCTGGACAAGTGTATCCGGACAGGTATATCTGGACAAGTGTATCTGGACAGGTACATCTAGACTAGTGTATCTGGAGAGGTATATCTGGACAAGTGTATCTAGACAGGTGTATATGGGCAAGCGTATCTGGACAGGTATATCTGGACAGGTATATCTGGACAGGTATATCTGGACAAGTGTATCTGGACAGTATATCTGGACAAGTGTATCTGGACAGGTATATCTGGACAAGTGTATCTGGACAGGTATATCTGGACAAGTATCTGGACAGGTATATCTGGACAGGTATATCTGGACAGGTATATCTGGACAGGTATATCTGGACAGGTATATCTGGACAGGTATATCTGGACAAGTGTATCTGGAGAGGTATATCTGGACAAGTGTATCTGTAGAGGTATATCTGGACAAGTGTATCTGGACAGGTATATCTGGACAAGTGTATCTGGACAGGTATATCTGGACAAGTGTATCTGGACAGGTATATCTGGACAAGTGTATCTGGACAGGTATATCTGGACAAGTGTATCTGGAGAGGTATTTCTGGACAAGTGTATCTGGACAGGTATATCTGGACAAGTGTATCTGGACATGTATATCTGGACAAGTGTATCTGGAGAGGTATATCTGGACAAGTGTATCTGGACAGGTATATCTGGACAAGTGTATCTGGACAGGTATATCTGGACAAGTGTATCCGGAGAGGTGTATTTTGAGAAGAGAATAAACTCTTGTAATAGCAAGAAAATCGCGAGGAACTTTAGTTGGAGAACGAATATATATAAAAAAAATCTGGTTATGTTATTAGGTTTAGTTCGGTAAGATTGTAATAACAAAAACTACAATGTGTGCAAAAATAACCTGTGTGAAAACTATCCACGTATCGTTGGATATTTATTAAGGTATAAACAATGTGTGAGGATAAACTGATGTTTATTCAGCGTCAGTCAACAGTCATAAGTCTTCATGCTCCGCTGAAGCGGACACCGAACAGAAGAGTTGAGAGGAATATCTGAACGGAGACAGGGACGGCTGGACGGAAGTTAGGAACAGACGGGTATAGGTTTGTATGCTCACTGTTGTACCTGCTGAGATGTGTATGACGGGATTTAGAACTTCGGCTTCTGGGCCACCACCAATTGATCTTCAGTTGACCTTCAAGGCTTCAAGGTGAAGGACTCTTAATTCAAGTAACTGGAATTACCCCCTTTCCTTCTTTGCTTCAAGGCAGATTTTTTTCCCACTGATCTACTGTTCGCGCTTCACCGTGAATATAATAAATGTTAATCGACTGGTCACGTCACTTCCAGGATTCCTGAGTTCTGTCAGATCTACTTTAGACACCACGTACGACACAAGGTACTGTGCGCATTCCCTCAGTTTAATTATTTAATTACTCTGAAAAATATTCTCTATACATTTCTATCGTTCCTCTGAGTATTGGGCTGCAGTCTATACTGCCATCTACACCATCAACATTCTCCTTGCCAATTACTAAGCATCTTAGATCGGGATCATATATCTCTTTACTCTACGCTCTCTCAATGATGCTCATTTCTTTCAATCTTTCCTCGTATCTTATTACCCTTTGCTCCGAGATTATCGTGGTTCCAAACGTGTTTTGCATGTGACTGATTCGGTGTGGCTCTGTTCCATGTGGTTACATAGTCTGTTCAATAACGTTGACACAGTCTTTCCCATAACCTTATTAATTTTTTTCTTGTTCAAAACCGTTGTAAATGTGTTCTTGACATTTCTTTCGCCTCACTGGGTGTTCAGTAGTCATCAATATATTTTTACCATAGCCACTTGTATAGTAACCTTTCATCCTCTATTTTCCATATTATTCGCAATATTCATTTTATGTTGTGATCAGTCCTCCTGTTGCTACTGGTTCTGCAAGAGTTGTTGGATTTATTTCATATAATTTGCTTAGCTTTACTGTCTTAGTTCCAACGCTGTTTTGGTGGCAACTTTATCTTGTTCTAATCTTTCTGACATGTTGACTCCATTAAAGTAATGCATACTTTAGTCTGTCAAACGTACGTTGTGACTACTGTTCCTCTGCTAGAGTGCATGATTTGGTAGGTAGGTATAATGTTTGTCAGGAAACAGGACAAGTGTTTCCTGACGAGGGTATTAGTCATATGATGATCCACAGCTGGAGCTTTAGGTCATCTGACCGAGGACTTCTACTGGCTTATCTCTCCACCTCTTTAAAAATCATAGTTACGATTACAACCATTATTAGATTTAATATCCTTTGCGTTACAATACATGATTTGATTTGTAAAAGCGTTCATAATTATATTTGCTGGTCTATCCTACGTTGCCTATGTTACTTGGTAAATCTTCATGAAGCACGTGTGGGGGAAGGGAGAAAAGGGAAAGGAACTGTGGAAATGATAAGAAAGTTAGGGTAAGAGGGGCAGAAAAATAACAGCTTCTGCCACTGAGTTACACCAACGTAACTTCTCGTTCCTCATCTCAACCAACAGATTACTTCCAGCATGAAACTGTTTAATCAGCATTACTGCTTCCTCTTTTTCCATAGCAAACAAGACCCTTTCATACAGAAAATCTTTGCGCTGAGAACACACGCATACACACCCCTACTGAATGTAAGAACGTGTACACAAACACAAACACATACGTAGACGTGTGCACACACAAATAGGTAAAACAAGCGTTCACAGAACCACCGAACTCTGTGAATGAGGCTACTGAGCTAATACGGCAAAATTTGCCAGAGATACTAGGATAATTGTATGCAAACATGAGGCTCATTATGAACAAGGCTGAGTACAGCCACCAGTTGTGCCTCCAACTTTCAAATTTATATTTGCATTTCTTACTTTTTTTTTGCATCTCGTATCTATATATTCAGGAGAATATTTTTCAAATTTTGATTTTTGTAAACCAAATTGTCTGTGTGGACCATGAATTTCATTTCCACGTGTTTATTAAAGTTATATATATATATATATATATATATATATATATATATATATATATATATATATATATATATATATATATATATATATATATATATATATATAATTTCATGTTCTTTATAATGTTCTTGTTCCTTTTGTCTTTAAATTCCTGCTTCCCAAAAAGTCTGTATCTCAGATTTCTTTGAACTTAATGGAATTCCACTGTCATAAAATTAATGAGATTCCACTGTCATCAGCTTAACGGGCTTCCACAGGCATAAGCTTAATGGGCTTCTACTGTCATAAACTTAATGAGCTTCCACTGTCATAAACTTAATTAGCTTCCACAGTCATAAAGTTAATGGGCTTCCACAGTCATTAACTTAACGGGCTTTCACAGTCATTAACGTAATGGACTTCTACTGTCATTAACTAAATGGGCTTCCACTGTCATAAACTTAAAGGGGTTCCACTGTCAAACTTAATGGGCTTCCACTGTCATTAATGAGCTTCCACTGTCATAAACTTAATGGGCTTCCACTATCATAAACTTAATGACCTTCCACAGCCATTAACGTAATGTGCTTCGACTGTCATTAACTTATTGGGCTTCCACTGTCATAAACTTAATGGGCTTAAAACTGTCATAAACTTAATGGGCTTCCACTGTCATTAACTTAATGAGCTTCCACTGTCATAAACTTAATGGGCTTCCACTGTCATTAACTTAATGAGCTTCCACTGTCATTAACTTAATGAGCTTCCACTGGCATTAACTTAATGGGCTTCCAATGTCATAAACTTAATGGGCTTCCACTGTCATTAACTTAATGGGCTTCCACTGTCATAAACTTAATGGGCATCCACTGTCATAAACTTAATAGGCTTAAACTGTCATTAACTTAATGAGCCTCCACTGTCATTAACTTAATGAGCTTCCACTGTCATTAACTTAATGGGCTTCCACTGTCATAAACTTAATGAGCTTCCACTGTCATAAACTTAATGGGCTTCCACTGTCATTAACTTAATAGGCTTAAACTGTCATTAACTTTTCCTCAAACAAAAACCTGCTTAATCAAAGACTTATTTTCTTAGTCTACACAGCAGCATCTCCACGAGTATCACATATATCAACACCTGCCCCTCTAGCATCATATATCAACACCTGCCCCTCTAGCATCATATATCAACACCTGCCCCTCTAGCATCATATATCAGCACCAGCCCCTCTAGCATCATATATCAGCACCTGCCCCTCTAGCATCATATATCAGCACCTGCCCCTCTAGCATCATATATCAGCACCTGCCCCTCTAGCATCATATATCAGCACCTGCCCCTCTAGCATCATATATCAGCACCTGCCCCTCTAGCATCATATATCAACACCTGCCCCTCTAGCATCATATATCAACACCTGCCCATCTAGCATCATATATCAACACCTGCCCATCTAGCATCATATATCAACACCTGCCCCTCTAGCATCATATATCAACACCTGGCTCTCTAGCATCATATATCAACACTTGCCCCTATAGCATCATATACCAGCACGTGCCCCTCTAGCATCATATATCAACACCTGCCCCTCTAGCATCATATATCAGCACCTGCCCCTCTAGCATCATATATCAGCACCTGCCCCTCTAGCATCATATATCAGCACCTGCCCCTCTAGCATCATATATCAGCACCTGCCCCTCTAGCATCATATATCAGCACCTGCCCCTCTAGCATCATATATCAACACCTGCCCCTCTAGCATCATATATCAACACCTGCCCCTCTAGCATCATATATCAACACCTGGCTCTCTAGCATCATATATCAACACTTGCCCCTATAGCATCATATACCAGCACGTGCCCCTCTAGCATCATATATCAACACCTGCCCCTCTAGCATCATATATCAACACCTGCCCCTCTAGCATCATATATCAGCACCTGCCCCTCTAGCATCATATATCAACACCTGCCCCTCTAGCATCATATATCAACACCTGCCCCTCTAGCATCATATATCAGCACCTGCCCCTCTACCATCATATATCAACACCTGCCCCTCTAGCATCATATATTAGCACCTGCCCCTCTAGCATCATATATCAACACCTGCCCCTCTAGCATCATATATCAACACCTGCCCCTCTAGCATCATATATCAACACCTGCCCCTCTAGCGTCATATATCAACACCTCCTCCTCTAGCATCATATATCAACACCTGCACTTCTAGTAACATATATCAGCACCTGCATCTCTAGCATCATATATCAACACCTGCCCCTCTAACATCATATATCAGCATCTGCCCCTCTAGCATCATATATCAGCATCTGCCCCTCTAGCATCATATATCAACACAAGCCCCTCTAGCATCATATATCAACACCTGCCCCTCTAGCATCATATATCAACACCTGCCCCTCTAGCATCATATATCAACACCTGCCCCTCTAGCATCATATATCAACACCTGCCCCCCTAGCATCATATATTAACACCTGCCCCTCTAGCATCATATATCAACACCTGCCCCTCTAGCATCACGTATCAACACCTGCCCCTCTAGCATCACATATCAACATCTGCCCCTCTAGTATCATATATCAGCACCTGCCACTCTAGCATCATATATCAACAACTGCCCCTCTAGCATCATATATCACACCTGCCCCTCTAGCATCATATATCAACACCTGCCCCTCTAGCATCATATATCAGCACCTGCCCCTTTTGCATCATACATCAGCATCTGCCCCTCTAGCATCATATATCAACACCTGCCCCTCTAGCATCATATATCAACACCTGCCCCTCTAGCATATATCAACACCTGCCCCTCCAGCATCATATATCAACACATGCCCCTCTAGCATCATATATCAGCACCTACCCCTCTAGCATATATCAGCACCTGCCCATCTAGCATCATATATCAACACCTGCCCCTCTAGCATCTTATACCAACACCTGCCGCTCTTGCACGATATAGCACCTGTCCCTCTAGCATCATATATCAACACCTGCTCCTCTAGCATCATATATCAACACCTGCCCCTCTAGCATAATATATCACACCTACCCCTCTAGCATCATATATCAACACCTTCCCTTCTAGCATCATATATCAGCACCTGCCCTTCTAGCATCATATATCAACACTTGCCCCTCTAGCATCATATATCAGCACCTGCCCCTCTAACATCATATATCAGCACCTGCCCCTCTAGAATCATATATCAACACCTGCCCCTCTAGAATCATATATCAACACCTGCCCCTCTAGCATATATCAACATCTGCCCCTCTAGCATCATGTATCAACACCTGGCCCTCTAGCATCATATATCAACACCTGCCCGTCTAGCATCATATATCAACACCTGCCCTTCTAGCATCATATATCAACACCTGCCCCTGTAGCATCATATGTCAGCACCTGTCCCTCTAGCATCATATATCAGCACCTGCCCCTCTAGCATCATATATCAGCACCTGCCCCTCTAGCATCATATATCAGCACCTGCCCCTCTAGCATCATATAACAAATCCTGCCCCTCTAGCATCATATATAAACACCTGCCCCTCTAGCATATATCAACAACTGATCCTCTAGCATTGTATATCAACACCTGCCCCTCTAGCATCATATATCAGCACCTGCCCCTCTAGCATCATATATCAACACTTGCCCCTCTAGCATCATATATCACCACCTGTCCCTCTAGCATCATATATCAGCACCTGCGCCTCTAGCATCATATATCAGCACCTGCCCCTCTAGCATCATATATCAACACCTGCCCCTCTAGCATCATATATCAGCACCTGCCCCTCTAGCATCATATATCAGCACCTGCCCCTCTAGCATCATATATCAGCACCTGCCCCTCTAGCATCATATATCAGCACCTGCCCCTCTAGCATTATATAACAACACCTGTCCCTCTAGCATCATATGTCAACACTTGCCCCTTTAGCATCATATATCAGCACGTGCCCCTCTAGCATCATATATCAAAACCTGCCCCTCTAGCATCATATATCAACACCTGCCTCTCCAGCATATATCAACAACTGATCCTACAGCATCGTATAACAACACCTGCCCCTCTAGCATCATATATCAACACCTGCCACACTAGCATCATATATCAACACCTGCCCCTCTAGCATCATATATCAACACCTGGCCCTCTAGCATCATATATCAACACCTGGCCCTTTAGCATCATATATCAACAACTGCCCCTCTAGCATCATATATCAACACCTGCCCCTTTAGCATCATATATGAACACCTGCCCCTGTAGCATCATATATAAACACCTGCCCCTGTAGCATCATATATCAACACCTGCCCCTCTAGCATCATATATCAACACCTGCCCATCTAGCATCATATATCAACACCTGCCCCTCTAGCATCATATATCAACACCTGGCCCTCTAGCATCATATATCAACACCTGGCCCTCTAGCATCATATATCAACACCTGGCCCTCTAGCATCATATATCAACACCTGGCCCTCTAGCATCATATATCAACAACTGCCACTCTAGCATCATATATCAACAACTGCCCCTCTAGCATCATATATCAACACCTGCCCCTCTAGCATCATATAACAACACCTCCCCCTCTAGCATCATATATCAGCACCTGCCCCTCTAGCATATATCAGCACCTGCCCCTCTAGCATCATATATCAACACCTGCCCCTCTAGCATCATATATCAACACCTGCCCCTCTAGCATTATATATCAACACCTGCCCCTATAGCATCATATATCAACACCTGCCCCTCTAGCATCATATATCAACACCTGCCCCTGCTTCCACAGTCATTAACGTAAGGCTTCCACTGTCATTAACTAAATGGGCTTCCACTCTCAAACTTAATGGGATTCCACTGTCATAAACTTAATAAGCTTCCACAGGCATTAAAGTAATGGGCTTCGACTGTCATTAAAGAGCTTCCACTGTCAAACTTAATGGGCTTCCACTGTCATAAACTTAATGGGCTTCCACAGTCATTAACGTAATGGGCTTGCATTGTCATTAACGAAATTGGCTTCCACTGTCATTAACTTAATGGGCTTCCACTGTCATTAACGAAATGGGCTTCCACTGTCATAAACTTAATGAGCTTCCACAGTCATTAACGTAATGAGCTTCCACTGTCATTGTTGCAACCCCTGAATGGGTTACAATGATTATTATGTATATATGTAATGTATATTATCTTTTCATATAATTTTATATTGCTTATATTTGCGATAATAGCTAAATCGTAAATGTATGACTTTATATTATTATTTGACTGTTATATTGTTATTTAGCTTATGTTGTTAGGATGTATATAAAATGTGCTCAGTTAGTCTTGATTGTCAAACTACTGTAATTATCGCTTGTCGCTCGTTATACTGCCGGCTTCTGAGCTGCAGTTGTCCACGTAGCTATCACGTGATCGAGGGGGGGTGTCCTCACCTCGTCTGAAGAGTCAGTCTGCTGGAGACTCGCTTGCTGGTTGGACAGATTGTCTGTCTCATTATTCTTGTTAGTTCTGTAGAACTTTGTTCTCAGAACATTGTATAGACTTAGTGATTTTCGACGTTGTACTGAGGTTGTGTGTCACATAGACACTCTGAGTATCTCAGGTCACGAGCTATAGCTTCTGACCTAATTTTGTACTGGTTTCTGTGTATTGTCACAGTCGTGTTTTTCCTATGCTGAACATAGATTCAGTTTTATGGGAGTTTTGTGGAGGATCTGCAGATGGTCCCTACTTAGTGTCGTTATATTATTTCCCAGTTCCTGATTCTGTGTCGCAGTCGCTTGATATTGCATTGCTATTGGGCTTAGCATTCTTTGTTGTTCAAGCAGACTGTTCGGGTTGCCAGTCGGTCAAGAAGTTAGTTTATTTGAGGACTTTGTCAGTCACTTGTTTAAGTCTTATTCGAGTCTTGAGACATAGCTAACTACTTAAGAGCACTTACACGCATACACACACTTACTTGTACATATTTGTAATATCTTATTAAATGTTAATGTACCTGACGGTACTTAAGAATTATAAATGTGATATGTGCTTTCAGCACAATAATATTGAACTCGAGAGATTGATTTTATTTAGATTGCTGTAATTAATTTAATTTGATAATATACCTCTAGACAACTTATAGACTTAATAAATTTATTAAATTTTAATTTCTCTAGTTAGTAGCCAACCAGTTGTAATCCTAAAGCGCTAATGAACCATACTGAATTTTAATGGATAATTGGACAAGGATACTGACTACTTGTTACGAAAACCCAGTAACAGGCTGGATGCTAGAAGGGCAGTCCTTTCTAGTATTCACTGGAGATCTCTAAGCTTTTAGAATCGCGTTTTTTGTAACAAATGGGGGCCTGTCCGGGAGGCTCTTGATCCAAGGTGTTGGAGAAATTGTCCAGTTTGACATACTAGTACTTCTATGGTCAAACACTTTGAGTACTTTCTTAATCTGAAGACTTTGAGTTTAGTCTTGTACAACATACCAGGTGGATGTATGTACCTGACTGAGTCTCTTGATCCAAGGAGATGGAAATACTGTTTATGAGTTCTAACTCTAAGACATCCAACACTAAAATTCCTATTAGGATTATAGTTTCCAATAATCACTCTCTCGTAGTACAATTATTTTCGTGATGTATGCCAAAGTGAAACAGTTAATTGATACTCTGACTTTGTCTGAGCTAAGTACATTAAAACTTCAGACGTGTTGGCAAGTAGCCAAATATCTCGGTGTGACGTATAACAGGAATTACACCGCAGAAACTGTCAGAGCATTAATTAAAGATATATTGTTTCCTGCTCATACAGAGATGTCTGATTATGATTCAGATTTAGAAAGCCTAGTGTCACGATTAGGAAGTATGACTCTATTTGAAGTTGAAGAAAGAGCAACTAAGGCAGAAGTGAGCCTAGTGTCTGAGCCTAGTGTAGCTCAGTTCTCGCTCACGCCTTCCCTCACTGACACTATAGTACAGAGTGTAGCTGGTAGTATGACACAGCCTAATACTAGTACAGTGTATACTACACCTGTATTTACTTATCCTAGACCAGATCTAGACACTCCAGAGACGGCTGGACCAAGTGTCCGACCTAAGGACAGTCCAGAAAGACATGTTAATTTCCCTACTCCTCCATTACCCACTGGTCCTATCTCTCAGGAACAGTTTGAGAGGTTTGAACGCCTCATTATGTTGCAGACTGCACAAATAGAGGCACAGAGGAAATTGAACGAAGAAGATTTCCAAAGAGAAAATGTTCGTCTGTTAAGACAACAGACTGATATATCACAGGACACATTTAATGTGCAGAAAGCTGCATCTATGGTTCCTAAGTTTTTTGAAAGTGACTTAGACACATATTTTGATGTGTTTGAGAACCAGGCTCGTGCTATGAAATGGCCACGTAAGCACTGGGCAACATTGCTTCATACAGCGTTGACGGGAAGAGCTCAAACGTGTTCTGCAGCCTTACCATTTGCCAAGTACATTAGATATGACGCTGTCAAACAAACAATTCTAGAGACATATAACTTGTTACCTGTAAGTTATCAAAGAGCATTTCGTACGTTACAACGACGACAAGATCAAACTTGTGTAGAGTTTGCTCGTGAGAAAAAAGTTGCATTTGAGAGATGGTCTAGAGCTGCTAAGTGTAACAACTATGACAGCCTTGTTCAGTTGTTACTACACGAAGAGTTTAACAACTGTATGTCTGCGGACGTACAAGAATATCTGATCGATCATACTACCTCGGATATTCTGGAAACTGCAGCATTAGCAGACAATTACGAGATTTCTCACAGACTTGTAAGTACTAAAACACAAAGAAACAAGGTAACTAAAAATTGTCCTAGAAGTTGGCAACCTAAATCAGCTGCTCATTGCCGGCCTGATGTACCTGCTACTGTAACTTCTCGTACCTTTACCAGGAAAACTCACAATCCTGAATCTGTCTCTGTGGCTAGACAGAAATCTGGTATCGAGAAGAAGAAAGTTAAATGTACCTATTGTAACAGGAAAGGACATACTAGAGAGTATTGCTATAAGTTAGAAAGAGATACGAGAAACAGTCGTGCGGCTGGCGCCCCCACTCAAGTCGTATCCTCTTCCGAGCAACAAAGGCACCAAAAGCCTAGCAATGCCTCTGATCCTACTGTTTTAGATAATGTTACTCAGGATAGATGACTAGCGTCAGAAAGTGTATCTGACGAAAAGATTCGTTCAGCGATGAGTCCTTACTTTTCGAGAGATAAAGTAGGATTGGACGAATCACATCTAACTGAGATAATTACTTTCAGAGACACTGGCAGTTATCTCACATTGTTAAGAGAAGATGTACTGCCCATAACTGACGATACCTATTGCAAGATAGATGTATTGTTAGAAGCCTATGGAGGGGCTGTTATAAAAGTGCCTCTGCACAAAGTTTATATTGAAACAAGCTATTATACTGGTTATATTTCAGTGGGTATATCCAGTGGTGTATTTCCCATCAGGTCAGTGGACTTGTTGATAGGGAACGATATCCTTCATGCTGGTATATGTAAAGAACCACTTGTGATTGATAATAACACTGATGATAATTATGCCATTGAAGCTTGTAGAGAGAAACCTATTTTATTTCCTCTCAGCGCAATTACTAGAGCTATGTCAAAGATTCAACAACCATCCTTGTCTCCTGTTGAGTTAGTGGATGACAATGATTTGGGGTTGAATATGTTGTTTAGTGACGCTCTGCGCCCAGGATCATTAACACTGACTCCCCCTGGTCATCAACCTAGTCAGGACACAACTGACGTTAAATTTCTAACTCGTGATGATTTAATCAAGGATCAGTTTGTTGATCAGTCACTGGAAAGACTGAGAGATATAGCAGTTACTGAGAGTGAAGCAAAGGATCTCGATAATTGTTACTATTATAGTAACGGTGTACTGATGGAGAAAAATACATGTAAGTTGTCAGCTGATAGTGTTTCCAACACAGTCAAGCATCTCGTTGTGTTACCAGTTACATTTCGTGAACAAGCCATTGATTTTGCTCACAATAGTCCCATAGGAGGACATTTGGGTGTCAAGAAGACACTCGGTAAACTGGCAAAACATTTTACTTGGCCAAAGATGAAGGAAACAGTAGCTGATCATGTGCGACGTTGCCACGTGTGTCAAGTGACAGGCAAGCCAGCGCACACACCTCCACCAGCACCTCTCATTCCTATCACCGTGCATGGTGAACCATTCTCACGTCTTATTATTGATTGTGTTGGTCCTTTGCCTAGAACCAAACTAGGAAACCAATACTTATTTACTATTATGGACGCTGCAACACGCTATCCCGAAGCTATTCCTATGAGAAAAATTAATGCTCGTGCTATTGTGAGAGCGCTGATGAAATTTTTCTCCCAGGTTGGATTGCCACGAGAGATACAATCAGATCAGGGATCTAACTTCACTTCTAAGATCTTTCGAGAAGCATTATCCCACCTAGGAATAAAGTCTGTACTTTCAACCAGTTATCATCCACAGTCACAAGGTGCTCTAGAGAGATTTCATCAGACATTGAAGTCTATGATGAGAGCTTATTGTGAACATTTTTCTAGAGACTGGGATGAGGGTATACCTTTTCTTCTGTTCGCTATGAGAGAAAGTGAGCAAGAAAGTCTCGGATTTAGTCCGTTTGAATTAATATTCGGACACCAAGTGCGTGGTCCTCTTGCAGTGTTGAAAGACGTGTGGACAGGAAAATCAAATCCATCATTGAGTACTTCACCTTCATTAATGCAGCAACATTTGACAGCCGCTAGAGAGCTAGCTTCGAAAAACCTAGTTTCAGCCCAAGCTAGAAAGAAGCAACATTATGACAAGCGTGCTGTCTCTCGTTCTTTTAAAGCAGGAGATAAGGTGATGGCTCGGAAATTAGTACCAGGTAATGCTCTACAAGCCAGGTATGATGGTCCCCTGGAAGTAGTGAAAAAGCTTAGCGACGTAAATTATTTGGTACGTACGCCTGGGAAAAAGAAATCTAATCATGTGTACCATGTTAACCAGCTTAAGGCATACTACGCTAGTCCTCTACCTACTACTTCTATTCTTCCTAGGACAGAGGAAGAAAACGTCAGTCTACCTGACATCTCTAGAGGTATAGAGGTTCGTTTAGAAAATTCAGTGACTCTACAATCACTAGACGATTTTCTTAGTAACCTTGGAATTGATAAAGCTGGTAATATTAAAAACATGATTTTGCATTTCCCTGAATTGTTCGGTGATGTTCCTAAACGTTGTACTCTGGGTGTACATGACGTTGATGTACAGGGAGCATCACCCATTAAGCAATCACCATATAGGATGAGTCCAACAAAGCATAAAGCACTGAGAGAAGAGGTTGATTTTCTGTTATCTCACGATTTAGATTTAGATTTTGCCACCGAAGTGGCTAGTTTATTGTGCACCCCATATCCATCCTGTGGACGGTAGCGCGAGAGCATGTGGATACACAAAAGGCCTAGGAACTAGGCCCCAAAGGGTTAACAGGAATACATATGGATTTATATCTACATATCTATAGTTCACTTATCTGTTACAAGCAAATTTAGGAAATTTGCTTAGTATATCTGGTATCTTATTTTCATTAATAAGATATCTTGACATGTCACATAGGTTATTATACTGTCTGTCTCTGTATTCCTCAATAAGTGGACAATTAAGCACATAGTGTTCAAGACAGTGACCATATGCCTGATCACATAATTTACATTTAGTTTGATCATCTGTGTGTCTCCCAAACTGCCAGAAGTACTTGTAACCAAGCCTAAGCCTGGCCACTACAACATCAGTCAGTCTGTTCACATTGCAAGTTGCTCCATAAACATACTTATCTACGTTCATGTTATCATAGTGGGTTATAGATCTACTCAGGCTTCTAACTGCATTCCTATAACAATCATCTTCATTATTTACTTCTCTAATATTATTCCTAATGCTAGACACAGTTATACCAAAGTTATATTCTACGTTCTCCTTCTGGATACTCTTCTTGGCTAACATATCAACTTTATCATGAAGGAGTAATCCAATGTGTGATGGGATCCATAGCAATTGTACATTAATTCCTTTGTCCCTAATTTTTGAGTATCTATACCTGGCTTCCCCAATGAGCATGTTGTTGGAGTCATTATATGAGCCAAGAGCCTTCAATGATGACATAGAATCAGTAATGATGATAGAGTCAAGCTCAGTGTCATAGGTTAGCTTTAGCGCCATTAGGATTGCAAACAATTCAGTTTGCAGTGTAGACGCCCAGTTGTTAATTCTTATGCCTAACTCAACAAATTTATTATCGTTCTTAACTAGGGAGGTGGCAACAAGAGCAGATGCAGCCCTGCCAGAAGACTCCTGTTTAGATCCATCAGTGTATATAACTTGTGATAACTTATTACTACCAGCTAGGCGAAAAATTTCTTCTTGAGCAGTTGCTCTAACAAGAGATTTAAGGAAGGGATTACTAGCAATGAGCTTCTTGGGAGGGACTTGTAGGTATGTGATATTAAATGAACACATCTTCCATGGAGGGGTGAAATGCTCTTGTTGCCAACAGTGATACAGTTCATGCAGGTTATAAAACTTAATGCAATTGCACGTTTTCACAATCCATTTAGATCTGTGTGTATTTACCTCTAGACACTTGGTAAGATTCACTGTGACAGTGTCTGGTTCGTTTCTCAACATTCTAATACCGAGTACAGTGTTAATTTCAACAATCCTATCACTGATACTAGAAATACCAAGCTCCTTCCTCATGTTAAGAACTTTTGTAGATCTGGGACAGCCAAGAATAATCCTGAGAGCTTCATTTTGCATTAACTCCAAGGGTCGGAGGGAACTTTCTCTAGCTAATATCAACATGGGAGCAGCATAATCAATTAAGGACCTAACATAGGCTATGTACATCATTCTCACGATTCTCACATTAGCACCATAGTTGGGATTGTAGCCAGCAACAGCTTTGAGAGCATTTAGCCTAGCTTTGCATTTCTTGTTTAGTTGTGGTATAGTGGATTTGTTAAAGGGTACATCTACACCAAGATATCTGTAAGTTTTAACGTAGCTAATGATTTCACCCTGCAAATAGATGGGTGGGGGATGTCGTTTGCTTGTTAATATCTTTGTTTTAGAGGAAGATATTATAAGGCCTAGTCGATTACAAATTGCTTGAACTTCATTAAGAATGGTATTCATCTTCTTATGCCCTGTTGTATGGATCATGATATCATCAGCATAGCTTATAGCTATATGTTTAGGTGAGGCAGGTAGAGCATTTAGGAGAGCATTAATCAGAATATTAAATAGCATGGGACTAAGAACTCCTCCCTGCGGTGTACCTAAAGACATTTCTTTAGAATCACTTCTGAAGCCTTGGTAAAGGACAGAGGATACTCTATTTGACAGGTATCCTATTATCCAGCAGAGTAAGCTACCACCAATATTCATTTTGGCTAGTTCATGTAGTATAACTGTTCTGTTTGCAATATCAAATGCAGATTTTAGATCAAGAAAAGTGGTAAAACTAGTAGAGGTGTGTGCAGTGAGAAAGGTGGAAATACAGTTCTGCACACTTTTACCTTTCATGAACCCATAGAGGTAGGGGGAAAGTTGATGTCTGATTCTGTAGTACAATCTGTTAAGCATCATTCTTTCAAAAGTTTTGCAAAGACAACTAGTTAAGGAGATCGGCCTAAATGTATCAGGCTGTTGGGGCTTAGGGATAGGCACAATGAGACTATTGGTCCAGGAGGTAGGAAGAACGCCCTCAATGTAACTGAGATTATACAGTGCCAACAAAGGGTTATCAGGCACGTGCCTTAGAGTTCTGAGAATATCATAGGTTATACCATCCTCTCCAGGAGCAGTTGATCGACCTTTGGTTAATGCATTATCTAATTCATACTCGGTAAAGAGGCAATCACTCTCATCAATATTTTGGCTCATAAAATTAATCAGTTTCAACATTTCTTCAGAAGTACTCTCTAAATTTTTTCTAATATGAGATGGAAGGCTTTCATGCCTGGATGTTTTGGACCAGTCATTTATGAGGTCATTTGCTTTTTCAAGAGGAAAGGGATGAGCAACATTGCCAGTCTTTTTCCTGGTTATTTTATTTATACCTTTCCAAGCCAAACTCAAAGGGGTGGACCTATTTAATCCACTAACAAACTGTTCCCATTCCTGTTGCCTAAGTTCTTCCTTTCTATTCCTTGCATTTGTTAGTGCAGCTTGGAACGTTCTGAGCAGGTCTGGGGTTCTACATTCACGGTATGCTTTACCAATCCTCCTAGCTGCATGTGTTAGATTGCGCAGCTGTGGATCATTATAGTATTTACATTGGTTTTTATTGTTATTTATAGTGGAGGGTCTTTGTTTCCTATTCCTGCCCACTTGATCTGTGAGAACACTCTCAATAGTGGTAATTAAATCATCATTAAATTTTTGTGTGCCAGTGGGCTCGTAATTCTTATACCATTGATCCAAGTGGTTAATAAAGTTGTCTCTGTGTTCTGGTTTGAGAATAAGTTTCCTCCTTCTGTATTTAGCTCCTTGATTGCTGGAGATGTGATCAAGATTGACAGTTGTTAGTCTTGGGAAGTGATCAGATAGAAGATCATCAACTATGACAGAGTCATGCATCGTATATGATGTATTAAATCCAAGACACAGATCTAGTATGCCACCATATATGTGAGTAGGCTCAGTAGTGCCCACAATTCGAACATTATCATGCTCATTCAGCAATCTCACTAGTTTAGTTCCATTGGTGTTTGTAATAGACCCACCAATATTCTTATGTCTGGCATTAAAATCTCCAAGAATGATGGTAGGTTCACTATTGATGCGATCTGGTAAAGCATCAGGTCGAAGCTGGTTCGCTGGGGCATAGAGATTAAAAATGTTTATGGAAAAATCGCCTGCATATACTTTGACACCATGATACTGCATGTTAACTCGACTCTGCAAGGAAAGGAGTGAATGTGGCAAGTTCTTTCTGACATACATCACACGGACTTATTGAACGCAGTAAAAGTCCATGGGCATCTCCCTGTATTTTAGTGCCTAAACCTGACGGTAGTTTCAGGATGTGCACTGATTACAGGAAAGTGAACTCTGTCACCTTGCCTGATGGTTATCCTCTACCTCGCATTGACGACCTTATTGATCGTGTGTCAGGAGCCCAGTTTGTCAGCCGTTTAGATCTCTTACGAGGCTATTATCAAGTCCCGCTTACTGAACGTGCTCAAGAAATATCTGCTTTTACTGTTCAAGATGGATTGTTTAACTACCTCGTCACCCCCTTCGGCCTATGTAACGCGGCTTCTTCATTCCAGCGTATAATGAACGAGTTGACCCACAACTTAGGAGTAGAAGCCTACCTTGACGACTTAGTGGTGTACAGTGACGAGTGGGAACAGCACTTGACGCGTCTCAGAGCATTGTTTGAGAGACTGGCGCACTACAACTTCACTGTCAACTTAGCCAAATGTAGTTTTGGTCAAGCCAAGATTACCTATCTAGGTTTTTGTATCGGCCAAGGTGAGGTTGCTCCTATTGAGGCTAAGGTTCGTGCAATTTCTGAATTTCCAGTGCCACAGGATAGGAAAGGAGTACAGAGATTCCTGGGTATGGCAGGATATTATCGCAGGTTCT
Source organism: Cherax quadricarinatus (assembly GCF_038502225.1). NCBI lineage: Eukaryota > Metazoa > Arthropoda > Malacostraca > Decapoda > Parastacidae > Cherax > Cherax quadricarinatus. The sequence goes on from NC_091300.1 coordinate 43,050,419, forward strand.
GTCCAAACTTTTCTCAGATTGCAGCTCCTCTCACTGAGCTTACTAGTAGCAAAGTTCAGTTCACCTGGACTAGAGATTGTTCAGACTCGTTCAAAAGGTTGAAGCGCTTGCTATCCTCTGCTCCTGTGTTGAAAAGTCCTAATTTCAATCTTCCCTTCTTTTTACATATAGATGCGAGTGGCTATGCAGTGGGTGCTGTGCTGCTCCAACAGTCAACATCCACTGATATTCTCCATCCTATATGTTACTATTCATCTAAGCTTAAACGACACCAGAAAAATTATGCCACTATTGAGAAAGAGGCTCTAGCTCTTGTGGTGTCCTTAGAACATTTTGACGTGTATTTGGGCACTTCCCCATTTAAAATTAACGTTTTTTCAGACCACAATCCACTCACCTACATAAACACTATGAAAAGTAAAAATGCTAGGATCATGAGGTGGGCCCTCAGAATCCAACCTTATTCTATTAGCATAAAACACATAAGTGGTCATTGTAATGTAATTGCTGACGCTCTGTCACGTCCTTAATAATTATCAATTACATTAAATTAACGTAATTTTATGCCCAAATACCTTTTGTTACTTGCTATGTCAAATTCAGTAAAGTAACTTAATCCCTCCAGCCCATATTAACTATATATACTCATGTCATGTCTAATTATTATATTTATATATTCACAGTAATGTTGTGTGAGGAGGAGACAAGCTGGTGACGCAACACTGTCCTGCCGCAGACCCCCCCCTCACTACACACCTTAAGCTGTTTCATACTCAGATGTTCATACTGCCTCGCATTCCACAACAACTACTTAAGAGTGGAATGCAGTCTCCTCTACTATGATCGAGCCTCAACGTGCCCTCCTTGTCAGCGCTATCCTGTCTCTACACTGATGTATATAACCACGAGTATGCAGAAATACGATACTGTGTACTGCCCTAGTACATCCTAGTGACGGACGCTGTAAAATTGTAGAAGTGCTTGGCACAAGAGACTCGGATTAATATTTTATTGATATGAGTAACCAGAAATAATGTGATTGACATTCATGCAACTCCTAGTGCGACCCTCTGTCGTGTTGGGGGGGGGTGTTGCAACCCCTGAATGGGTTACAATGATTATTATGTATATATGTAATGTATATTATCTTTTCATATAATTTTATATTGCTTATATTTGCGATAATAGCTAAATCGTAAATGTATGACTTTATATTATTATTTGACTGTTATATTGTTATTTAGCTTATGTTGTTAGGATGTATATAAAATGTGCTCAGTTAGTCTTGATTGTCAAACTACTGTAATTATCGCTTGTCGCTCGTTATACTGCCGGCTTCTGAGCTGCAGTTGTCCACGTAGCTATCACGTGATCGAGGGGGGGTGTCCTCACCTCGTCTGAAGAGTCAGTCTGCTGGAGACTCGCTTGCTGGTTGGACAGATTGTCTGTCTCATTATTCTTGTTAGTTCTGTAGAACTTTGTTCTCAGAACATTGTATAGACTTAGTGATTTTCGACGTTGTACTGAGGTTGTGTGTCACATAGACACTCTGAGTATCTCAGGTCCCGAGCTATAGCTTCTGACCTAATTTTGTACTGGTTTCTGTGTATTGTCACAGTCGTGTTTTTCCTATGCTGAACATAGATTCAGTTTTATGGGAGTTTTGTGGAGGATCTGCAGATGGTCCCTACTTAGTGTCGTTATATTATTTCCCAGTTCCTGATTCTGTGTCGCAGTCGCTTGATATTGCATTGCTATTGGGCTTAGCATTCTTTGTTGTTCAAGCAGACTGTTCGGGTTGCCAGTCGGTCAAGAAGTTAGTTTATTTGAGGACTTTGTCAGTCACTTGTTTAAGTCTTATTCGAGTCTTGAGACATAGCTAACTACTTAAGAGCACTTACACGCATACACACACTTACTTGTACATATTTGTAATATTTTATTAAATGTTAATGTACCTGACGGTACTTAAGAATTATAAATGTGATATGTGCTTTCAGCACAATAATATTGAACTCGAGAGATTGATTTTATTTTGATTGCTGTAATTAATTTAATTTGATAATATACCTCTAGACAACTTATAGACTTAATAAATTTATTAAATTTTAATTTCTCTAGTTAGTAGCCTACCAGTTGTAATCCTAAAGCGCTAATGAACCATACTGAATTTTAATGGATAATTGGACAAGGATACTGACTACTTGTTACGAAAACCCAGTAACAGGCTGGATGCTAGAAGGGCAGTCCTTTCTAGTATTCACTGGAGATCTCTAAGCTTTTAGAATCGCGTTTTTTGTAACAGTCATAAACTTAATGGGCTTCCACTGTCATAAACTTAATGGGCTTCCACTGTCATAAACTTAATGGGCTTCCACTGTCATAAACTTAATGGGCTTCCACTGTCATAAACTTAATGGGCTTCCACTGTCATAAACTTAATGGGCTTCCACTGTCATAAACTTAATGGGCTTCCACTGTCATAAACTTAATGGGCTTCCACTGTCATAAACTTAATGGGCTTCCACTGTCATAAACTTAATGGGCTTCCACTGTCATAAACTTAATGGGTTTCCACTGTCATAAACTTAATGGGCTTCCACTGTCATAAACTTAATGGGCTTCCACTGTCATTAACTTAATGGGCTTCCACTGTCATTAACTTAATAGGCTTAAACTGTCATTAACTTAATAGGCTTAAACTGTCATTAACTTTCCCTCAAACAAAAAGCTGCTTAATCAAAGACTTATTTTCTTAGTCTACACAGCAGCATCTCCACGAGTATCATATATATCAACACCTGCCCCTCTAGCATCATATATCAACACCTGCCCCTCTAGCATCATATATCAACACCTGCCCCTCTAGCATCATATATCAGCACCTGCCCCTCTAGCATCATATATCAGCACCTGCCCCTCTAGCATCATATATCAGCACCTGCCCCTCTAGCATCATATATCAGCACCTGCCCCTCTAGCATCATATATCAGCACCTGCCCCTCTAGCATCATATATCAGCACCTGCCCCTCTAGCATCATATATCAACACCTGCCCCTCTAGCATCATATATCAGCACCTGCCCCTCTAGCATCATATATCAGCACCTGCCCCTCTAGCATCATATATCAGCACCTGCCCCTCTAGCATCATATATAAGCACCTGCCCCTCTAGCATCATATATAAGCACCTGCCCCTCTAGCATCATATATCAACACCTGCTCCTCTAGCATCATATATCAGCACCTGCCCCTCTAGCACCATATATCAGCACCTGCTCCTCTAGCACCATATATCAGCACCTGCCCCTCTAGCATCATATATCAGCACCTGCCCCTCTAGCATCATATATCAGCACCTGCCCCTCTAGCATCATATATCAGCACCTGCCGCTCTAGCATCATATATCAACACCTGCCCCTCTAGCATCATATATCAACACCTGCCCCTCTAGCATCATATATCAGCACCTGCCCCTCTAGCATCATATATCAGCACCTGCCCCTCTAGAATCATATATCAACACCTGCCCCTCTAGCATCATATATCAACACCTGCCCCTCTAACATCATATATCAGCACCTGCCCCTCTAGAATCATATATCAACACCTGCCCCTCTAGAATCATATATCAACACCTGCCCCTCTAGCATCATATATCAACACCTGCACCTCTAGCATATATCAACATCTGCCCCTCTAGCATCATGTATCAACACCTGGCCCTCTAGCATCATATATCAACACCTGCCCGTCTAGCATCATATATCAACACCTGCCCTTCTAGCATCATATATCAGCACCTGCCCCTCTAGCATTATACATCAAGAACTGCCCCTCTAGCATCAACTATCAACACCTGCCCCTTTAGCATCATATATCAGCATCTGCCCCTCTAGCATCATACATCAACACCTGCCCCTCTAGCATCATATATCAACACCTGCCCCTCTGGCATCATATATCAACACCTGCCCCTCTAGCATCATATATCAGCACTTGCAACTCTAGCATCATATATCAGCACCTGCAACTCTAGCATCATATATCAACATCTGCTACTCTAGCATCATACATCACCTGCCCCTCTAGCATCATATGTCAACACCTGCCTTTCTAGCATTATATATCAGCACCTGCCCTCTAGCATCATATATCAGCACCTGCACTCTAGAATCATGTATCAGCAAATGCACCTCTAGCATCATATATCAACACATGCCCCTCTAGCATCATATATCAACACCTGCCCCTCTAGTATCATATATCAACACCTGCCCTCTAGCATCATATATCAACACCTGGCCCTCTACCATCATATATCAACACCTGGCCCTCTAGCATCATATATCAGCACCTGCCCCTCTAGCATCATATATCAACACCTGCCCCTCTAGAATATATTAAAACCTGCCCCTCTAGCATCATAAAGCAACTCCTGCCCCTCTAGCATATATCAACACCTGCCCCTCTAGCATCATAAAGCAACACCTGCCCCTCTAGCATCTTATATCAGCACCTGCCCCTCTAGCATATATCAGCACTTGCCCCTCTAGCATCATATATCAACACCTGCCTCTCTAGCATATATCAACACCTGCCCCTCTAGCATCATATATCAACACCTGCCCCTCTAGAATCATATCAACACCTGCCCCTCTAGCATCATATATCAACACCTGCTCCTCTAGCATCATATATCAACACCTGCCCCTCTAGCATCATATATCAGCACCTGCCCCTCTAGCATCATATATCAACACCTGCGCGTCTAGCATCATATATCAACACCTGCCCCTCTAGCATCATATATCAGCACCTGCCCCTCTAGCATCATATATCAGCACCTGCCCCTCTAGCATCATATATCAACACCTGCACGTCTAGCATCATATATCAACACCTGCCTTTCTAGCATCATATATCAACACCTGCCCCTCTAGCATCATATATCAACACCTGCCCCTCTAGCATCATATATCACCTGCCCCTCTAGTATCATATATCAGCACCTGCCCCTCTAGCATTATATATCAACAACTGCCCCTCTAGCATCATGTATTAACACCTTCCCCTTTAGGATCATATATCAACACCTGCCCTCTAGCATCATATATCAACACCTGCGCGTCTAGCATCATATATCAACACCTGCCCCTCTAGCATCATATATCAACACCTGCCCCTCTAGCATCATATATCAACACCTGCCCCTCTAGCATCATATATCAACACCTGCCCCTCTAGCATCATATATCAACACCTGCCTCTCTAGCATCATATATCAACACCTGCCCCTCTAGCATCATATATTAATACTTGTCTCTGTTTTTTTTCCGTCAAGTGGCAGCTGGAAGGAATTTCCTGATCTTAAGATAGTACAAATCTTTAGCTATAACTCGGGTATTTTAACATCTTATTCACAACAGTAGGATACAGACAAGAGGAGTGTAGCAACACAAGCAACAACACTCCTCACCATCTATTAAGTAATATACTCAAGTTCTGGGAATAAAGGTCTGAAAAAATATATATATTGGTTTAATGTTTGGTAGGCAAGAGTTATGACTTGCTATCTGGGTTCTGGGGGCTCGATACTCTGTCTGGTGTTTCCTCACTCTGCTTGAGCCAGAGTATTAAAAATGCTAAAAAAGTAATCAGTTACATGGCAGAATGCGCTTTAAAAAACATACAAAAATTAATACTGTCACACTAAATGTATTTAGCAATATAATTTTTAGAAAAGTTATAGAATTAAAATTATAATTATAATCATAGCTAAGCGCTGAACCCACAAGGGTCATACAACATATCATTAAAAGATTCCCTTAAAATTTCCCCAGAACCTCATACGGGTTCTCTGCTAATAATTCAGTGGTCAACAATTTTTGAAAAGTTGTCTGTTTCTTAAATGAGATTAGTTAATTCTTGTGTATTTTATGTCCTGAATCCAAATATCACCTTGAAAAATACTTATTGGTTATAGACTTAAAGATACGAGACATGTAATATTTGATTATTTTAATATAACGTACAATATATGTCAGTAGTATGTTTTAAACTCTAATCCGTACCTACTCTCGGCCTTTTTGCTTGACGTTTATAGTGGGCTGAAGAATCATCTCTCGCCAGTGTCCAGCAATAGTCTGCAAGTATTCTTGTGCCCCATTTGCCCTGGTACTATTTTTCCATGGTTAATATCTTGGTGAAACCTTTCACCATGTTCGTCACTAACTGCCCCACAGTTCGCTGGCAAGAAGTCTAAATATGCCAAAAAAGTAGATTTTAAGTGACATGTTGCACCCCAAGTTCTTGTAAGCTTTAATGAGATTTTCCATCAGCTGCTAGGAGATTGCACTGTTGAAGACGAGAGCCTAGCGGCTCTGCCTTATTTCTGGATAGTTGCAGATCCCTGACAAGGTCATGGAGTTCCTCTTTTGTTATGAGATGTGGCCTAGAGGAGTGTGCTTCATCGAAGTTTCGGTCACTCTGTAATCCAGCACTGTCATCCTTCTCTTCTTCCTCCTCACCACTTTCTTCATCTGACTCGAAGGATACCAAAGTTGGTGCATCAGGAACAGGTAGACCTTCTCCATGTGGAACTGGGCGAATAGCTGATGGAATGTTTGGATATTCGATGAACCCCTTTTTTTTTTTTACTTTTGACAAGCTCTTTTGTACTGGGGGTACCATGCAGAAATAACAATTGCTTGTATGGTCTGTTGGCTCCCGCCATGTCACTGGCACAGCAAAAGACATTCCTTTCCTCTTCCTGTTCAACCATTGGCGAAGGTTAGTAGCACAATTGTTGCAGCATATGTGTGGAGCAAAGTTCTCATCCTGCCACCAATCATGCATCTAAAATATAAGTGATATGCCTATCTAACCATAGCAGATATACGGTGCTTCTGTGATGCAAAGGTCACCTCACCACAAGTGTAGCAGAAGTTGTCTGCACTATTCACACAAGTACGAGACATTTGAAAAAAGAAAATTAGAAGATAAGCAGAAAATTTATTAATTTATCAGTATAACACAGAGCATGACAGCTAAGCAGAAGTATTAATATCATTCAGTAGGAAAATAAAATTATTATAATATGCCTCACATGCATATCAACAGCTTGCTCAGTGAATATTTATAAGTTTAAAAAGTGTTTGGCTAAGAAAATCACCTACCTTTCACCTCAAAATTTAAACTTGCACAGCACAACCACCTTCTATTACTGCTGGAACAATAATGAAGGTCAGTGAACCTGTGAGTGTGGTAAGAAACACACTGCCGCAAGCCTGTTAGAACCTGTTGTGACACGTAGATGTATGTTAAAAAGTAGAGCTAACAAACAATTTTAACCATGATATTCATTATTAGTGACTTAAAATTAGTTGGAAATTGCTACTCTGGTCTCTGAAGAATTTTGGTTGTTGACCAGTGGAACCTCGAGTTAGGCAAAAAGTAGTAAAAGTCCAGCAATCAGGGAGCTAAACCTGGAATTGTTGGTTGTCCAATTTTTTTTTTTGCAGATTTATTATCCATAAGTGCCCCGGATATAGGCTCCCATAACTGCCACTAAGGCCGAATTTACAAAGGGGCGATCTTGCTTTACAAATGTACGAACTTTTTTTCCTATATGTTATTCGAGGTGGTAGAGATAAAAGAATACAATATTGTGTATGTGGACTTCCGTAAAGCCTTTGATAAGGTTCCACACAGGATACTGATTAGCAAAGTAGCGGTAGATGGTATAGGAGAAATTATCTCCTGGACTGAGGCCTGGCTGACCGACAGGCAACAGAGTTTGTATTAATGGGGATAAATCAGAATAAGGACACATTACGAGTGGTGTGCCACAGAGGTCAGTACTAGGATCTTTGTTGACAATCGACATGAACGGCATGGACGAGGGTACAAATAATGACGCTAAAATAAGTCGTAACTTTTTCAATCCATTACATCCCCAGTCAGTTTTATAAACAATATAAAAATTTCTGATTACAACACTAGAAAGCCACAGGATGACCTGAATAGGTTGAGGTTGTGGTCAGAAAAGTGGCAGATGCAGTTCAATGCTGACAAGTGGAAGGTTCTAATCCTAGGAAAGAAAATAACTATGACACTCAGATACACTAAATAATGAAGATCTTTGTTAAAGTGAATGCGAAAAAGATTTAGGAGTTCTGGTTAGCAGAAATTAAAAACCAAGACAACAGAGCATAAGTGTACACATTAAAACTCATAAAATTCTGTTTCACATCAAGAAGCATAAATTATAAGAGTCCAAAGTCACACTTCAGCTTTATACAATATACCTTTCGTAAGGGCACTTGTAGATTATGCTGCTTAATTCTTGCATCCATATTACAGAATAATAGACATAATCACGTGGAAAATATAAAGAGAAGGATGATATCGTGTATTAGAAACCTTTCCTACGAAGACAGGTTGAAAGGCACGGAATTTGAACTCGCTGGAAAGGCGAAAAACTGGGAGAGACAACTTTGAACTGTAGAAATGGAAAACAAGAATAAATAGAGTGGACGTAAATAGCATAATGTAGAATGTCTATATCAAGACAATGGATTCAAATTGGAGAAATTTAAATTGTAAATGAGTGGAACAAACTAGCAGGTAGCGTCACTGAGGCAAGAACTTTCCGTAGTGGCAAATATAGGATGGATGGATGGGCATAGGAGCAGGTGTGGGTGTGATTAGCAGTTGACCAATAGGCAGTAGCAGTAGACCAATAGGCAGTAGCAGTAGACCAATAGGCAGTAGCAGTAGATCAATAGGCAGTAGCACTTGACAAATAGGCAGTAGCACTTGACCAATAGGCAGTAGCACTTGACCAATAGGCAGTAGCACTTGACCAATAGGCAGTAGCACTTGACCAATAGGCAGTAGCACTTGACCAACAGGCAGTAGCACTTGACCAATAGGCAGTAGCACTTGACCAATAGGCAGTAGCACTTGACCAATAGGCAGTAGTTGACAAATAGGCAGTAGCACTTGACCAATAGGCAGTAGCACTTGACCAATAGGCAGTAGCACTTGACCAATAGGCAGTAGCACTTGACCAATAGGCAGTAGCACTTGACCAATAGGCAGTAGCAGTTGACCAACAGGCAGTAGCAGTTGACCAACAGGCAGTAGCAGTTGACCAACAGGCAGTAGCAGTTGACCAACAGGCAGTAGCAGTTGACCAACAGGCAGTAGCAGTTGACCAACAGGCAGTAGCAGTTGACCAATAGGCCTACTGCTCGTGTTCCTTCTGTATTCTAATATATTTTGCAAGGTTCAGAGCAATCGAAAATGGCTTAAGCGACAAAGGATATACGTATATAGATTTTTTTAGCCATAACCTCGCTAATATGAATATTTAGGTAGAAAGTCTAAACGTTTGTTTTCTCAGAAATGGAAATAATTTTTGGCCAACGTAAACTCAGGAAGATTTGTGATGACTACGATATAAGTATTCTTAGTTCATAATTTGTAAGATCTCTTATTCATAAATTTAAGTCTGTAGGATAAAAAGATATATGAGCGGTGAAACAAAATCTTACAGGTTTTTAATATATTCTTTAAGTAATATACAATGTTAAAGTCATTGCACATTGCTACAAAATGTACATTAACAATATGCTACAACTAATAAATAAATTATATACACACAATATAAATTATATATATATATATAAGTAGTAGTACTGATTTCTACAGTATGGCTTCCTCCTCTCAGCGGTCCCCACAGTATGGCTTCTTCCAAAAAGGCCTTCTACAGAGTGGCTTCCTCTGAGTGGCTCCTTTTCACACCTATATGCTAATGACCTTTTTCACACCTATATGCTAATGACTTTGACCACACCCACGACCCCACCCACGACCCCCACCCACGACCCCCACCCACGACCCCACCCATGACCCCTCCCACGACCCCCACCCACGCCCCCCGCGCCCCCCCCCCGCCCCCCCGCCCTAACGCCGACCCCCACACCCGCCGCGCCCTCGCGTCTGCCCGCGCCCTCACGCCCGCCTGCGCCCGCCCGCACCCCTCGCGCCCGCCCGCGCCCCTCGCGCCCGTCTGTCGCGCCCGACCGTGCCTTCTGCTGCGCCTTCTGCAGCGTCGTCCGAATCGCCCCCGCTCCCCGAACTTTTTTCCGATTTTTTACAAATTTTTTTTGAATTTCATTTTATTGTGCTCTCCACTTCCTCGAATCAAGTTTTTTGGATTGCCCCTCCCACTTTCACCCCCACCCCAAATTTTTCTCGAAATTCTTATGATCTCCTCGGATCAAATTTTTTTTAGATTCCCCCCTCTGAGGGTAAGCTTTCAAAATGGACTCCCACTTTCACCCCCCCTTCCCAAAATTTCTCCTCCATCTCCTTGGATCAAGTTTTTGGGTACCCCTCCTTCCACCCCCAAAATTTCTCCTCCATCTCCTTGGATCAAGGTTTTCTCGATAATACAAAGACTCCATCTCCTCGGATCAAATTTTTTTTTGGATTTCCCCCTCTGGGGGTAAGCATTCAAATGAACTCCCACTTGCATCTCAAATTCCCTGCTCCAATTCCTTGGATCAAGGTTTCCCCTCTGGGGGTAAGCATTCAAATGAACTCCTCCTATGGGGCATGGTACTCTCTCTTACTACTGGGCTAAACAAGTGTGACGTCACCCCACCTATGTTTACTCGGCGGTCAGTGACGTCACGTGATGACCTCACACATACAGGCTGAATCTTGTCGACTTCCCCCTATGTCAGTGACGTCACGTGATGACCCCACACACACAGGCTGAATCTTGTCGACTTCCCCCTACACATTTCATATACAACATAGGGAAAACATTTTCACTCTTAACCCAGGATAACCCATATAATTTCACATTTTTTCGTTAATACCCACAACAATCCACAATTTCTTCACAAAATACAACACAAGTCTTGACATTTTTCTCGTTTTAACTATTTCATCAGAAAAACTCACCACAACACTTATAAGCACTTTTCGATTAATTCACTAGTCACAATTTTACATATTACGAAGTTAATACGAACACACACCTCACTTTACTTTGAACACCTTCAAAACACTCTCATAAATCACTTGAATACTCACAAAAATACCTTTGAACATTTCCAAACAACACTGAAACACTTCCAAAATATCATTTTGAATACTCCCAAATAAGATTCGACATCTCTAATTTATCTGCACTTATACATTTCATTAAATTACAACTCATCCCCCCAAACTCCTCCCTCAGTCTCCAGACTTCACAACATTATCACAAAAACTAACTCAAACATTTTACTTTGTACAGCACCAAAAAACACCATCAATTACCTTTGAATACTCCAAAAACATCATTCGAACACCTCCAAATCACCTCTGAATACTCCCGGAACACCTTCATAAGTACTCATGCACATCATTTGAACACCTTCAAAAACACCTTTGAATAACCTCAAGACACCATTTGAGTACTCCCAAATACACCACTGAATACTACTAAAACACCACTGAATACACTCAAAACACCACCAAAATCTCCATAAACTAAGATCAACACCCACAACACACACACACAACCCCCAACACCCACATCCCACAACACCAACAACCCACATCACCCACACCCCACAATTTTTCTCGTTTTAACTAATTTCATCAGAAAATCACAACAACAACAACCCACAACTTATAATCACTTTTCAACAACTCTAGTTCGACAACACCCACAACACCCACAACAACCCACTTATAACATCTTTTTCGGTATCTCTAGTTCGATAACAACACCCACAACACCCACATCCCACAACACCCACAACCCACATCACCCACACCCCACAACACCCACAACCCACATCACCCACACCCAGCAACTCCCACATCCAACATCACCCACACCCCACAACACCCACAACAACCCACAACTTATAACCACAGTTTTCAGCATCTCTAGCTCGACAACACCCACAACCCACATCACTCACAACTCACAACCCACAATTTTTTTCTCGTTTTAATTTCATCAGAAAAAGTCACATCAACAACCCACTTATAACATCTTTTCGGTATCTCTAGTTCGACAACACCCACAACCCACAACACCCACAACCCACATCGCCCACAACAACAACAACACACTTATAACGTCTTTTCGGTATCTCTAGTTCGACAACAACCACAACCCACAACACCCACAACCCACAACACCCACAACCCACAATTTTTTCTCGTTTTAACTAATTTCACCAGAAAAAGTCACATCAACAACCCACAACTTATAACCACTTTTTTGGTATCTCTAGTTCGACTACATTACCCACAACCCTCATCACTTACCAATTTTTTCAAAATTTATTCGATACAAATTTTTCCCCTTCTTTTTACTGAATCTTAAATGTAATACACATTCCTCTCTACATTACCAAAATTCTAATAAAATCCTCTCCATACCCATCTCCTTGTATCCACATAAATTGATATTATATTCACAACAACTAATCTCACTACCCAACTACTGCGATGTTTCTACACCATCCATTCTTTTCCAATATATCATAACTTCAATTCTATAATTTCTTTTTAAAATATTCACACATTACCTTTTATTTTCAGTAAAATCCCCCCCCCCCATATTTTATTAAATTTCTATTACAACCCTCCCCATACCCCTCTCCATCTCACCCCCCATCTCCCAACACACCTCTTCTGAACACACACAGAAATCACATTTCACATCCACAAATGCATCTCATCACCCATCTCAAATCCAAATGTGTGATCTTAGTGGAGGGGTTATAGAATCTGGTAAACGTCTTGATTGTGGTGATCTTAGATATTGGAGATATAACAGGTTGAAACAAGTAACTTCCTCTCGTTAAGTTAAATGAAGCAAAAGTGGGGTGTAACGTCGCTGATCGCCAAGTAAACGCAGGATGGAGTGTGATGTCATGGGAGGTATCCCTATCTGTGCTGGTATGTGTTGGTGGTAGTGAGGGGGGTGTATTAGATATTGTATGGAGTTGGTGATTGTGATTTTTTGTGTGAATGTTTATAAAAATGAGTGTTTTCTGCGATCTTAGCGGTTTTGAGGTGAGTGGGAACTTCTTGGTTATAGTGATTTGAGGGGATTTCTATAAAATGGGTGTTAGTTGGTGGTGTTGATCTTAGTATCTGGCGATTTTTAGTGTTGTTTGGGCAGTATTCGGTGCTGTTTTGGTAGTATTCAGTGGTGTTTTTGGAGTATTCAAAGGAATTTGATGATGTTTTTGAATGTGTTCAAATGATGTTTTTGGAGTAATCAAAGGTAATTGATGTTGTACAAAGTAAAGTGTGTGTGTACTCACCTAGTGTGTGTGTGTGTGTGTGTGTGTGTATGTATGTGTGTGTGTACATGTTATGTTTTCAGTTGGTGGTGATCCTGTTGTAAGTGTTTTCGGTGTTGTTTGGAAATGATCAAAGGTGTTTTTTTTGTGAGTATTCAAATGATTTATGAGTTTTTTTTTTTTGCGCTCATGTTATATAATAGTCTGTGGTGAGTGGGATCGTCTTGGTTAGAGTGATTTGAGGGGATTTGTGTGAAAATGGGTGTTAGTCTTTTATGTTGATCTTAGTTTAGGTTGATTTTGGTGGTGTTTTGACTGTATTCAGTGGTGTTTTAGTAGTATTCAGTGGTGTATTTGGGAGTATTCAAAGGAGTTTGATGATGTTTTTGAATGTGTTCAAATGATGTTTTTGGAGTAATCAAAGGTAACTGATGTTGTTTTTGGTGTTGTACAAAGTAAAATGTGGTGTGTGTGTGGGTGTGTTTGTGTTAGTTTTGGTAAAATGTCTCATGTCATAAGTGTATGAGTTAGTTTTTGTGATAATGTTGTAAAGTCTGGAGACTGAGGGAGTAGTATGGTGGATGAGTTGTAATTTCAGTTAATGAAATGTGTAAGTGTAGATAAATTAGAGATGATGAATCTTATTTGGGAGTAATCAAAATGATATTTTGGAAGTGCTTCAGTGTTGTTTGGAAATGTTCAAAGGTGTTTATGTGAGTATTCAAATGATTTATGAGAGTGTTCGAAGTAATCTTGGGGTTGTTCTGTAGTGAGATGATAAAGATTGTGGATGAGAGAATATTTCTTAAGAGATATTGAGAAAAGGTGGTCTCAAGTGATGTATGAGAGTGTTTTGAAAGTGTTCAAAGTAAAGTGATGTGTGTGTGTGTGTGTGTGTGTGTGTGTGTGTGTGTGTGTGTGTGTGTTAGGTGGTCATAGAGTTTTGTGAATATCTTGGATACAGTGATTTTAGTGGATTTGAGATGGGTGATGAGATGCATTTGTGAATGTGAAATGTGATTTTTGTGTGTGTTCAGAAAAGGTGTGTTGGGAGATGGGGGGTGAGATGGAGAGGGGTATGGGGAGGGTTGTAATAGAAATTTAATAAAATATGGGGGGGGGGGATTTTACTGAAAATAAAAGGTAATGTGTGAATATTTTAAAAAGAAATTATAGAATTGAAAAGTTATGATATATTGGAAAAGAATGGATGGTGTAGAAACATCGCAGTAGTTGGGTGGTGAGATTAGTTGTTGTGAATATAATATCAATTTATGTGGATACAAGGAGATGGGTATGGAGAGAATTTTATTAGAATTTTGGTAATGTAGAGAGGAATGTGTATTACATTTAAAATTCAGTAAAAAGAAGGGGAAAAATTTGTATCGAATAAATTGTGAATAAACTGGTAAGTGATGAGGGTTGTGGGTAATGTAGTCGAACTAGAGATACCAAAAAAAGTGGTTATAAGTTGTGGGTTGTTGATGTGACTTTTTCTGATGAAATTAGTTAAAACGAGAAAAAATTGTGGGTTGTGGGTGTTGTGGGTTGTGGGTGTTGTGGGTTGTGGGTGTTGTCGAACTCGAGATACCGAAAAGATATTATAAGTGGGTTGTTGATGTGACTTTTTCTGATGAAATTAGTTAAAACGAGAAAAAAATTGTGGGTTGTGGGTTTTGTGGGGTGTGGGTGATGTGGGTTGTGGGTGTTGTGGGGTGTGGGTGATGTGGGTTGTGGGTATTGTGGGATGTGGGTGTTGTGGGTGTTGTTGTCGAACTAGAGATACCGAAAAAGATGTTATAAGTGGGTTGTTGTGGGTGATGTGGGTTGTGGGTGTTGTGGGTGTTGTTGTCGAACTAGAGTTGTTGAAAAGTGATTATAAGTTGTGGGTTGTTGTTGTTGTTGTTGTTGTTGTTGTTGTGACTTTCTGATGAAATTAGTTAAAACGAGAAAAATTGTGGGGTGTGGGTGATGTGGGTTGTTGGTGTTGTGGGTGTTGGAGGTTGTGTGTGTGTGTTGTGGGTGTTGATCTTAGTTTATGGAGATTTTGGTGGTGTTTTGAGTGTATTCAGTGGTGTTTTAGTAGTATTCAGTGGTGTATTTGGGAGTACTCAAATGGTGTCTTGAGGTTATTCAAAGGTGTTTTTGAAGGTGTTCAAATGATGTGCATGAGTACTTATGAAGGTGTTCTGGGAGTATTCAGAGGTGATTTGGGGGTGTTCGAATGATGTTTTTGGAGTATTCAAAGGTAATTGATGGTGTTTTTTGGTGATGTACAAAGTAAAATGTTTGAGTTAGTTTTTGTGATAATGTTGTGAAGTCTGGAGACTGAGGGAGGAGTTTGGGGGGATGAGTTGTAATTTAATGAAATGTATAAGTGCAGATAAATTAGAGATGTCGAATCTTATTTGGGAGTATTCAAAATGATATTTTGGAAGTGTTTCAGTGTTGTTTGGAAATGTTCAAAGGTATTTTTGTGAGTATTCAAGTGATTTATGAGAGTGTTTTGAAGGTGTTCAAAGTAAAGTGAGGTGTGTGTTCGTATTAACTTCGTAATATGTAAAATTGTGACTAGTGAATTAATCGAAAAGTGCTTATAAGTGTTGTGGTGAGTTTTTCTGATGAAATAGTTAAAACGAGAAAAATGTCAAGACTTGTGTTGTATTTTGTGAAGAAATTGTGGATTGTTGTGGGTATTAACGAAAAAATGTGAAATTATATGGGTTATCCTGGGTTAAGAGTGAAAATGTTTTCCCTATGTTGTATATGAAATGTGTAGGGGGAAGTCGACAAGATTCAGCCTGTGTGTGTGTGGGGTCATCACGTGACGTCACTGACATAGGGGGAAGTCGACAAGATTCAGCCTGTATGTGTGAGGTCATCACGTGACGTCACTGACCGCCGAGTAAACATAGGTGGGGTGACGTCACACTTGTTTAGACCAGTAGTAAGAGAGAGTACCATTCCCCATAGGAGTTCATTTGAATGCTTACCCCCAGAGGGGAAACCTTGATCCAAGGAATTGGAGCAGGGAATTTGAGATGCAAGTGGGAGTTCATTTGAATGCTTACCCCCAGAGGGGGGAATCCAAAAAAAAACTTGATCCGAGGAGATGGAGTCTTTGTATTATCGAGAAAACCTTGATCCAAGGAGATGGAGGAGAAATTTGGGGGGTGGAAGGAGGGGTACCCAAAAACTTGATCCAAGGAGATGGAGGAGAAATTTTGGGAAGGGGGGGTGAAAGTGGGAGTCCATTTTGAAAGCTTACCCTCAGAGGGGGGAATCCAAAAAAACTTGATCCTAGGAGATCATAAGAATTTCGAGAAAAATTTGGGGTGGGGGGTGAAAGTGGGAGGGGCAATCCAAAAAACTTGATTCGAGGAAGTGGAGAGCACAATAAAATGAAATTCAAAAAAAATTTGAAAAAAATCGGAAAAAAATTCGGGGAGCAGGGGCGATTCGGACGACGCTGCAGAAGGCGCAGCAGAAGGCGCGGCCGGGCGCGACGGACGGGCGCGAGGGGCGCGGGCGGGCGGGAGGGGCACGGGCGGGCGCGAGGGCGCGGCGGGTGTGGGGGGTCGGCGTGAGGGCGGGGGGGCGTGGGTGGGGGTCGTGGGTGGGGGTCGTGGGTGGGGTCATGGGTGGGGTCATGGGTGGGGGTCGTGGGTGGGGTCAAGGTCATTAGCATATAGGTGTGAAAAGGAGCCACTCAGAGGAAGCCACTCTGTAGAAGGCCTTTTTGGAAGAAGCCATACTGTGGGGACCGCTGAGAGGAGGAAGCCATACTGTAGAAATCAGTACTACTTATATATATATATATATATATATATATATATAATATATATATATATATATATATATATATATATAATATATATATATATATGTCGTGCCGAATAGGTAAAACGCGATTTCGGCTTAAGTAGCAACGCTCTTCTTGCCGAATAAGGCAAACAAAAATTTGTGCAAGCAATAATTTCGCAAAAATCATTCTGAACCTAACGAAAAAAATATATTTTATTCTGTTTGTTTTTTATTAAATTATTGTAAACTTATCTAAAACATATTTAGTTGGGTTAAGCTAAATTAAACTGTGCTTGTTATAATAAGGTCAGGTAAGTTTTAAGGTTCTTTTGGTACAATATTATTAATTTTTACGTTATAATAAGGTCAGGTAAGTTTTAAGGTTCTTTTGGTACAATATTATTAATTTTTACGTTATAATAAGGTCAGGTAAGTTTTAAGGTTCTTTTGGTACAATATTATTAATTTTTACGTTATAATAAGGTCAGGTAAGTTTTAAGGTTCTTTTGGCACAATATTATTAATTTTTACGTTACCATCAATGAAAAAATATATATGGTTATACGTATAACAGAAAATTTTAGAAAGGACTTAATTTTAAACGAGTTCTTGCTAATTGATCAGTTTTACTTATTCGGCACGACATATATATAAGAAGGGAGAAGAAGAGAAGACAGGGGAGAGAGAATGAGAGAGAGAGAGAGAGAGAGAGAGAGAGAGAGAGAGAGAGAGAGAGAGAGAGAGAGAGAGAGAGAGAGAGAGAGAGAGAGAGAGAGAGAGAGAGAGACTGAGACTATTTCTTATGTTCTCCGAACGTTACACCATCTCATTATTAATCCAAAAAGCTCTCCTAGACAGATTACATGGCTACGTGTCACTATGAGTACAACGACAAAATTCTCCAAAGAGTCCATAGAAGCGACTCACATCATACTGACTTCAAGGAGAAAAAAAAAAAAGTTCAGTGATGCCAGTCATGTTCTGTTTTGATATAAATATTTTGTCTCAACCTGCGCATTTTCTTATCTTGTACAACGTGTGCAGGAACAAGGTTCACACTCACGATCTTATGGTAATGAACCTACAGTGTACAGACCCGTCCTACACTGATGACACCATTTGAATTCAGAAACATTGTATTTTCTGTGGTGAATGCTCCTTACCTCCAGATCCCAAAAATCCAACTAGGCGAGACAAAGTTAAACGACAGGACTGCTGCTAGACTACATGAGAAATCCTTTAAAGCTATTCAGGTTCGATTCTAAGCTGTTGCATGTGATCTCCATGCAACGGAGGCACAAAAACCACAAAAATATAACAATTTTTGCAGCATGCCGGTTAAAAAAAACTCTCTAAATGCCTCTCTAATGCCGCTCTTATTAAAAATAATAGATAACATGAAGAGCAGTCAACATTAAATGTGGCATTATCCTCTCTCCTGAACTGGAGGAAGGGAAGAAGGAACTAGTTGGAATCTTTCCTATCACTTATGCCCATGTCTTCCATGCCACTCAATGTCTTCCATGTCACTCAATGTCTTCCATGCCACTCAATCATACATCTGACTATTTGTACAATACAAGCCAACGACATGATTCTTGATACAAATGTTAAAATGGCTGAAGCTCTGATAATTAGAGGTACCATGCCAGGTTTTTTCCCAAGAGATCTTGCCTGATGACTTCGATAAAAATATCTCGGCAGGTGATAATGATGGAAACTAAAGACAGGTGTTAAAGTTAGATACAGAATAGGCTACTGCATGGAACCGAATAGCAGCAGACTACTCAGTGGGCAGCAGCAGACTACTCACTGTGCAGCAGACAGTATCAGCCACTCTCAAGTACTCCAGTATGAACTATATGCATCTGGATGAATACAGATGAACCTCCCGCCGACTAACGGGGGATTCGTCTGTAAAAAACTTGCATTTGTGATCATAGTGGTGCCTATGGTGTATAAATATACCTAGTTGGATGAATCTTAACATCCAGGCATGAAAACCTTCCATCTCATATTAGAAAAAAATAGAGAGTGCTTCTGAAGAAATGTTGAAACTGATTAATTTTATGAGCCAGGATATTAACGAGAGTGATTGTCTCTTCACCGAATATGAATTAGATAATGCATTAACTAAAGGTCGATCAACTGCTCCTGGAGAGGATGGTTTAACCTATGATATTCTCAGAACTAAGGCAAGTGCCTGATAACCCTTCATTGGCACTGTATAATACCAGTTACATTGAGGGCGTTCTTCCTACTTCCTGGACCAATAGTCTCAATGTGCTTATCCCCAAGCCCCAACAGCCTGATACATTTAGACCGATCTCCTTAACTAGTTGTCTTTGTAAAACTTTTGAAAGAATGATACTTAACAGACTGCACCATAGAATCAAACACCAACTTTCCCCCTACCTCTGTGGGTTCATGAAAGGTAAAAGTGTGCAGAACTGTATTTCCACCTTTCTCACTGCACACACCTCTACTAGTTTTGCCACATTTCTTGATCTAAAATCTGCATTTGATATTGCGAACTGAACCGTTATACTGCATGAACTAGCCAAAATGAATATTGGTGGTAATTCACTCTGTTTGGATAATAGGATACCTGTCAAATAGAGTATCCTCTGTCCTCTACCAAGGTTTTAGAAGCGAGTCTAAAGAAATGTCTCTAGGTACACCGCAGGGAGGAGTTCTGAGTCCCATGCTATTTAATATTCTGATTAATGCTCTCCTAAATGCTCAATTGCATTATGTTTTATAACCTGCATGAACTATATCACTGTAGACAACAAGAGCATTTCACCCCTCCATGGACGATGTGTTCATTTAATATCACATACCTGCAAGTCCCTCCCAAGAAGCTCATTGCTAGTAATCCCTTCCTTAAATCACTTGTTAAAGCAACTGCTCAAGAAGAAATTTCTCACCTAGCTGGCAGTAATAAGTTATCACAAGTTATATACACTGATGGATCTAAACAGGAGTCCTATGGCAGGGCTGCATCTGCTCTTGTTGCCACCTCCCTAGTTAAGAATGATAATAAACTTGTTGAACTAGGCATAAGAATTAACAACTGGACGTCTACACTGCATTCTGAATTGTTTGCAATCCCAATGGCGCTGAAGCTAACTTATGACACTGAGCTTGGCTATCATCATTATTGATTCTGTGTCATCACTGAATGCTCTTAACTCGTATAATGACTCCAACAACATGCTCATTCAAGAAGCCAGGTATAGATACTCAAAAATTAGGGACAAAGGAATTAATGTACAATTGGTATGGATCCCATCACACATTGGATTACTCCTTCATGATAAAGTTGATATGTTAGCCAAGAAGAGTACCCAGAAGGAGAATGTAGAATATAACTGTTGTATTTTCTGTGTCTAGCATTAGGAATAATATTAGGAGAGGTTTAAATAATGAAAATGATTGTTATAACATGAACGTAGATAAATATATTTATGGAGCAACTATCAATGTGAACTGACTGATGTTGTAGTGGCCAGGCTTAGGCTTGGTTACAAGTACTTCTGGCAGTTTGGGAGAAACACACATGATGATCAAACTAAATGCAAATTATGTGATCACTATGTGCTTAATTGTCTACTTATTGAGGAATGCAGAGATAAACAGTATAATAACTTACGTGACATGTCAAGATATTAATGAAAATAAGATACCAGATATACTAAGCAAATTTCCTAAATTTGCTTGTAACTGTGGAGAAATTTTCTCCAGGAGGGGAGTATCAGCCCCCTTCAGCCCTGAGGGGCCCAGCCCTCTCAGAAGGGGCAAGCATCTTGTTTACTGCTACAGCGAGTAATTGATCCCAGATGCAGTACGAGTATACGACGTGGTCAAGCGACCAACGCTCCTTGCAGTCCAGTGTTGCAAAGTGTAGTTTAATAAAAGACAGTCCATGTCTTACCTTAGCAGGGCAATTAAGGAAAATCCTGCTCCCACTTTATTACCATGGTAAAGATAGTGTACATTGCTGTCTATGCTTAAGACAGCAAGATTCAAGCATTCTGCTTTGCTTCATGGAGGAAGTGGCAAGGAAGTTGTGGGATTTAGATGCGATAGGTATTGATGTAAATAAACCAAGCCCACAAGAGTCTCAGACTTATTACCAATATTTGGACACTGTCAAATATAAAGATGGACAGTACTGGGTTAGGTTACCATGGAAATTAAATCCACCACATCTGCCTAGCAATTATCGCATGGCTTTCGGACAAATGAAAGCACAAAAATGAGCTCAGGAAGAATCCAGAGCTACTGACTGTCTATGATAAGATCATACAAGAACAGTTGGACAGTAAATTCATTGAGGAAGTAGTCGAAGATAAGTTGAAGACACAAGCTCATTATCTTCCGCACCATGGAGTCAGAAAAGATTCTGAAACCACTCCACTACGTGTTGTATATAATTGCAGCGCACGTGCAAATAAAGATGTAGCAAGTCTTAATGATTGTCTGATGGCCGGACCCTCACTAACTGAAGCTTGGAGACGTGCTTATGAAATTTCGCACAAACCCATATGCCTACACGGCTGATATTTCCAAAGCTTTCTTAAGAGTAGGACTACAAGAAATAGATAGAGATTATACTCGATTCTTGTGGCCTGAAAATCCACATGATCCTCAAAGTCCTGTGAAAACTTATCTTTTCAAATCGGTATTGTTTGGTGCAACATCCTCTCCATTCTTACTAGAAGCTACTCTAAATACACATTTGAAGAAATCTGAAAGTCCCTTCAAAGAAATCTTAAAGAAAAGTTTCTATGTGGACAATCTTCAAGGTACTGTGAATAAAGAGGAGGATTTGAAATCCTTATGC
Organism: Cherax quadricarinatus; assembly: GCF_038502225.1. Lineage (NCBI taxonomy): Eukaryota > Metazoa > Arthropoda > Malacostraca > Decapoda > Parastacidae > Cherax > Cherax quadricarinatus. The sequence continues at coordinate 43,072,406 of NC_091300.1, forward strand.
AGAGAAGCTAACAAGGAGATGAAAGAAGCAAATATGCCTCTAAGGATGTGGAATACAAATTCAGTGCAATTAAGGGAACTTATCAAAGAAGATTTCCCTGAAGCTGAAATTCCTGATTGCAACAATATGCTGGGACTTAATTGGAACACACAGGAAGATACTTTGAGTCTCAAAAAGATAAACAATAAATCATGCAGTACACTCACTAAACGTAGTTTACTGTCAGAGGTATCACAATGTTTTGATCCTCTAGGACTCGTCTCACCAATTACCATAAAAGGTAAAATACTTATGCAAGATGCATGGAAGCTCAAAATTGGATGGGATGAGAACTTGCCTTTAGAAATGAGTCAAGCATGGGATGAAATATCCAGGGAGTTTAAACAACTTCATTAAATTAAATTTCCCAGACAAATAGGTCAAGAGCGAAACAAGTACACATTACATGTGTTCTGTGATGCGTCAACCAAAGGTTATGGCGCTGTAGCTTACATGAGTAATGCTGAAGGAAGTACACTAATTACTTCAAAGGCCAGGGTAGCACCCTTGAAGGTCAGAACAGTACCACAACTGGAACTGACAGCACTATGTAGGTACAAAACTAGCTGTATCTCAACAAAGTACTTGATCATCTCACTATTGAAAAAACCGTGATCTGGAGTGATAATGAAGCAGTTCTCCAGTGGTTAAGAAATAATAAGAGTAAGTTGGTCTATGTACAGAACAGAGTAGCAGAAATAAAAGAGATGCAGAGAGATTATCTCTTTCTCCACGTCTCTACCCAAGAGAATCCAGCTGACATGTTGTCACGTGGTGTCCCACTCAAGAAATTTGTGGATAATAAATTATGGCTCCACGGACAGAACTGGCTCTCTAATGAAAATAACTGGCCTCAGCAAAAGGCTCACATTATGCCAGAAGAAACAGTCTGCTTGAACACAGAAATAAGTTGTGTAAATACTGCAGACACAATAGAAATAGTCATTAATGGATCTAAATACTCATCTTTGGGTAAACTCTTAAGAGTTACAGCTCTTGTCTTTAAATTCATTAAAGGAAGAAAACCTAATTATGAATATCTTGAACCCATTAAATACTGGGTGAAACTAATACAGAAAGATGTTTTCTCTACAGAATATAAATTTCTGGAAACACAAGATAAATCCCCAAAGAAACCTGTTATGATTAATTCTTTAGGACTTTATCTCGACTCAGAAAAGATTATAAGATGTCGAGGAAGAATTCATAATTCTTCACTACCTAAAGAAGCCATACATCCAACATTGATCCCCAAGAATCATTGGCTAACAAAACTGATTGTTCAAAACGCCCACAGTAACGTGTTACATGGTGGGGTAGCTGACACACTTTGTCATATACGACAATCCTACTGGATACCTCAAGGTCGACAAAGTGTGAAAAAACAAATAAAGGACTGTATTACTTGTCGTCACTACGATATGCGAGTATGTCAGTATCCAGGTCCACCTCCATATCCCTCTGAAAGAGTTTGTCATGTCACTCCATTTGAGGTGACAGGTGTAGATTACACTGGACCAATAATTTTAACCAAAACAGTTGACAAAGTTCCCATCAAGGTGTACATCTGTTTGTTCACTTGTGCTACAACTAGAGCAGTACATCTAGAAGTAGCCACTGACATGTCTGCTGAAACCTTTATCAAATTATTCAGAAGGTTTGCAGCCAGAAGGGCGTGTCCCAGACTGATGATTTCAGACAATGCAACGAACTTTGTTGCTGGTGCTGCTTATATAAGCAAGATCTTTGATCAACCAGAAGTACAACAGATGCTGAATCAACGCAGTTGTCGTTGGAGATACATTCCTCCTAAATCTCCATGGCACGGCGGATTTTATGAAAGAATGATCGGCATTGTAAAACGTTGTTTAAGGAAGACTCTTCATCGTCAGAGAATCGACTCAGAAGAATTCCATACAGTTGTGACTGAAATAGAAAATAAGAGTCAACAACAGACCTCTAACTTATGTTACCAATGATCTGGATAATTTAGAAGTGCTAAGTCCATCTCATTTACTCCATGGCAGAAGGCTCGAACCTGTTCCTCCCATGAATGATAAAGAAATCATAGAGAATCCTACTTATTTCACAAAACCTGAGCAACTCGGACGTAAATTCAAACACCTTAATAAAATGATTGAACGTTGGGAGAAAATTTGGCGAGAAGACTATCTCACCTCATTGAGAGAACACTTCTATGGAGCTGGTGTTCCTGAAAATCATAAGTCCTTAAGAACTGGTGACATAGTGATTATTGACAATGATGGTCCGAGGTCCCAGTGGCCACTTGGAAAAATTGTGACCATATATCCTGATGCAAATAGAATCATCAGGACAGTTGATGTTTTAAGCAAAGGTGTAGTGAATAAGCGGACAATAAATAAACTGGTGCCGTTAGAATTACACAGTGTTGAAAATAAAATTAGTGATTCTCCAGAAACCACACAGACTAAAGCTGTTCAGAAAAGACAAGCAGCAGTGGTAGCGAGTGAGAAAATCAAATTAATGTTAAGTGATGAATAGTTCACCTGCAGCGAACCTCCGGCGGCCCCCAGTGTGGAGAAATTTTCTCCAGAAGAGGGGTATCAGCCCCCCTTCAGCCCCTTTCAGCCCTGAGGGGCCCAGCCCTCTCAGAAGGGGCAAGCATCTTGTTTACTGCTACAGCAAGTAATTGATCCCAGATGCAGTACGAGTATGCGACGTGGTCAAGCGACCAACGCTCCTTGCAGTCCAGTGTTGCAAAGTGTAGTTTAATAAAAGACAGTCCATCTCTTATCTTAGCAGGACAATTAAGGAAAATCCTGCTCCCACTTTATTACCATGGTAAAGATAGTGTATATTGTTGTCTATGCTTAAGACAGCAAGATTCAAGCATTATGCTTTGCGTCATGGAGGAAGTGCCAAGGAAGCAAAAGTACTAGGTCAGCTTTTCCTTTATGTGCTACGGGTAGTGACGGTGTAGGACGCTGTGACATCATCAGATTACTTTTGACTCTACTGAGAGTCGCACTGACACCAGGATAACCAACAAAGAACATTGATCCATGCATTAGTGTGAATAAAGTGTCTCATAAAACACAAACACTTACAGAGAAGTGTGATCAGCTTCTTTAGTGATAAGATTGTGAACAATAAAGACAAATCTTGTGGAACATAGTGTACCAGTGTGCGTATTCCTTGACTATGGAAGATGTGGACATCCATGGACACTTCAGCTTCTATCAAGTCACCGATACCTGTCGAAGGTGTGAAGAACACCATAGCTCACGCTACAAGAGCAAGGTGGGTTATAGATTTCTCGTAGTACGGGGGACTGCGCAGTTCTTGAGTCGCAAGGAGTTTGTAATCAACCTATAGACAGCAGTGAGGTGCGGACTTTTGAGTCCATACAAGTACGTAAGTCAGTCATCAGTGAATGAAATATGCTAGGCTGACATAACACCCCCTAGGGGTAATTTATTGTTTACATAATATAATTCATTTCAGCCCGTTGAGAAGTGATCTTCGACAGCTTCTCATGACCTCGTCTGCAGGGGCAGCTGTGCAGGCAATGAGCTGTCTTTCTAAGCTAAGTTTTCCCTATATTTAAACTATAAATTTAGCTGGTAAACCATTTCTCAACAGTAACAGATAAGTGAACTGTAGATATGTAGATAAATAACCCATATGTACACCTGTTAACCCTTGTGGGGCCTAGTTCCTAGGCCTTTTGTGTATCCATATGCTCTTGCGCTACCGTCCACAGGATGGATATGGGGTGCACAATAAACTAGCCACTTTGGTGGCAAAATCTTCTTGTAGCCGGCTGGCCCAGTGGCTAACGCGTCGGTTTGGAGTTTTATGACTCTCTAATCATGGGTTCCATCCCCACCCGTGGTATGATCTGTTGCCGCTGCTCAGCTACTGACGAATGTAACACCTCCTTTACTTATGCTACTATGGATGATGAAAATGATGAAAGTGAGCAACTATGGTAAGCTATATACACTGCATTCGGTTTTATGTTTATATTCATGTGAACTGGGTTTGGTTTGACATTCTTACTATTATCAGTGATGTTTTTGTCTACAGCGCATAATCTGTACTAAACATTTATATTGATTCGATAACCACTTTGATAACCTTTAATGTACAACGCTTTCACTTCATTCTAGTCTCTGGGGATTGATTATTTATCATGTATAATTTTGGTCGTGTTTCGAACAGTTTTGTAGCTATTTCATGCTTATAATTTTATACGACAGCAAACTATTTTTTTTATCTAAAATCAATATTAGTTATTATTTAGCAAGACCTGCTGCATTTTGCAACAGGTTCAACGAAAATACACTGTCACTGTTCTGAATACGATGCTTATGTGTTGAACTTAAAAAAAAACTTCCTGGTGAACTCTTAAGCGCTAGACTTGAATTCCTTGGATGAGAAATTATGGCTAAAAAGCTGCATACATATTTTCGTGGCAGCCATCTGCTATGTCCGTAAATTCTGATAAATTCTTATTGCTGCCATGTCGACATTTATGGGGTCTTGTATAAGCGACCCATAACGACAATAAATCTATCAAGGAATAGATTACCAACACATCCAGGTTCACCAATAAACTAGCAATGCGGCTGCCGCACTAAGAGCCGTGGACAAAAAGTTTATGTATATCCCACAGTTAGAAGCACGCCACAAGGTACTTACTAGGCAGGAGCACCGGCAATCAGGTAGCTATGCCTGAGAGGCCAGTCATTAGTCTACAGAAAATAGGAACAAACACCCACATTCTGTCGAAGTATGCAAGGCTTCCCGAGTGCATCACATTTCACATATCTGTGCATGTGGCCCATGAAATTACTGAGGCAGGAGTCTGCTCTAGAGCGAGTTGATCATAGATATACATAATATATGCATACACGATAAAAAATATACAAGACTTATAAATAAAAAAAAAGAGGGTAATTGTAATTTACTATTAAACGAAATCATCAGTACTGTCGTAATGTCATTGTTATCAGTGTAACATCATCAATGTTATTAACAAAAATTTAACCAATCTTCAAAGGTAAGGATAAACACCAAGATAATGGTGAATACCAGAGTAAAAGGGACAAGGATAAACAAAGGCACTGACAGACATCATGGAAAAAACGCAAAAGGAAAGTTAAAAGATAAAGCCAGGCACAGATGAAAATAAGGAAGAACAATCAACCAAAGTAAGATATCAAGAGAGAAAAATTAAGATTAATTTAGAAGGCAGTGGTCCCTACTGTTTTATAACGGAGTTAAAATGACGAGCATCTCTATTCATCTCTCTCTTCCCCCTCCCCCCCTCTCTTTCTCTCCACCGTCTACTTTAGCACTATTTCACTTTACAGTGCCATCTGCTGCTTCCCACACCCTGATTGCACCACCACCTTCCTATGTCATTCATTACACTATACAAACTTCCCTTTCTGAGCGCTGTAACCTTTCACTGTCGACCTTCCCCATCACACCACCAACCCAAGAATCTTATCACACCCACAACATCACTTCAACTATCTAGCAAACTAACACCAATTCCTCTCCCCAGAGATATCATTCTAACTAATTTAACCACATTAAAGCGTGAGGAACCCCATTATTAATGAAGTTCTCATAATCGTAGTAAGGCGCATTCACACTTACTACAGCGGTTCACACTTGCTACAGCGGTTCACACTTGCTACAGCGGTGACCAAACAATACGACATTTCTTTCTTAAGATGCTCCACTAATAACTGCGCTCTTACCACGTAATTACCCGAGTGGTAAACTTGCCTGACACTCACTCGTGTCCATAAACACTGTATATACACCTGTGTATATATATTATATATACACAGGTTTGTATGTACACTGATAATGTATATAAACAACTGTATATAGTTCAATTTATGTACACAGTTCACTCTAATTCATACTATAATGATTCAAATATTCTGAATGTTAACTGTGCTAGTGAAATGTATCACTAATGACCCTCGTAGTCTAGGCTTTCAACATAAAAGATTAATTGTCTCTGTAGGCTAGGTTAATTACTTAAACATGAACGCTAGCATTAACGATATACTCGAAGTCTTATGCAATAATTAATAATAATAACTTCACTAAAACTATTAGCCCTATAGTTGGTTCGTTAATTAGATTTAACGCCTATCGACTACACGAGGGTCGTGGCATGTGGAAGGTAAGGAAAATTTTAATGGAATTAATGACCCTTGATGACTAGATAACAGACCTGACATAGCAGAACGTTAATCACGCACGTTCTTAATGAACATAGATATCTTATTATATAAACTTATAAAGTATCAAACTGACCTGAGCATGAACTACTGTAGGATAGTGGAAGTGTGAAATGCAAGTCCTGGCAGTTGGGGTGTCACGTACGTAGTGCCTGGGTGTCACGTACGTAGTGCCTGGGTGTCACGTACGTAGTGCCTGGGTGTCACGTACGTAGTGCCTGGGTGTCACGTACGTAGTGCCTGGGTGTCACGTACGTAGTGCCTGGGTGTCACGTACGTAGTGCCTGGGTGTCACGTACGTAGTGCCTGGGTGTCACGTACGTAGTGCCTGGGTGTCACGTACGTAGTGCCTGGGTGTCACGTACGTAGTGCCTGGGTGTCACGTACGTAGTGCCTGGGTGTCACGTACGTAGTGCCTGGGTGTCACGTACGTAGTGCCTGGGTGTCACGTACGTAGTGCCTGGGTGTCACGTACGTAGTGCCTGGGTGTCACGTACGTAGTGCCTGGGTGTCACGTACGTAGTGCCTGGGTGTGTCACGTGCAGTGTCGCGTACGGAGCGCCAGGTTGTCGCGTATAGATATCGCGTGTGGATGTCAGGTACTGAGTATCAGGTACGGAGCGCCAGCGTCGCGCACGGTGTCAGCACCAAGTCACTAGTGTGACAACCATCATCAACACAACCACATGTAAAGACTCCAGAAAGTGGGCGGGTGCGCACGCGCCGCCAGTTGCCCTGTTCTCCTTTACTAATTTGCCCCACTTATCCAGCGCCAAAAACATGACGTACATAGTTTCAGACCTAACTTGGCCCACGTGCGTCACCCGAAGTAGATCTGTAGAGTAAAATAATGCCTATTTGTTTATAGAGGAATGAGGAAACGTTATGAACTCTTGGCAACACCTGAGGATTCACTCCGCCCTCAGGACCCTGCAAGCCCCGCCTCTCCTTCACTCCCATACAATAACATTATGAATACCGTTAACACTCATGGCACGCGGACGTGGGAGACCTTCTTTCGCTTTTATTATTTAACAAGTTTCCATTGTGACAAAATTACGGTAATACGTTTCCATTTAGAGATGTTTAAGTACAGCATGGAGGTGCCGGTGAGGCTGCTGGTGTATAGATATGGACAGTAGGGAAAAGCAGGATTTTTCTCTCTTGAAAAAACACGTACGTACATTGGTAATGTTGTGCTACCATGAACTATGATAGTTACTTATTGGGAACACTCGCAGAGTGCTGCTATCATGTTCTATATCCGGAGTTCTTAACCGGGGATATCTGTACTTATAGGGAGTGTAGGAACACATTAATGGGGGTATGGGAACCAAATATGGAGGCATGGGAACCAAATAATGGGGGTATGGGAACCAAATAATGGGAGTATGGGAACCAAATAATGGGGGCACGGGACTCAATCTCTGAATAATTAGGTGGTTTAAAAACATACGTTAGCAAACACGTGTATTGAATACATGCAGTAATAAAATCTGACATCTTTATTTAGGCTTTAAAATATGGCAAGAAAGGGGGATGGGAAGGACCGAAGTATGAGAGACCTGCCACTTTCTTTATCAAAGACCTCATTTCACTATTGTAAAGATAGTAAAATGGGAGACTGATGAAGTCATCTTCAACAGTGATGTCGCAAGAGTTCTTAAGTGGAGTAATGGTGAGTGATAACTCACAGATCGTTGGTATATTGAGTATATACGTGGTAGAAAACAAAGCCTGTCGTCTTATGTCGTGACTGCCTGAGGGTACGAAACTAACAAACCCGTAACTGGGTCGTGTCCCAGGCAGCAGCAACAACGGCTGCTAGTAAGTTTATTCAGGTATACACAAATACAGTTACATAGATTATCAACCATAGCAGTATATGTGTAGAGAACCTAGGATAACCCAAAAAAGGTCAAAGTGACTTATTTCCATTGGGGTCCTTTTAATACCTTATTATTATTATGCAATGTAGGAGATATCTTATTATTATAATATAAAGGATATATACTAAGAATATGGTAAAAAGATTTATTTACATTTACATGTGTGTTAGCTAAAAAAATAAAAAAAATCATTCTCCTTCCTTTCTGTCGCTACAGTCATTAGGTACCTTCTGGCTCTCTTCTTGAACTGGTTCATGCTATGACTGGCTTTGACATGTGCAGGCAATCTGTTCCATTCCTTTATTGCTGTACAATAAAAGGTGTTTGAAGTCTGGCCACTGACTGTGGGTACTACAAAGTTGTGCTCTCTCCCCCTAGTACTATGATTGCTTCGGTTCCCAACCTTGACAAAATTAGCAGAGAGGTATTCTGGACACTGCGAGCAATTTTATATACTTGATTTAACTTAAGTTGTTTTACTCTGTCTTCAATATTCAGCATATCCAATTGTTGTAATTCATCCTGGCCTACATGTTCTCTTGGACCCAGGTCCAAGATGAATCTTACCTTTTGTTCTGGGTGATTTGCAGTTTATCTCTCAGTTTTTTTGTCAAGGCAGAGTACCACGAAGAGCAAGCGTAGTCCATATGACACTGTATAAGGACTAGACATAGGTTCCTGCGAGCCTCAGTAGGTAGACATTGTGCTTGTCTGTAGAGGAACTTCAGTCTAGCATTCGCTTTCTTTACTACACTGTTCCCTATCAGTTCTCCTGACATGCATGGGTCAAAGGGGATTCCCAGATATTTTACTGAGGAAACTGAAGTGATGGGCTCCCCATTACACCGGACATTATAATTATTTACCCTTCTCAGTTTTTGTTTCGTGCCAAAGAGTATGGCTTCTGTTTTCCCGAGGTGTAACGATAGTTTGTTATCTACTAACCATTTGCTGCAGGACTCTAGTTCTAGTGTTATTACATTAGTTATATCTTGTGGGTCTTTACCTGACACTAACAGAGCACTGTCATCCGCATACAGCAGGAATTCGCATTTGACACTGATGGGCATGCCATTTACATAACAGAAACAATAAGGGACCCAGAATACTACCTTGGGGAACTCCACATGCTCTCGGCAGGGGTTCTGATTCTGTTTTGTTGACTTTGACAATTTTCTTATTGATAAGATAGGACTTAAATCAGTCTATGAAACCTATGCCGATAGCTTGAAGTTTCTTACATAATATATTGTGGTTGGCAGTATCGAAGGCCTTTTACAAGTCTAAGGTTACCATTCCTATGAGGTTCCCTGTCGAAATTTCAGTTCTCCTGTAATACATCAGATTAATTAGGGAGGTGTCTGTTGAGTAAGATCTCCTAAAGCCTGATCGGTAACTATGAAGAATGTTATCATTAAGATACACTTAATATACTAACAGGTCTATAGTTACTGACATCAGACCTACTATTTTTCTTGAAGATAGGAGTAACTCTGGCCTCCTTGAACCCCTTTGGTACGATATTACTGGTTATGGACAAATTTATTATGTGAGCAATGGGGAATGGCAATTCAGAGGCACCATTGTTTAGGAATTTAGACGGGATGTTATCTGGGCCGGTGCTCTTAACTGGGTTTAACCTTCTTAGTTCTTTTTACACGAAGTCATGAAACACACTAGTTGACAACTGTTTGGGGTTACCCCTTTATTAGTATAGGATGTTTTAAACTTATCAGAATCTGTGTTAAAGGTATCTGATGCAGCTTGTAGTTTACTTACTAGTGTTGATGAGACAATTGTGTAATATGAATTAAAACAATTTGACAATTTAATTGTTTCGTGGTATATCTCGTTATCGATATTTAGTACTATGTTAGATCGATCTACGGATACATGGCTATACCCCAACTGTTTTTGTCAGATCTTTCTAGGGTTATTCTTGTACACTTCGATTTTTCAGCAATAGTGCCTTGCCTTTGCTCCCTTTACAAGCTTTGCACTGTTCCTCACCCCTTGGAATTCATTTAGTCTTGCAATATCCTGTCTGTTTCCCTTAAATCTTTTAGCAACTGGTCTCTGAATTTCATAATATATCTTACATCTTAGTAGTCATCCAGGGTTCAGTTCTTCGTTTAAACCTAACATCTTTAACTGGTGCAATATTATCAAGGATGGTAGTGAATAGTGTTTTGAAATTTTCCCAGGCATCGTTTACGTCCGTGCAACTTGTTATCACTGTCCAATCACAATTATGTAGCCTATTTACCAGTGTTTCTTTACTGTAATTTCTAGTTGACCTCATTTTTATTGTCTTTTGTAGTCCTATCCGTTCCCTAGTGATTTTCTTGGTACAATAAATAATGAAATGATCACTAAGACCTGTGGTAATGACGCCTGACTGACAAATGTTCTCAGAGCGGTTACAAAGTATGTGGTCATTTAGGGTGGCAAAGAACCGAGTGATCCGGGTTGGTGTATTAATTAGTTGAGTGAAACTATTTAAATGTAGAATTTGCTTATACCTTTTACATAGCCCGTTATTTTGCTGTTAAAAACAGATATTGAAGTCTCCCACCATTACTGTCTCGCAATTGTTGTCAAGTCCGGACAAAACTCTCAAAAAGTTCTCTAAGAACTGGCCATGAGTTATAGTAGTGAACCTACCCTCATTCTTGGAGACTTTAGTGCTAGACATAAGAATATTGGTGAGTTTATAACAAACACAAATGGAACTAAACCAGTGAAACTGCTAAATAAGCATGATAATGTTCGAATTGTGGGCACTACTGAGTCTACTCACATATATGGTGGCATACTAGATCTGTCCCTTGGATTTAACACATTATATACGATGCATAACTCTGCCATAGTTGATGATCTTCTAACTGATCGCTTCCCTAGACTCACAACTGTCAATCTTGATCACATCTCCAGCAATCAAGGAGCTAAATACAGAAGGAGGAAACTTATTCTCAACCCAGAACACAGAGACAACTTTATTAACCACTTGGATCAATTGTATAAGAATTACGAGCCCATTGGCACACAAAAATTCAATGATGATTGAGTTGCCACTATTGAGACTGTCCTCACAGATCAAGTGGGCAGGAAAAGAAAACATAAACCTTCCACTATAAATGACAATAAAAACCAATGTAAATACTGTAATGATCCACAGCTACGCAATCTAACACATGCAGCAGCTGGGAGGATTGGTAAAACATACCGTGAATCTAGAACCCCAGACCTTCTCAGAACGTTCCAAGCTGCACTAACAAATCCAAGGAATAGAAAGCAATAACTTAGGCAACATGAATGGGAACAGTTTGTTAGTGTATTAAATAGGTCCACCCCTTTAAGTTTGGCTTGGAAAGGTATAAATAAAATAACCATGAAAAAGACTGGCAATGTTGCTCATCCCTTTCCTCTCGAAAATGCAAATGACCTCATAAATGACTGGTCCAAAACATCCAGGCACGAAAACGTTCCATCTCATATTAAAACAAATTTAGAGAATGCTTCTTAAGAAATGTTGATTATTATTATTATTATAATCAAGGGGGAAGCGCTAAACCCGGAGGATTATACAGCGCCTGGGGGGGGGATATGTGGAAGGCATTCAGGCTTAATTCGGGGAACTGGAGCACAGATCCAATTCCCTAAATCAAGAGCCCCTCACCAACATCAAGGAACCTTCCTTGAGGGGTTAAGAAATGTTGAAACTGATTAATTTTATGAGCCAAAATATTAATGAGAGCGATTGTCTCTTCACCGAGTATGAATTAGATAATGCATTAACTAAAGGTCGATCAACTGCTCCTGGAGAGAATGGTATAACCTATGATATTCTCAGAACTCTGAGGCACGTGCCTGATAACTCTTTGTTGGCACTGTATAATACCAGTTACATTGAGGGAGTTCTTCCTACTTCCCTGACCAATAGACTCATTGTGCTTATCCCTAAGCCCCAACAGCCTGTTACATTTAGACCGATTTCCTTAACTAGTTGTCTTTGTAAAACTTTTGAAAGGATGATACCTAATAGACTGTACTACAGAATCAGACACCAACTTTCCCCCTACCTCTTTGGGTTCATGAAAGGTAAAAGTGTACAGAACTGTAATTCCACCCTTCTCACTGCACACACCTCTACTAGTTTTACCACACTTCTTGATCTAAAATCTGCATTTGATATCGCTAACAGAACCGTTATACATGAACTAGCCAAAATGAATATTGGTGGTAACATACTTTGCTGGATCATAGGATACCTGTCAAATAGAGTATCCTCTGTCCTCTACCAAGGCTTTAGAAGTGAGTCTAAAGCAATGTCCCTAGGTACACCGCAGGGAGGAGTTCTCGGTCCCATGCTATTTAATATTCTGATTAATGCTCTCCTAAATGCTCTACCTGCCTCACCTAAACATATAGGTATAAGCTATGCTGATGACATCATGATACATACAACAGGGCATAAGAAGATGAGTACCATTCTTAATGAAGTTCAAGCAATTTGTAATCGACTAGGCCTCATAATATCTTCCTCTAAAACAAAGATATTATCAAGCAAACGACACCCCCCACCCATCTATTTGCAGGGTGAAAACATTAGCTAAGTTAAAACTTACAGATACATATCTTGGTGTAGATGTACCCTTTAACAAATCCACTATACCACAATTAAATAAGAAATGCAAAGATAGGTTAAATGCTCTCAAAGCTGTTGCTGGCTACAACCCCAACTGTGGTGCTAATGTGAGAATCGTGAGAATGATGTACATTAATATTAGGTCCTTAATTGATTATGCTGCCCCCGTGTTGATATTAGCTAAAGAAAGTTTTCTCCGACCCTTGGAGTTAATGCAAAATGAAGCTCTCAGAATTGTTCTTGGCTGTCCCATATCTACAGGGGTTCTTAATATGAGGAAGGAGCTTGGTATTCCTAGTATCAGTGATAGGATTGTTGAGATTAACACTGTACTCGGTATTAGAATGTTAAGAAACGAACCAATGTCGCAATGAAACTTACTGTCTCGAAGTAAATACACACAGATCTAAATGGATTGTGAAAAATGCAATTGCATTAAGTTTTATAACCTGCATGAACTGTATCACTGTGGACAACAAGAGCATTTCACCCCTCCATGGAAAATGTGTTCATTTAATATCACATACCTGCAAGTCCCTCCCAAGAAGCTCATTGCTAGTAATCCCTTCCTTAAATCACTTGTTAAAACAACTGCTCAAGAAGAAATTTCTCGCCTAGCTGGTAGTAATAAGTTATCACAAGTTATATACAATAATGGATCTAAACAGGAGTCTTCTGGCAGGGTTGCATCTGCTCTTGTTGCCACCTCCCTAGTTAAGAACGATAATAAACTTGTTGAACTAGGCATAAGAATTAACAACTGGGCATCTACATTGCAAATTGAATTGTTTGCAATCCTAATGGTGCTAAACCTAATTTATGACACTGAGTTTGCCTCTATCATTGTGGAAAATAATTTCCCAAAAATTATGCTGTGTAAATAAACCTGATTAATACATTACTATTGCTCTAAAGTATATTTTAAAGAAATGAACTGACAGGGAAGCTCTGCGCCTGCGCTGACGAGCAGGAAAGGGACGCCATTGTTTTTTAATGCGGTGAAGGCACTCTAATGAAATGTGCATAATTTTCGTCACTCTAGGGGTTTTATTGGGCTTAAAATCTCTCAAATAGGAGCCGAAATTGTTGGATTTGCAGTCCTGCATAACGTGAGCATTAAGCAGATGGACAGGACAACTCCAGGACCCTCAGCTAAGTTGTCTAATTTATGTTAGAATTCTGGCCAGTATTTTCTTCATAAATTTAGCCAGAAAGGGGTTCTGTACATGACACACAGTAATCTCCAGACTAATTGGTGAGTGATATTAAGATAAATTCTCCTTCTGTTACATAAATGTGTATATGTAATCATTTATTAATTTTTATATACATTATTATTATTATAATCAAGGGGGAAGCGCTAAACCCAGAGGATTATACAGCACCTAGGGGGGGATGTGGAAGGCATTCAGGCTTAATTCGGGGAACTGGAGCACAGATCCAATTCCCTAAATCAAGAGCCCCTCACCAACATCAAGGAACTTTCCTTGAGGGGATTTTTATATACAGTCCCCATGTTTATATTAATTTTTACCAGGATTCTTGGTGATGTATATTTCATTTGCAATTAATATAGGTCCAGAGTGACTTGTGGAGAGATAGATTATGGTAGGTATCGAAGGGGGACATTTTTTTGCGACCTAAGTGTCCTAAAAATTCCTACTTGTCTCTGTAACCTTGATAAATAATAATTATCTTTGTTACCATTTACTGATATGTACCTTATGAGTTACATCCAGGTAAATTTAATTTTCCACAATCATCATTACTGATTCTATGTCATCACTAAATGCTCTTAAAGCATGTAATGACTCCAACAACATGCTCATTTGAGAAACCAGGTATAGACACTCATTATTATAATAAAAAAGAAGCGATAAACCACAAGGGCTATACAGCGTTGTATAGATACTCAAAAATCAGGGACAAAGGAATTAATGTACAATTGGTATGGATCCCATCACACATTGGATTACTCCTTCATGATAAAGTTGATATGTTAGCCAAGAAGAGTATCCAGAAGGTGAATTTAGAATATAACTTTGGTATATCTGTGTCTAACATTAGGAATAATATTAGGAGAGAAGTAAATAATGAAAATGATTGTTATAGGAATGCAGTTTGAAGCCTGAGTAGATCTATAACCCACTATGATAACATGAACGTAGATAAATATGTTTATGGAGCAACTTGCAATGTGAACAGACTGACTGATGTTGTGGTGGCCAGGCTTAGGCTTGGTTACAAGTACTTCTGGCAGTTTGGGAGACACACAGATGATCAAACTGAATGCAAATTATGTGATCAGGCATATGGTCAGTCTTGAACACTATATGCTTAATTGTCCACTAATTGAGAAATACAGAGATAAACAGTATAATAACCTATGTGGCATGTCAAGATATCTTATTAATGAAAATAAGATACCAGATATACTATGAAAATTTCCTAAATTTGCTTGTAACAGATAAGTAAACTGTAGATATGCAGATATAAATCCATATATACACTTTTTAACCCTTCTGGTGCCTAATTCCTAGGCCTTTTGTGTATCCATATGCTTTTTGCACTACTGTCCACAGGATGGATATAGGGTGCACAATGAACTAGCCACTTCTGTGGGAAAATCTGATCGATGTGGTATAATTATTATAATCATGGGGAAACGCTAAACCCGTAGGAATATACAGAAACTGTTGGGGTAGAGGGATGGAAGGTATGCAGGCTTAATTCAGGGAACTGGAACACAGATCCAATTCCCTAGGTCAAGGGGTGTGCAGTATAATTGCCTATTCTTATGTAACCTGAGAAAGCTGTTGCTATCCGTAAATAGGAAATCTACATATATGCTTATGGGAGTTGGGAGGATAGATGGTGTATAGAATTTATTATAATCATGAATGAGCCTCAAAACTCCATAAATGTATGCCAGATTTCCGACATTACCCTAACTCCGATAGATTTCGAAAAAGCCATTGACAACATGCCTATGCACTCAGCCCCGGGCCCAGACTCGTGGAACTCTGTTTTCATTAAGAACTGCAAGAAACCCCTCTCGCGTGCCCTAAGTACACTATGGAGGAGGAGCTTGGACATGGGTGAAATTCCACAGTCACTTAAAACAACGGATATAGCCCCGCTCCATAAAGGTGGCAGCAAAGCATTAGCTAAGAACTATAGACCAATAGCTCTGACGTCCCACATCATAAAAATCTTTGAAAGAGTGCTAAGAAGCAGGATTGCAAATCACCTGGATTCCCAAAATCTGCACAATCCAGGGCAACATGGGTTCAGGGCAGGTCGCTCCTGCCTCTCACAACTACTGGATCACTATGACATGGCCTTGGATGCACTGGAAGAAAATCAGAATGCAGATGTAATATACACAGACTTTGCAAAAGCATTTGACAAATGCGATCATGGCGTAATAGCCCATAAAATACGTGCTAAAGGAATAACTGGGAAAGTGGGGAGATGGATCTTCAACTTCCTAACAAATCGAACACAAAGAGTAGTGGTCAACAGAGTTAAATCGGAGGCTGCCATAGTGAAGAGCTCTGTTCCACAAGGCACAGTACTCGCCCCCATCTTATTCCTTATCCTCATATCAGACATAAACAGAGATATACACCACAGCACCGTATCATCCTTTGCGGATGATACTAGGATCTGCATGAGGCTGTCATCTGCTGAGGACGCGGTTAACCTCCAAGAAGATATAAACAAAGTTTTCCAGTGGGCAACGGTAAACAATATGATGTTCAATGAGGACAAATTCCAACTACTCCGTTATGGAAAACTGGAGGAGATAATAACTAGAACAGAGTATACTACTGACTCCGGCCATACAATAGAGCGAAAAAATAATGTAAGGGACCTGGGAGTAGTAATGTCTGAGGATCTCACTTTCAAGGATCACAACAGTGCCACGATCGCACGTGCAAAGAAAATGATAGGATGGATAATGAGAACTTTCAAAACGAGAGATGCCAAGCCCATGATGATCCTTTTCAAATCACTTGTTCTCTCTAGGCTGGAATACTGCTGTACATTAACATCTCCATACAAAGCAGGTGAAATCGCAGATCTAGAGAGTGTACAGAGATCCTTTACTGCACGTATAAGTTCTGTCAAGCACCTTAACTACTGGGAACGCTTGAAAGCACTTGACTTGTACTCGTTGGAACGCAGGAGGGAGAAATATATCATAATCTACACTTGGAAAATCTTGGAAGGAATGGTCCCAAATCTGCACACAGAAATCACTCCCTACGAAAGTAAAAGACTGGGCAGGCGATGCAAAATGCCGCCAATAAAAAGTAGGGGCGCCATTGGTACACTAAGAGAAAACACCATAAGTGTCCGGGGCCCAAAACTGTTCAACAGCCTCCCATCAAGCATTAGGGGAATTGCCAATAAACCCCTGGCTGCCTTCAAGAGAGAGCTGGACAGATACCTAAAGTCAGTGCCGGATCAGCCGGGCTGTGGCTTGTACGTCGGACTGCGTGCGGCCAGCAGTAACAGCCTAGTTGATCAGGCCCTGATCCATCGGGAGGCCTGGTCGTGGACCGGGCCGCGGGGGCGTTGATCCCCGGAATAACCTCCAGGTAACCTCCAGGTATCAAAAAGAAGCACTAAACCACAAGGGCTATACAGCGCTGCAGGGCAGGGAAGGAAGCCAGGGTATCGGGCGGCAAAAGTGGGGAAGGATGATTAGTAAGTTACAGAAAACAGCAAGGCAGGGGATAGTGTGGGGGTAGAGGGTAGCAAGAGATTGAGGTAGAAAGGGCTGAGGGGAGTGCTAAAGGTATCATCATCAGAGTTTGTGGAGTAAGTCAGTTGTTGTCAAAAAGTCAATGAGAGAGTCCGGATGAAAGGAGGGTCCATCAGCAAGAAGGGAAGGTAAAGAGAGAGCAGTAGAGCGAAGACGATGTTGGAGGTAAATTCTGCATGCTCGCTGATAGTGGGCGGTCTAACAGAATGTGGCTGACTGATACTGGAACCTGACAATTCTCACAGAGAGGAGCAGGGCGCCTCTCCATGAGATATCCATGAGTAAGACGAGTGAGGCCAATGTGAAGGTGAGAGTGTCTCCCAGCCTTGACAGTGATGACAAGAAGACGGCCAGTAACCTATACTCAGTTTAATAGAATGAAGTTTGTTGCTGAGCAGAGCAGACCAACGTTGTTGCCAATGGGTGTGAAGGTTAGTAGCTATAACAGCAAAATAGTCCATGAATGGAACACCTCTATATGAAACTGGAAGGTCATGTACTGCTGACTGCACAGCAGTGTCTACCTGTTCATTGCCCTGTACATCAACATGACCAGGGGCCCAATAAAAAACAATATCTTTATGCTTGGTAGAGATATGGCATAACCAAAGTTGGATACAGAGAACTAGTGGGTGAGGTGTATCAAATTTTTGTATAGCCTGTAAAGCACTAAGGGAGTCTGAAACCACAAATGATGACACAGGCAAAGATGCAATACGGGTAAGTGCTGCAAGAATGGCATACAATACAGCAGAAAAAATTCTAGCTGAAGACAGTAAATGCTCTCGCACGACGCTGTCCGAAAATACTGCTGAGAATCCGACACCGTCAGAAGACTTAGAGCCATCTGTGTACACTGCAATGGCATGAGAATGAGAGTGGAAGTGGTCAAGAAAAAGAGAGTGGAAAGCTACCATAGGCAGTTGGGTTTTTGAGCAAGGGAGTGAGAAAGAACAGACTCGAACAGCTGGAGCTTCCCAGGGGGGTAAGGAAAAGTTAGATGCTACATGAATGTAGAAAGGTGGCAACTAAAGGGAAGATGAGCGAATGTAGGCGAAGAGAAAAGGGATGGAGCAAACAGGGGCAGCGAACAAATAATGTCTACTAATATCGGTGACTATTCTATAAATGGAAGGATTGTGGAGATCATGAGAGCATACATAGTAGCGAAGGCAATGGGCATCATGGCGATCTGACAAGGATGGCACATTTGCTTCTGCATTGAGGCTCTCAACAGGGAAAGAGCGAAAAGCACCAAGGCATAAACATAATCTCTGATGATGGATGGAATTAAGGCTAGAGAGAGTAGCAGGAGAGGTCACTGAATAGATCTGGTCACCATAATTGAGTTTCGATAAAATGAGGGCTGAATTTAGGCGAAGGAGAGTTCGACGATCAGCTCCCCATGAAAGATGAGCAAGAGTTTTAAGAAGGTTCAGCCGGCTGTGACAAGTTGCCTTCAGAGAGGTACTAATGTGAGGATTTCCAGAATATTCTACGGTCAAAGAGAATTTTATTATTATAATCAAGGGGGAAGCGCTAAACCCATAGGATTATACAGCGCCTGGGGGGGGGGATGTGGAAGGCATTCAGGCTTAATTCGGGGAACCGGTCAAAGAGAAGACCTAGAAACCTGACTGTATCATGTTCAGGGATACGTGAGCCATAAAGGTACGAAGGATGATCGGAAATGACAGAGCGTCTAGTGAAAGTAATTTGGCGAGTTTTGGTACTGGAAAATTTAAACCCATGCGTGGTGGCCCAATTAGAAACACGGTCGATCGCATGCTGGAGAAACTGTAATGAGGTGACAGTCAGCGCCTGAACAAGCAATAGTGAAGTCATCAACATAGAGTGATGACCAAATATTGGATGGAAAACTAGAGGCCAAATCATTTATAGCAAGGAGAAAAAGTGTTGTGCTCAGAACACATCCCTGGGGGACACCTTCAGCTTAGACAAAGTCCGGGGAGAGCACATTATTAACCCGAACACGGAAATGTCTGTCAGTTAAAAAGTTCTTAAGGAAGGATGGTAGATTGCCTCGAAGGCCTAAGGAGTGTGCTTGGGCCAAAATATTATACCTCCAAGTTGTGTCATATGTCTTCTCAAGATCAAAAAATATGGCAATAACCGAGTGATTATTCGCAAAGGCATTACGAATATAAGTATCTAAGAATAGTAAGGGGTCTATGGTAGAACAGCCCTTACGAAAGCCATAGTGACTAGTGGAGAGACTGTTGTGTGTCTCTAAATACCACATTAAACGTCGATTTACCAGACGTTCCATCACTTTGCAAACTGCACTGGTGAGAGCAATGGGACGATAGTGGGAGGCATGATGTCCCGTAGTACCTGGTTTGCGGAATGGGAGAACAATGGCAGATTTCCACAACTGTGGAAGAACTCCTTGTGACCAAATAAGATAGAAGAGGTGTAAGAGGACTGCAAGGGATGACTTGTGTAAATGTTGTAACATTCGAATATGAATGTCGTCAGGCCCAGCTGCCGATGATCAAGCTGAGAGTGTCGCCTCTAGTTCTTGAAGTGTAAAAGGCACATTATATGGTTCTTCTTTGAAAGAAGAAAAGTCCAAGGGTGCTAACTCTCTGGCAGACTTTGAGGAAAGAAACGAGGGGCATAGATGGAGCCTGTGAGAAATACAGACCAGGTGATTGCCAATTTCAATGGCAACATCAAGAGGGTTTGCTATATCAACACAGGTGACCCACAGAACAGGAGCTGGGTCAGGAGAGTATTTACCACTCAATTTCTGCACTTTTTCCAAGACTGCACTCATAGAGGAAGCAGAGGTGATGGTGGAAACATAATCTCACCAGAAAGTGCGTTTAGCATCACGAATGACACGGTGAGCAACCGCACGCTTCTGCTTAAACTCAAGAAGTCTCTCAGCGATTCTATTGTACCGGTACCTGCCCCATGCAGTGCATTTTAAACGTATGGTACGAGCACAAGCAGGAGACCACCAAGGCACACACTTCTGAGAATGCCTGCCTGAGGTTTGGGGTATAGAATGAGAAGCTGCGGTTAAAACTGAGGACGAGAAGAGGTGTAAAAGCTCATCAATGGGGGATGAAGAAGGAACCTCAATAAAAACGATTAGCTGTGAGTAAAGGTTCCAATTTGCCTGATCAAATTGCCAGCGTGGGTTACGAAGAGGTGGTGAATATGAAGAAGTTCATTCATTAGAGGTTTGCCGGTACTTCCGGCCCGGGTCTTCTCCATATGGTGACCCGGCTTGAAGGAGAAGTAAAAATGATTGGAAAATGATCACTGTCATGCAAGTCCAGGAGAACAGACCAGGTGAAGTCTAGTGTGGAAGAGGAAGGGCAGACTGAGAGATCAATGCAAGAGAGAGCATGAGTACGAGGATCAAAATGGGTTGGAGTACCTGTATTTAAAACATGGAGGTGGTGGGAAGCAAGAAAAGCCTCCAACTGAATGCCACGGGAGTCACAGTGAGACCCCCCCAGAGGAAATGATGGGCATTAAAATCGCCAAGTAACAGAAGTGGTGGCGGTAAGGACGAAACAAAAAAGACGACATCCGGGATAGATAATGCCCAAGAAGGAGAGAGATACAAAGAACAGTGTGTATACCACCTAAGCAAGTGGATACGGGCTGCTATGTAATGCAGTTAAGTACGAACAAATAGCTGATGGTATGAAATATCAGTGCGTAGAAGAAGGGCACTTTCATTAAAGATTCCATCACTAAAAGGATCCGAAGAATACAATAAATTATAGCCTGAGATGGGATAGATAACTGCAGAGTGTAATTTTGGTTCTTGTAAGCAAACACCAACAGGGGAAAACTGGGAGAGCAACATCTGAAGCTCACCTCGATTACCCGATGTTTTTCGATAGTGACAGGAATAGTATCGATATGTGAAAGAAGAGAAATATCATGAGCATGGGTGGCATTCTGGACAGTGAGGATGAGGGTACCGCTCGAGAGCGTGAAAGGAAATATCTCTACCAACATGATATAGGAGCACCTTGCCAATACTATGGTTGGAAAGATAGGCAATAGAGGAAGTCGGTCATAAAGTAAAGAATTTAGTCCATTGTGCATTCCGAAACTGAGTGTGGAAAGGGAGAGCACGACGTGTGTCGGTCTTTTCTGAGTAGAACAAGAAGGTGGCAAAGAAGTATCATCAGGTAATTGTCGTTGGCATTTAGGAGTGGGACTGGAGTTGGTCCAACGTGTGATGGGCTGGTGATTCGAAATTTGCCACACCATAGAGGGAGAGGCTGGAAGCATAGTCAAAGGAGAGCGGAGGTCAGACAAATTGAAGGAGTCAGTCGAAACCCTGGCACCTGAAGCGGGTGATGAAACAGCACCAGCAAGAGGTACAGGGGCCTTAGGAGTGTCCAAAGAGTGGTCAAAAGATGAGGTGGGATCAGAACGGGGTGCGGTAACAAGAAGGGGCATGGGAGTAGCGGGGTCATGGATTGGGTCCTCCATGGTGAGGTTACTTCTTTCTTTTTGTTTTTTTAAAAAAAAAAGAAAATACAAAAAAACAAAAAAAAAATGGGGGGACTGGGGAGGGATAGTTCCTAGAAGGAATGAAAGGGCCAGAAACCTCCCTCCATGCCCAAGAGGACCTCAGCACCTCGGAACCCGTGCCATATCCTACCCTTTATGCCAGTAAACCAGCAATCCGGGATAGCAACCTCACATCTGCCGAGCTACCTTGGTGGACAAAAGAGAGGGCGGCCGGATATCCGCCACAAAGCATATCTCCTTTGGCCACCACCCCCAGAATCTGAAAGGCAGCCTCCAGAGATACACCCGTCGCCCCAAAGACACCCAAAGCCACCCCTCGGGAGATCCAGATTCCAAGGCAAACTACATCACAGCCAAGAACCTCAACTGAATGGGATGGACCTTGGTACCCTTTCCCCTATCCAGAAACTAGTATGCCTGTGGGATCCCAAAGGCCAAAAAGAGGAAAGTCAAAAGGGAGGGGTGGGGAGGAGGAGGAAAGGAAAAAGTGAGGATGGGATAGGGAAGGGGGGATAATTAGGTTTGGTCTGAGGAAGGAGACGAACAGGTCTAATTCTTCAGACCAAGAGCCTCTTCACCATGCCAAGGAGCCCCCCTTGAAGAGGTGTATAGAATAATGAGGAAGGGGGCAGAAGAGGGGGGGTAGACAGGAGGAAGATAGGTAAGATTAAAGTAGCCTGACCACTTGGGGCGAGTTTTATGGTAGTGGTTTATGTCAGCGATGATTAGAATTTTGCCATCTGTCAGTCTTATTTTTATGGGGACGAATTATGACCATAGGGGTCACAGTGCCTGGCGGAATGGGAGGCATTCAAGTTTAATCAAAGGTGAAAAGGGGCTTGTCAAATTCCTTGGATCAACAGCCCCTCTCTGGAGTTGAGGAGCTTCTCCTGAGGGAAGGATACCTGGAAGGATTTTATAATCATGGGGGAGCACTAAACCCGTAGGATTATACAGCGCATGTGGGGAGGGATGGAAAGTATTCAGGCTCAATTCAGGGAGCTGGAGCACAGACCCAATTCCCTAGATCAAGAGCCCTCTCACCAGCATCAAGGAACCTCCCTTGAGGGGTACCTGGAAGGAGTATACCTGGAAGGAGTATACATATACTTTGAGGGAGTTCAGGGAGTCAACGCCTCCATGGGCCAGTTCATGATCAGGCCTTGCAGTGGATCAGCGCCTGATCAACCAAGCTGTTACTGCTGACCACACACAAACCAACGTACGATATCGTCAAACATCCCACAAAGGATTCACATTATTATTATTCTTAAAGATTCGCCGGTATTCTCCTGGCCCGGGCCTTTTCCAAGTGGTGGCCCAGCCTTGGCTCCCTCTTTAGGGAGTATCTGAGACCTAAGTCTCCCATGGGAGGAGGCACAAGTACCTCCTCATCTTTGGGACCAACTGTCCCCAGGCCTAGCCACAAGCTAGGCCTCTCTGGTCTGCCATCCCCGCCCCAAGGGGGCTAATGGGAATGACAGTCTTGTGAGCTACAAGCTCTGGCTCAGGCACCTACCCTACCCTAGAAGGGCTGGGCATGGTGTCGATGTGTCCAAGGATTCACAGCTACCAGAACTTCGTAGGTTTCATAAAACCAGAGCTGGAGTTACTATTACCCTGGCTAATAGTACGAAGAGGATCACATGGTATCCACAATATTTATATAACTAAGCATCAGAAGGCTGATAATATACGTATCTCATATAATGCACATTTTCAAACTCGTGTATCAGTGATAAATAAAAATGTTGGGATAATATTTATACTTTATTTTAATCAGAGGATCAGAAGGAGACGCTAAATCCGTAAGGGTTATGCAGCGCCTGGGGGATGACTGCAGTCTGGTTCGATCCAAGGATGGGGAGGTATGTCTAGTTCCTTCAATCGAGAGCCTGTCACTGTTATGAAGGCATATTTCTTGAGGACTATATTTAAAGAGTAAGGAATTCTCATATTATATTACCTAGTGTGTGTGTTTACTCATCTAATTGTTGTTGTAGGGGTCGATTCATAGCTCCTGGCCCTGCCTCTCCACTGGTCACTGCTAGGTCACTCTCTCCCTGCTCCATGAGCTTTATCATACCTCTTCTTAAAGCTGTGTATGGCTCCTACCTCCATTACCTCACTATCCAGACTATTCCACGTCCTGACAACTCTAACTGAAGAAATACTTCCTAACATCTCTATGATTCATCTGAGTCTTCATCTTCCAGCTGTGATCCCTTGTTGCTATGTCTCATCACTGGATTATAAAAGAAAGCGCTAAACCGACAAGGGTCATACAGTACTGCGGGGCAGAAAATAGTGCTGGGATTACAAACAGCTAGAGAGGGGATCAGAGGTAAGGAGAGAAAAGGGGTGGAAGGGACACTAAGGGCTATGTGTTAAAGTTTGTATAGTAAAGCAGTCACTGACAAAAAGTAAAAAAGTGATTGTAAGTCACAGACAGGGAAATCTGCAAGAAGGAAAGATAATGTAAGAGTGGTAGGGCAGTGGCAGCTGTGACTTTGTCAATGGTCCAAGTCGGACCGAAACGTCGTCCTAAGCTTCTCTCTTTTATGTGCGGGTTATTTGTGTATCGTTCCAGTCACGGTATTGTGCCTTTTTTGTTATTCAGTGGCAGCATTGGAGGCAAACCTGATGAGTTCGCTGGTAAACCGGGCAATCTATAAGTGAAGAACCGAAATAGGGACATGACAAACCTCACAAAGAGGAAGAGGGTGTCAGTCCATGAGATACCCACGAGTAAGGCGAGTATGGCAAATGCCCAGTCTACCGAGTACAGCAGCGGTGATAAGATGGCCACAAACCTAAAAGCTGTTTAATAGAATGCAATTTGTTATGGTGCATGCCCGACCACTGTTATTGCCAACAGCTGCGAAGACGGGCAGAGATGACTGAGAAATAATCTCTGAAAGGAATACCTCTATAGGAAACCGGAAGCTCATGTACTGCTGACCTCACAGCAGCATCTGCTTGTTCACTGCCCTACACATCAAAGTGTACAGGGGCCCAACAAAAAACGACATCTTTGCTTTTGCTAGCCACATGGTGCAACCATAGTTGAATATGAAGGACTAATGGATGAGGGGAATCAAATTGTTTAATGGCTTGTAAGGCACTGAGGAAATCTGAAACGATCACAAACGTCAAAGGAGACATATATGTAATATAGGGAAGCATTATGAGAATGACATACAACTTGGCAGTAAAAATACTAGCCAAATCTAACAAATGTCCTTAGACAGCATTGCCAGGGAACACCGCCACAAATCCAACACCATCAGAAGATTTAGAACCATCTGTATAAACAGTAACGGCACAAGCACGCAATCGGAAGTGATCAAGAAAAAGGGAGCAAGAAGCAGTCATAGGTAGGAGAGCTTTGACATAGGGCTGTAAGGGAGAACAGACACAAACTGTCTGATCCTCCCAAGGGGGAAAGAAAAGGCAGATGCTAAATGAACATAGAAGAAAGGCTAGTGGAGAGAAGACTGGAGAGAAAATGAAGTGAAAACAGAGTAAGCACGGGCATCGAACAAATAATGGCCTTTTACTATATGTAGACAGAAAACAAAGGTCATGAGAGCAGACTAAGTAACAAAGGCAATGAGTATCACGATGATCAGCTTAGGAAGGGATATTCGCCTCAGCATAGAAGCTTTCAACAGGGGATGAAAGAAATCCACCAAGGCATAAACGTAGACCTTGATGATGAAGGGGATCTACCTTAGAGAGAGTGGTAGGAGAAGCTGCAGAACAGACTTGATAATCCAGCTTGGACAAGACTGCGAATGGAGGAGAGTCTGGCAATCTGCACCCCATGAATGATGAGCAGGAATTTTAAGGAGATTCAGCCGACTATGGCAAGCTGCTTTCAAAGAGGAAATGTGCAGTTTCCATGTCAACCGGCAATCGAAGAGAAGGCCAAGAAACTTGACTATCACATTCTGGAATACGTCAGCCGTGTAAATACAATGGAATATTTGGGACAAGAGGACATTCAGTGAAAGTAATGAAATGGGTTTTTGTACTAGAAAATTTAAATCCATGAGAAGTGGCCCAATGGGAAACCTGGTCAATTGCATCTTGAAGGGAGGCCGCTACCAGGTGACAGTCAGTGCCTGTGTTAGCTATAGCAACTCATCCACATAAAGTGATGACAGAATGGAAGGTAGAGCATTTATAGTCAAGAGAAAATGGGTAGTGTTAAGGACACAACCTTGTGGGACACCCTCAGCCTGAACAGTCTGAGGAAAGCGAGACACCAACCCAGACATGAAAATGTCTGTCAGATAGGACAGCAGTAAGGAAAGTTGGCAGATTACTGCAGAGGTCTAAAGAGTGGGCTTGGGCTAAAATGTTATACCTCCAAGTGGTGTCACATGCCTTCTCAAGATCAAAAAAGACTGCTAGGACGGAGTGTTTGTTAGCAAAAGCATTTCACACATACGTATCGAAGTGGATTATTATTATTATTATTATTATTATAATCAAAAAGAAGCGCTAAGCCACAAGGGCTATACAGCGCTGCAGGGTAGGGAAGGAAGCAAGGGAATTGGATGGCAGAAGGGAGGGGGGATGATCAGCAGGTTACAGAAAACAGCGGGGCAGGGGATAGTACGGGGGTAGAGGGTAGCAAGAGATACAAGTAGAAAGGGCTGAAAGTATCAGAATTTGTGAAGTAAGTCAGTCGTTGTCAAAAAGTCAATGAGAGAGTCCGGATGAAAGGTGGGTCCATCAGCGAGAAGGGAAGGTAAAGAGAGAGCAGCGGGGCGAAGACGACGACAGAGGTAAATTCTGCGTGCTCGTTGATAAAGTGGGCAGTCCAACAGAATGTGGCTGACTGATAATGGAGCTTGGCAATTCTCACAGAGAGGAGCAAGACGCCTCTCCATGAGATATCCATGAGTAAGACGAGTATGGCCAATGCGAAGACGGGAGAGAGTAGTCTCCCAACCTCGACACTGGTGATAAGAAGACGGCCAGTAACCTATACTCGGTTTAATAGACTGAAGTTTGTTGCCGAGCATAGTAGACCAACGTTGTTGCCAACGGGTGTGAAGGTGGGAAGATATTACAGCAAAATAGTCCGTACATGGAATACCTCTATAAGAAACTGGTAGGTCATGTACTGCTGACCGCGCAGCAGTGTCTGCCTGTTCATTGCCCTGTATGTCAACATGACCAGGGACCCAACAAAAAACAATATCTTTATGCTTAGTAAAGATGCGGCGTAGCCAAAGTTGGATACGGAGGACTAAGGGGTGAGGTGTATCAAATTTTTGTATAGCCTGTAAAGCACTAAGGGAGTCTGAGACAACCACAAATGATGACACAGGCATAGATGCAATACGGATAAGTGCTGTAAGGATGGCATATAATTCAGCAGTAAAAATACTAGCTGAAGATAGTAAATGCCCTTGTACGACGCTGTCCGGAAACACTGCTGCGAATCCTACGCCGTCAGAAGACTTAGAGCCATCTGTGTACACAGCAATGGCATGAGAATGAGAGTGAAAGTGGTCAAGAAAAAGAGAGCGGGAAGCGACCGTAGACAGTTGGGCTTTCGAGCAAGGGAGGGAGAAAGAACAGACTCGAACAGCTGGAACTTCCCAGGGGGGTAGGGAAAAGTGAGATGCTACATGTACATAGAAAGGTGGTAGTTGAAGAGAAGACAAGAGCGAATGAAGGCGAAGAGAGAAGGGAGTATCGAAGTGGAGCAAGGGGTCCAAAATAGAGGGGCCCTTACGAAAGCCATATTGGTGAGAAGGAAGATTATTGTGTCTCCAAATACCATATCAGACATCTATTCCCCAATTGTTCCATCACCTTGCAGACTACACAGGTCAGAGCAATGGGACGATAGTGAGAGGTATCAAGCCTCGAGGTGCCTGGTTTGCAAAAAGGTAGGACAATGGCAGATTTCCACTGTTGAGGGAGAACCCCCTTGTGTCGAAATAAAATTGAAAAGACGCAAAAGGACTGTAAGAGCAGTAGAATGCAAATGTTTTAACATGTTGATGTGAATATCATCAGGCGAAATGACAGTAGTTTGTTGGATTATGTATTGGTAGATAAAAGACTGTTGAGTAGACTTCAGGATGTACATGTTTATAGAGGGGCCACAGATATATCAGAACACTTTCTAGTTGTAGCTACACTGAGAGTAAAAGGTAGATGGGATACAAGGAGAATAGAAGCATCAGGGAAGAGAGAGGTGAAGGTTTATAAACTAAAAGAGGAGGCAGTTAGGGTAAGATATAAACAGCTATTGGAGGATAGATGGGCTAATGAGAGCATAGGCAATGGGGTCGAAGAGGTATGGGGTAGGTTTAAAAATGTAGTGTTAGAGTGTTCAGCAGAAGTTTGTGGTTACAGGAAAGTGGGTGCGGGAGGGAAGAGGAGCGATTGGTGGAATGATGATGTGAAGAGAGTAGTAAGGGAGAAAAAGTTAGCATATGAGAAGTTTTTACAAAGTAGAAGTGATGCAAGGAGGAAAGAGTATATGGAGAAAAAGAGAGAGGTTAAGAGAGTGGTGAAGCAATGTAAAAACAGAGCAAATGAGAGAGTGGGTGAGATGTTATCAACAAATTTTGTTGAAAATAAGAAAAAGTTTTGGAGTGAGATTAACAAGTTAAGAAAGCCTAGAGAACAAATGGATTTGTCAGTTAAAAATAGGAGAGGAGAGTTATTAAATGGAGAGTTAGAGGTATTGGGAAGATGGAGGGAATATTTTGAGGAATTGTTAAATGTTGATGAAGATAGGGAAGCTGTGATTTCGTGTATAGGGCAAGGAGGAACAACATCTTGTAGGAGTGAGGAAGAGCCAGTTGTGAGTGTGGGGGAAGTTCGTGAGGCAGTAGGTAAAATGAAAGGGGGTAAGGCAGCCGGGATTGATGGGATAAAGATAGAAATGTTAAAAGCAGGTGGGGATATAGTTTTGGAGTGGTTGGTGCAATTATTTAATAAATGTATGGAAGAGGGTAAGGTACCTAGGGATTGGCAGAGAGCATGCATAGTTCCTTTGTATAAAGGCAAAGGGGATAAAAGAGAGTGCAAAAATTATAGGGGGATAAGTCTGTTGAGTATACCTGGCAAAGTGTATGGTAGAGTTATTATTGAAAGAATTAAGAGTAAGACGGAGAATAGGATAGCAGATGAACAAGGAGGCTTTAGGAAAGGTAGGGGGTGTGTGGACCAGGTGTTTACAGTGAAACATATAAGTGAACAGTATTTAGATAAGGCTAAAGAGGTCTTTGTGGCATTTATGGATTTGGAAAAGGCGTATGACAGGGTGGATAGGGGGGCAATGTGGCAGATGTTGCAGGTGTATGGTGTAGGAGGTAGGTTACTGAAAGCAGTGAAGAGTTTTTACGAGGATAGTGAGGCTCAAGTTAGAGTATGTAGGAAAGAGGGACATTATTTCCCAGGGTATTGGGCGGTAGGAGATGGGGGAGGGGCGATCAGTAAGTTACATAAAACAGCAGGGCAGGGGATAGTGCAGGGTAGAGGGTAGCAAGAGATCGAGGTAGAAAGGGCTGAAGGTATCATCAGAGTTTGTGAAGTCAGTTGTTGTCAAAAAGTCAATGAGAGAGTCCGGATGAAAGGTGGGTCCATCAGCGAGAAGGGAAGGTAAAGAGAGAGCAGCGGAGCGAACACGACGTTGGAGGTAAATTCTTCGTGCTCGTTGATAAAGTGGGCAGTCTAACAGAATGTGGCTGACCGATAATGGAACCTGACAATTCTCACAGAGAGGATCAGGGCACCTCTCCATGAGATATCCACGAGTAAGATGAGTATGGCCAATGAGGAGACGGGAGACAGTAATCTCCCAACCTCCGCACTGGCGACAAGAAGATGGCCAGTAACCTATACTTGGTTTAATAGATTGAAGTTTGTTACTGAGTAGAGTAGACCAACATTGTTGCCAATGGGTGTGAAGGTGGGTAGCTATTGCAGCAAAATAGTCCGTAAATGGAATGCCTCTATATGAAACTGGAAGGTCATGTACTGCTGACTGCACAGCAGTGTCTGCCTGTTCATTGCCCTGTACGTCAACATGACCAGGGACCCAACAAAAAACAATATCTTTATACTTGGTAGAGATGCAGCGTAGCCAAAGTTGGATACGGAGGACTAAAAGGTGAGGTGTATCAAATTTCTGTATAGCCTGTAAAGCACTAAGGGAGTCTGAGACAACCACAAATGATGACACAGACATAGATGCAATATGGATAAGTCCTGCAAGAATGGCATACAATTCAGCGGTAAAGATACTAGCCGAAGATAGTAAATGCCCTCGTACGACGCTGTCCGGAAACAAAGCTGTGAATCCTACGCCGCCAGAAGACTTAGAGCCATCTGTGTACACTGCAATGGCATGAGAATGAGAGTGGAAGTGGTCAAGAAAAAGAGAGCGGAAAGCTACTGTAGACAGTTGGGCTTTCGAGCAAGGGAGTGAAAAAGAACAGACTCGAACAGCTGGAACTTCCCAGGGGGCTAGGGAAAAGTGAGATGCTACATGAACATAGAAAGTGGAGATTGAAGAGAAGACAAGAGCGAATGTAGGTGAAGAGAGAAGGGATGGAGCAAACATGGGCGGCGAATAAATAATGTCTACTAATATCAATGATCATTCTATAAATGGAAGGATTGCAGAGATCATGAGAGCGTACATAGTAGTGAAGGCAATGGGCATCACGGCGATCAGATAAGGATAGAACGTTCGCTTCTGCATAGACGCTCTCAACAGGGGAAGAGCGAAAAGCACCAAGGCATAAATGTAATCCTTGGTGATGAATAGGGTTGAGGCTAGATAGAGTAGCAGGAGAGGCAGCTGAATAGATCTGGTCACCATAGTCAAGTTTCGATAAAATGAGGGTGGAATGTAGGTGAAGGAGAGTTCGACGATCAGCTCCCCATGAAAGATGAGCAAGGGTTTTAAGAAGGTTCAGCCGGCTGTGACAAGTTGCCTTCAGAGAGGTAATGTGAGGTTTCCAGGATAATCTACGGTCAAAGAGGAGGCCTAGAAACCTGACTGTATCACGTTCAGGGATACAGGTGCCATAGAGGTATAAAGGATGATCAGAGATGACAGAGCGTCTATTGAAAGTAATTTGGCGAGTTTTGGTACTGGAAAATTTAAACCCATGTGTGGTGGCCCAATTGGAAACACGGTCGATCGCATGCTGGAGAGAAACTGTAATGAGGTGATAGTCAGCACCTGCACAGGCAATAGTGAAGTCATCAACATAGAGTGATGACCAAATATTGGATGGAAGACTAGAGGCCAAATCATTTATAGCAAGGAGAAAAAGTGTTGTGCTCAGAACACATCCCTGGGGGACACCTTCAGCTTGGATAAAGTCTGGGGAGAGCACATTATTAACCCGAACACGAAATCTGTCAGTTAAAAAGTTCTTAAGGAAGGATGGTAGATTGCCTCGAAGGCCTAAGGAGTGGGTTTGGGCCAAAATATTATACCTCCAAGTTGTGTCATATGCCTTCTCAAGGTCAAAAAAGATGGCAATAACTGAGTGGTTATTCGCAAAGGCATTACGAACATAGGTATCCAAGCGTAGTAAGGGGTCTATGGTAGAACGGCCTTTACGAAAGCCATATTGACAAGTGGAGAGACTGTTGTGTGTCTCTAAATACCACACTAAACGTCTATTTACCAGGCGTTCCATCACTTTGCAAACTGCACTGGTAAGAGCAATGGGACGATAGTGGGAGGCTTCATGTCACGTAGTACCAGGTTTGCAGAAAGGGAGAACAATGGCAGATTTCCACAGCTGTGGAAGAACTCCTTGTGACCAAATAAGATTGAAAAGGCGTAATAGGACTTCAAGGGCTGACTGATGTAAATGTTGTAGCATACGAATATGAATGTCCTTGGACCCAGCTGCCGATGATCGGCAAGCTGAGTGTGTTGCCTCCAGTTCCTGAAGTGTAAAAGGCACATTATACTGTTCTTCTCTGAGAGAAGAAAAGTCCAAGGGTGTTAACTCTCTGGCAGACTTTGAGGAAAGAAACGAGGGGCACAGATGGAGCCCCTGAGTAATACGGACCAGATGATTGCCAATTTCATTGGCATCATCTAGTGGGTTTGCTATATCAACACCTGCAACCTGCAGAACAGGAGCCGGATCAGGAGAATATTTACCACTCAGTTTTCGTACTTTTTTCCAGACTGCACTCATAGAGGAAGCAGAGGTGATGGTGGAGACATAATTTCGCCGGCAAGTGCGTTTAGCGTCACGGATGACATGGCGAGCGATCGCCATGTCAAGAAGTCTCTCTGTGGTTCTATTGTACTGGTACCTGTCCCATGCAGCGCGTTTCAAACGTACTGCATGAGCACAAGCAGGAGACCACCAAGGCACGCATTTCTGAGAATGCCTGCCCGAAGTTTAGGGTATAGAATAAGAAGCTGCAGTTAAAACGGAAGACGAGAAGAGGTGTAAAAGCTCATCAATGGAGGACGAAGAAGGAACCTCAATAAAAATGGTTAGTTGTGAGTAAAGGTTCCAATTTGCATGATCAAATTGCCAGCGTGGGTTATGAAGAGGTGGTGAATATGAAGGGGAAGTAAGAATGATTGGGAAATGATCGCTGTCATGTGAATCCGGGAGAACAGACCAGGTGAAGTCTAATGCGGCAGAGGAAGAGCAGACTGAGAGATCAATGCAAGAGAGAGTACGAGTCCAAGGATCAAAATGGGTGTGAGTACCTGTATTTAAAACATGGAGGGGGTGGGTAGCAAGAAAAGCCTCTAACTGAATGCCACGGGAATCACAGTGAGACCCCGCCAAGAGGAAATGATGGGCATTAAAATCGCCAAGTAACAGAAGTGGTGGCGGTAATGACGAAACAAGAAAGGCAATATCCGGGATAGATAATGCCCGAGAAGAAGAGAGATACAAAGAACAGAGTGTATACCACCTATGCAAGTGGATACGGGTTGCTGTGTAATGCAGCGAAGTACGAACAAATAGCTGATGGTACGGAATATCAGTGCGTAGAAGAAGGGCACTTTCATTAAAGGTCCCATCAGGAAAAGGATCTGAAGAATACAATAAATTATAGCCTGAGATGGGATAGATAATGGCAGAGTGTAATTTTGGTTCCTGTAAGCAAACACCAACAGGGGAAAACTGGGAGAGCAACATCTGAAGCTCACCCAGATTACCGCTGAGGCCGCGAATATTCCACTGTAAATAGGCCATGATTGGCAACGATAAAGATACCTGAAATCCGCAGGTACCCTTCAGATTAGAAGGGTTAGAAAAGTCTACATGCTGTGGCAAAGGAAAACGTTCAAGTAGCGAAGGAACGGTGCGTTGTGAAGAAAGGAGTTGTGCAGATGGAGAAGAGGAAAGAGATGGAACAGAGGGTGGATCAGTGTCCACTGATGGTTTGGTTTCTGCAATATGTTCAGAGACTGCTTCAAGTATTTCGGAGTTCAGAGACATCGTATGGGAGACAATATTGGAGATGGAAGGAGGAGGAGTTTGAGTAAAGATTGGAGCTGTAATGGACTGTACCAAGGTAGGGGAAGCGAAAGGGTGGAGGGAACTGGAGAAGTGTGGGAGGGGACAGAAGAGGCAGAAACCCGGGAGGTGGCAGAAAAGGAAGAAACTTGGGAGGGGACAGGGGAGGAAGGCACAGTACGAGGAGGAGGATGAACCTCCACACTTGTAACAGA
This sequence comes from Cherax quadricarinatus, assembly GCF_038502225.1. Classification (NCBI taxonomy): domain Eukaryota; kingdom Metazoa; phylum Arthropoda; class Malacostraca; order Decapoda; family Parastacidae; genus Cherax; species Cherax quadricarinatus. The sequence goes on from NC_091300.1 coordinate 43,106,250, forward strand.
GCCAGTGAAAGGAGAAGACCTAGGTACAGAGACCAGGGAAGGTAAAATGTGGAGGTGGATGAAGGGAAGGGGGAGTTAAAGGAGATTTGTTGGACCTCTGAGAAGTAGAGGGACGATTGGGAGGAGGTGTCATACGAGGTCTTGTCGATACCGGAGTTTGTGAGGGAGAACACGAAGAAGTGAGGACAGACTGAAGTGTTGAAGTAGGGACGTCTGAGCCCAAGACAGCAAAAGAATTAGATACAGGAGTGGCTATGGGACTGACAACCGAAGAGGAAGCTGCAGAAGATGGGACCCTAGAAGTGGGGGGACATTTTGAAACATGAGAATAAGAAACACGGGGTAGTCTCCCTTGGAGGCGGAGATGAGAAACTGCCATAGCATAAGGGAGACCTTCTGCCTCTTTGAGACAACGAATTTCCCACTCAATTAAGTAGACCTAGCAACGGTGAGAGTACGAAGGGTGAGCCTCATGACAATTAAGGCAAGAGGGAGGTCAACTGCAAGATGTATTAGAATGGTCATCGGCACCAAAGACTGAGCATTCGGCTATAGATCTGCAATATTTTGCTGGGTGGCCAAATTGCCAGCAATTCCTACACTGTTGCCATGTAGGGATCACCTTCCGAACTTGTAACTGATGTCCTGCTACATAAACAGAGGATGGGAGTTCACGGCTGTCAAAAGTTAAACGAGCCACACTGCAAGGGTATTGTCTTCACCCGCGGGCGGGAAGAACATAAGTGTCTACCTTGAGAATTGGGAGATCTTGGAGTTCCAGCTGTTCGAGAATGTCATTGCCACATGTCTGGAAATTCTGTTGGACTATGGTATGGGGCAGAATAACAGTACCACTACAAGAATTGAGGGAATGATGTTTTTCGATAGTGATAGGAATAGTATCCATATGTGAAAGAAGAGAAAGATCATGAGCTTGGGTATAATTCTGGACTGTGATGATGCGCATACCACTCTTAAGAGCATGAAAGGAAATATCTCTACCAACGTGGCATAGGAGCGCTTTGCCAATACTATGGTCAGAAAGATAAGCAGTAGAAGAAGTTGGTCATAAAGTCAAGAATTTAGTCCATTGTGTGGTCCAAAACTGAGTGTGGAGAGGGAGTGCATGACATGTCGGTCTTTTCCGAGTAGAATGGGAAGGTAACGAAGTAACATCGTCAGGAGATTGTTGTTCGCGTTTAGAAGTGGGACCAGAGTCGGTCCGACGTGAGACGGGCTGGCGATTCGAAAATCGTTGCACCATAGAGAGGCCGGAAGCATAGTCAAAGGAGAGCGGTCAGACAAATCGAAGGAGTCAGTGGAAGCCCTGGTACCTGAAGTGGGTGAGGAAACAGCACCAGCAAGAGGTACAGGGGCCTTAGGAGTGTCCATAGAGTGGCCAAAAGACGAGGAGAGGTCAGAACAGAGTGCGGTAACAATAAGGAGCCCGGAGGTAGCGGGGTCATGGATTTGGGACTCCATGGTTAGGTTACTTCTTTCTTTTTGTTTTTAAGAAAAAAAAATATATAAATAAAAAAAATGAATAAAAAAAGGGGGGGACCGGGGAGGGATAGTTCCTAGGAGGAATGAAAGGGCCAGAAATCTCCCTCTGCGCCCAAGAGGACCTCAGCACCGCAAATAGTGCAGATGCAGCATGGAACCCGTGCCATACCTTACCCTTCATGCCAGTAAACCAGCAATCCTGGATAGCAACCTCACATCTGCTGAGCTACCTCGGTGGACAAAAGAGAGGGCGGCCGGATACCCACCACAAAGCATACCTCCTTAGGCCACCACCCCTGGAATCCAAAAGGTGGCTTCCAGAGATACACCCGTCGCCCGAAAGACACCCAAAGCCACCCTCCGGGATACAGGAGAGGGATCGGGACATCCCCAGGCGATCTGGATCCCACGGCAAACTACGCCTCCGCCAAGAACCTCAATGGAATGGGATGGACCCCAGTACCCTTTCCCCTACCTATGAACTAGTGTGCCTGTGGGAAAAATCCCAAAGGCCAAAAAGAGGAAGGGCAAAAGGAAGGGTTGGGGAGGAGGAGGAGGAAAGGAAAAAGGGGAGGATGGGATAGGGAAGGGGGGATTGGGGGGTAATTAGGTTCGGTCTGAGGAAGGAGACCGACAGGTCTAAGTCCTCAGACCAAGAGCCTCTTCACCACGCCAAGGAGCCCCCCTTGAAGAGGGAAAAGGGCCGTACATCTTCCTCCATGCTCAAGAGAACCTCAGCACCCCAAATAGTGCAGATGTGGCATGGAACCCATGCCATACCCTACCCTTCATGCCAGTAAGCCAGCAATCCGGGATAGCAACCTCACATCTGCCGAGCCACCTCGGTGGACAAAGAGAGGGCAACTGGACACCTGCTACAAAGCATACCTCCTTTGGCCACCACCCCCCTGGAATCCAAAAGGTAGCCTCCAGAGATACACCCATCACCTGAAAGACACCCAAAGCCACCCCTGGGAGACCAGAGAGGGATTGGGACATCCCCAGGTGACCCAGATTCCACGGCAAACTACCCAACCACAAAGGACCTCAATGGAATGGGATGGACCTCAGTACTCTTCCCCCTACCTAGGAACTAGTGCCTATGGGAAGAATCCCAAAGGCTGAAAATAGAAAGGGAATAGGGGAGGGATGAGGAAAGGGAAAAGGGAGGATGGGGTCGAATTGGATAGGGAAGGGAGGATTGGGGGTAATTAGGTTTTGTCTGAGGAAGGAGACCAAAAGGTCTAATTCCTCAGCCCAAGAGCCTCTTCACTGTGTCAAGGAGCCCCCCTTTCCTTGAAGAGGGGAGATTTTTAATCTGCTAACCACTTCTCTAAAATCTTAGTACGTACCTGGTACCCGCAATATGTATAACAAGTCATACTGGTCTCAACTCCAAAAGAAGTCTCCCGAGAATCCGGGGACCTGAGGCCAATGTTCACTTTTTGGCCAGTTTAGCAATTTTTTATATAATAAAAAAAGTGCTAAACCTACAAGGGTCATACAGTGCAGCCGGGCAAGAGGGAGATGTAGAAATGTCTGTGAGGAGTGCTAGAGGAAGTATCATCAAAGTTTGTGCAGTAAATCAGATGCTGTCCAAAAGTCACGAGTGTTTCTGAGTCAAAGGTGGGTCCGAGAATTTTTTATAATAAAAATAATAACAATAATTGCTCACCTTTAGGAAGAAGTCACAATATTTTGAGTGGCAAAGTCAGTGAAGTGACAGGTAGGTCACTTCACTGATTGGCCAGTATTCGACAGCAAGTTTATAAACTTGCTGTCGAATACTGGCCAATCCTTTATTAAGCAAACATTTTTAGGCTTTGTAAAGTGCAGGTCATTCACAGCAAAGAGTGATGAAGACTAGATCTTCCCTTCACTAATCTCTATACAGACTTGCTTCCTGTCTATTTGTTGACAAGGATAAAGGGGTGGACCGGTAAGCCAGTGGAAGGCCTCCGTCAGATTACCAAAAGCTCCAGCTGCAGGTCATTATATAACTAAGACCCGTGTCAGAAAACACTTGTCCTGTTTCCTGATTAATCTTACCTAACCATACCACTCTAACAAAGAGAAGGCCATACCGCCTTACCTTCAATACGTGTAATCTCTTCAAAGCAGTTTTGTCCAAGGTGACTGTGCAGCAGCTACCTCGCCATTTCCCACTCTTACAACCTGTCCATTTGACTTTCATACTTTCTCCAGTGGCTCCTTGCACTTTCCTCAGCGATGCCTCTCACACTTTCAATAATGGCACTTCTGACATTTCCTCTAGTTCCACTGCTGACACTTTGTCTAGTGCATCTCTAACACTTCTACTAGTGGTACCACTCTTACTTCTTGTGACACCTCTCGAGTTCTCTAGTGGCACCTTTCACATTTCCTCTATTGGCTCCTCTCCCATTTCTTCCAATGTCACCTCTCAAACTTTCTCTTGTACCACCTTTCACTTCTGCTAGTGGCATGTCACACTTCTAGTGGCACTTTCTACTTCCTTTAGTGGCACTTCCTACTTCCTTTAGTGGCACTTCCTACTTCCTCCTGTGGCATGTCCTACTTCCACTAGCAGCATGTCCTACTTCTAGTGGCACATCCTACTTCTGTGGCATGTCCTACTTCCTCTAGTGGCACTTCCTACTTCCTCCAGTAGCACTACCTACTTAACTTCCTCCAGTGGCACATCAGACTTCCTCTAATGGCACATTATACTTCCACTAGTAGCACATCCTACAACCTGAAGTGGCACATCCTACTTTCTCTAGTGGCACATCATACTTCCTCTAGTGGCACATCCTACTTCCTCTAGTGGCAAGTCCTACTTTTAGTTGCACTTGCTATTTCCTCTAATGGCAGTTCCTACTTCCTCTAGCGGCACCACTCACACTTCCTATAGTCCCACATCTTTCACTTGCACTAACGACACCACTCACATTAATTCATCTACTGGCACCTCTCAGATCTCCTCTATTGGCACTTCATTCTTCCTCTAGTAATGCTTCATTCCTCTAGTGACACTTGTTTCTCTAGTGGCACTTAATTGTTCCTCTAGTAGCACTACTCCCACTTTCTCCGGTGCCACGTCTCATGCTTCTACTAACCGCAACACTCAATTCAGTCGCTCCTCTCACCCTTCCACTAGCGACACAATTTACACTTCCTCTAGTGGCACTTCTCACACTTCCTTTAGTTCCACCTCTCACACCTCGTCCAGTAGCACTACTCACATGTCCTGTGGTATCACCTCTCATACTTCCTTTAAGCAAATAACAATACTGTGACTGGCCATGGATAGAACCTGTTATATTTTAGTTCACCTCCTGGGAAGCCCATCAAAATCCAAGATGCTGTAGTTCATTGAGCCAACATCAGGTACCCAGTGATACTGGACACGTCACTCCTGATGCAAACACGTATGTATGTGGCTGTGAAAAGCTCCTTTTTGGAATACCAGTCTATGAGCAGTACACATACTAATACATCCAGGAAAAAAGTGGTTTAAAGCAAATAACAATACTGCGACTAACAGGGGATCAAACTCTTATTTCATGGATATATTAACGTGTGTACTGCTCGTGAGACTGGTGCTTCAAATGGGAAAATAAAATTAATCCTGTAGTTTTCCACAGCCCCCCTCCCCCCACACACGTATGTGTAATCACCTAGTTGTGGTTGCAGGGGTAAAGTCATAGCTCCTGGCCCCACCTCTTCACTGGTCGCTACTGGGTCACTCTTCCTGCTCCATGTGCTTTATCATACCTCTTCTTAAAGCTATGTATGGATCCTGCCTCCACTACATCACTTCCCAGACTATTATATTTCCTGACAACTCTGTGACTGAAGAAATACTTCCTAAAGTCCCTGTAATTCATCTGAGTCTTAAACTTCCAACTGTGACCCCTTGTTGCTGTGTCCCATCTCTGGAACATTCTGTCTCTGTCCACTTTGTCTATTCCTCTCATATCCCCCTATCTCTCCCATCTTCCAGTGTCGTCACGTTGATTTCCCTTAGCCTCTCCTCATAGGACATACGACCCCTTAGCTCTGGGACTAGTCTTGTTGTGAACCTTTGCACATTCTCTAGTTTCCTCACATGGTTGGCTAGGTGAGGGTTCCAAACTGGTGCTGCATACTCCAATATGGGCCTAACGTACATACGTACACGTGCATATGTGTGTACTCACCTATTTGTACTCACCTATTTGTGGTTGCAGGGGTCGAGTCACAGCTCCTGGCCCCGCCTCTTCGCTGATTGCTACTAGGTCCTCTCTCTCCCTGCCCCATGAGCTCTATCATACCTCGCCTTAAAACTATGTATGGTTCCTGCCTCCACCACATCACTTTCTAGGCTATTCCATGGCCTGACTACTCTATGACTGAAGAAATACTTCCTAACATCCCTTTGATTCATCTGAGTCTTCAACTTCCAATTGTGACCTCTTGTGTCTGTGTCCCATCTCTGGAACATCCCGTCTTTGTCCACCTCGTCTATTCCGCGCAGTATTTTATATGTCGTTATCATGTCTCCCCTGATCCTCCTGGCCTCCAGTGTCGTCAGGCCAATTTCCCTCAACCTTTCTTCATAGGACAATCCCCGTAGCTCTGGGACTAGTCTTGTTGCAAACCTTTGCACTTTCTCTAATTTCTTGACGTGCTTGACTAGGTGTGGATTCCAAACTGGTGCTGCATACTCCAGTATGGGCCTGACGTAGATGGTGTACAGAGTCTTAAACGAATCCTTACTGAGGTATCGGAACGCTATCCGTAGGTTTGCCAGGCGCCCGTATGCTGCAGCAGTTATCTGATTGATGTGCGCCTCAGGAGATATGCTCGGTGTTATACTCACCCCCAGATCTTTTTCCTTGAGTGAGGTTTGCAGTCTTTGGCCATCTAAACTATATTGTGTCTGCGGTCTTCTTTGCCCTTCCCCAATCTTCATGACTTTGCATTTGGCAGGGTTAAATTCAAGGAGCCAGTTGCTGGACCAGGCTTGTAGCCTGTCCAGATCTCTTTGTAGTCCTGCCTGATCCTCGTCCGATTCGATTCTTCTCATTAACTTCACATTGTCTGCAAACAAGGACACTTCTGAGTCTATCCCTTCCGTTATGTCGTTCATGTATACCAAGAACAGCACAGGTCCTAGGACTGACCCCTGTGGAACCCCGCTTGTCACAGGCGCCCACTCTGACACCTCGTCGCGTACCATGACTCGTTGTTGCCTCCCTGTCAGATATTCTCTGATCCATTGCAGTGCCTTTCCTGTTATGTGTGCCTGGTCCTCTAGCTTTTGCAGTAACCTCTTGTGAGGAACTGTGTCGAAAGCCTTCTTGCAGTCCAAAAATACGCAGTCGATCCACCCCTCTCTCTCTTGTCTTACTTCTGTCACCTTGTCATAAAACTCTAGTAGGTTTGTGACACAGGATTTTCCTTCCCTGAAACCGTGCTGGTTGTCAATTATACACTTGTTTCTTTCCAGGTGCCCCACCACTCTCCTCCTGATGATCTTCTCCATGACCTTGCATACTATACACGTTAGTGATACAGGTCTGTAGTTTAGTGCCTCATGTCTGTCTCCCTTTTTAAAAATTGGGACTACATTTGCCATTTTCCATACCTCAGGGAGTTGCCCAGTTTCAAATGATGTGTTGAAGATCTTTGTTAATGGCTCACACAATATCTATGCTCCCTCTTTAAGGACCCATGGAGAGATGTTGTCTGGTCCCACCGCCTTTGAGGTGTCAAGTTCGCACAGCAGCTTCTTCACCTCCTCCTTGGTTATATGTACCTCATCCAGCACTTGCTGGTGTGCCCCCCTGTTCTGATTTCTTGGAGTCCTACTGGTTTCCACTGTAAATACCTCTTTAAATCTTGTGTTGAGCTCCTGACATACCTCTCGGTCGTTTCTCGTGAATTCCCCATCACCCTTCCTCAGTCTGATTACCTGGTCCTTGACTGTTGTTTTCCTCCTGATGTGGCTGTACAACAGCTTCGGGTCAGTCTTTACTTTTGATGCTATGTCATTTTCATATTGTCTCTGAGCCTCCCTTCTTATCTGTGCATATTCGTTTCTGGCTCTTCGGCTGATTTCTTTATTTTCCTGAGTTCTCTGTCTTCTGTACCTTTTCCATTCTCTAGTACACCTAGTTTTTGCCTCCCTACACCTTTGGGTGAACCAAGGACTCGTTCTGTTCTTCCCATTATTTCTGTTTCCCTTGGGAACAAACCTCTCCTCTGCCTCCTTGCATTTTGTTGCTAAATAGTCCATCATTTCTTGTACTGGTTTTCCTGTCAGTTCCCTCTCCCACTGAATGTCTTGAAGGAAGTTCCTCATGCCTGAGTAGTTCTCCCTTTTGTAGTTTGGTTTTTCCCAGCCTATTCCTGCTACTCTCTCCACTTGGAGCTCAACTATGTAGTCGAAGCACAGAACCACATGATCACTAGCTCCCAGGGGCCTTTCATACATGATACCCTCGATGTCCGAACTACTCATGGTGAATACAAGGTCCAACCTTGCTGGTTCATCCTCTCCTCTCTCTCTGGTAGTGTCTCTAACATGTTGATGCATGAGGTTCTCCAGTACCACATCCATCATCTTGGCTCTCCATGTTTCGGGACCCCCATGGGGCTCCAGGTTTTCCCAGTCAATCTCCTTGTGATTGAAATCACCCATAACTAGTAACTTTGCTCCCCCCATGTGTGCTCTCCTGGCCACCTCGGCTAGTGTGTTGATCATTGCTCTGTTGCTCTCATCGTATTCTTCTCTTGGCCTCCTGCAGTTCTGTGGTGGGTTGTACATTACTGCAATTATCACCTTATGTCCCTCAGACTGGATTGTTCCTACTAAGTAGTCCCTTTCGCCCATGCCATCCATTCCTTCCATTTTCTCAAAACCCCACTGGTTTTTAATGAGCAGTGCAACTCCTCCTCCCCCTCTCCTCCCTCTGTCTTTCCTGAAGATTTGATATCCGGATGGAAAGATTGAATCTGTTATTATTCTGGTGAGTTTTGTTTCTGTGAGTGCTATTATGTCTGGGGATGTCTCTTTGATTCTTTCGTGCCACTCCTCATACTTGTTTGTGTGTGTGTGTGTGTGTGTGTGTGTGTGTGTGTGTGTGTGTGTGTGTGTGTGTGTGTGTGTGTGTGTGTGTGTGTGTGTGTGTGTGTGTGTGTGTGTGTGTGTGTGTGTGTGTGTTTGTGTTTGTTTGTGTGTGTATGAATAGGTAAAAGCAGGTCAATTAGCAAGAACTCATTTAAAATTAAGTCCTTTCTAAAATTTTCTCTTATATGTGATACATCCGTCTAGCGCTTGGAACCAATCTTGGGCAGAAAACAGTATACATGTATATCGAGTCAAAAAAGGAGGATCAGTGTGCACTACCTAGCAGAGTTTACTGCCAGAGGGGAATCATAGGCCTAGCGTGCCGTGTGCAAAATAATAATAATAATAGAACTTTTCTTTGTCAGAGGAAAGACAGTCTCCCTGATAATATTGTGTATACATAGTGTTATAGTGTATACTACAGTGGCACCCTAGTATATAGATAATAAATGCTAAAGTGTCATTTAAAACAGGTGAATTTGTAACTGAAGTTACCTGCCTAAAGTGGCAGGTGCCAGAAGTCGCCAGAAACTTACCACACAGGTCAGCTGTTTTAATAATCTTCCTGACCTGCTTGTGTACCTCCATATAATCTAGTGATACCAGTGAATAGGAGAATTCAGTGTTGTAGCAGCAACTAACCAGTAATATAATGGTACTAAGTGGAGGGGAGTGACTTTCATTAGTTTTTTCTCTTTCTTGAAATACCAGACATATACAGTGAAATTCATATAACCTGTAGTTACCAGCGGTCGCAATATACAAAACGAGAAGCAAATATTACTCAAAAAAAGCGTCTTTCCTCCAATAATTGAACCAGTCAACTTTAGTGATAATAGAGCATTTGTTGTAGTGGAGACAGAAAAAACCTAGGAAAGCTAGATACAGTGATCTATAAACAAGGGTTGAGGCCTCGACCGTTTGTCACTGTAGGAGCTGCCAGCAATCACTGGTTCTTCAACATGCAAATTATACTTTTGTATCAATCAAATCACATATTCCTCAGTTAAGATAATTTCCAGTAGTTCCTTCATGTGATATCCAAATCACCGACCAGATATGTTTTAAATAAGTGACCCACTCATCAGATCCGACTGGTTCCGAACCCTTGGCCGGTCCGAACCCTTGACCGGTTTCAAACGGATTTGTTGGACAATAAAGCAGACTGTAAACAGACAGGGTTTTAGGTGCCCTTATCAAGCACAAACAATAAATATAAAACAGGAACGTACACTGGTAAGCTGTCCTAATATACAAGTACAGTTAGAAATAGAAATACAAATAGCTAGAGCTTCACTTTAAGGAGGTTATTAGTAGAATATTCAAGAGGTTACTAGTAGAATTACAGTAAATCAACCATTCAAATCACATTATGAAGCTCTGTGTAGTCTGCAGTACATCAAACAAACGGGTTTCCAGATGGATAAATTGCCATTTTTGTGGAAATTGGTGTCACGCCCCTTGTGCAGATATCCAAGAACTATCTACAAGCAGTATTAAATCAAGGAAGTGTTTTTGGGTATGCCCAAATGAGAGCAATCTGTGGACTAAAATCACATTGGTATTAAAAGAGGATAACATCAAAGCAGCCTTCAAAGAAAACCTGGAAGCATTCTATAACAGATGGGAAAATAAAAAGTCTGGGCTGGATGGTATCGCCCTTGGTGCTGGCCATGTAGTCAGAAACTGTAAGGCTGGAGGTGCTGCCCCGGTAGTCAGTAAATGTTGGGCTGATAATGCTGTCCTGGGAGACAGTAATGGTAAGGGTGGAGATGCAGTCCAGGTAGTCACTACATGTATGCAGGAGGAAATGCATATAAATGACCTCGAGGGAGACAGGAGCTGTAGTGGGGAAACAAGTGTAGTCAAGGACAAGATAAAACCAATATTATAAACTAGTAATACCACAGGAGATAGCAAACAAGGGGACTCCACTAGCAACAGTGAGGATACATTATTAAAAATAACTGGTGAGAGCCCCATTGTTAGTGCTAGTGAGGATAGGAAAGAGATCTCTTTCCTATCCTCACTAGCACTAACAATGTAAACTAGCACTAACAGGTAAACATGCACTAACAGGGAATACAGTCACAGAAACACAAGGCAAATGGAAACCAAGCCTGTGCACATACTATGCACTTGGTATCTGTAGGCATGGGAAATCTGGAAAAACAGATGGGACGTGCAACTATGACTGCCCTAGAAAATGCCGTTCCCATATGACAACAGGAAAATGCAAACTCACTTCCTGTAAGCTTTTTCACCCTGAAATGTGTCCCTCTTCAGTACAGGAAAGACTGTGCTATAACTTAAATAGCCAGGCACACCATCTAAAGGGGACAAAAAGATTCAAAACATCTAGGCCATGGGAAAACCTGGGTAGCCACAGCCACTCAAGAGGGAGAGGTTTTTTAGTGCCAGGAAGGGAAAAAAAACTGGCAGGAAATGGCAGAAATCGTACACCAAATCCAGTCATTCCTAGAGTGGAACCACAGTCGATGGCCTCCACTCCAAACCAGCAGATACAGATACTAATGCCGGAAAAAAAAGTCTTCCCCCCCAGTACCACCAGTCCAATGACATTCTTCCTTGCAAATATACAGGGTTCTAAAGCCAGCAACGAACAACAAAATACCTTTCATTGTGGACTGCTTGCAGAGGCAAATGCAATGTTCGTGGCTTTCACAGAGACCCACATAAAGGATCACATGGACAACGAAATATGGATCCCAAGTTACAGCCTATACAGATGCGACAGAGTGAACAGGCAAAAGGGGGAAATTGGCCTGTATATCGCAGAGTCACTTGTTTGTACAGAACTGCTTAATGCCTCAAATGATGTAGTGGAAGTTTTAGCAGTAAAGATCAGATCAAAGTCATAACACAATAGTTCCATCCTCCAGCGTAATATCTTGTCATTCTTTATCCTACTTTTGTGCTTCTTGTCGAACATATACATCACGGACCGTTGGTCAGTCCTTATGGTGAAATGTTTACCAGTTAAATAATGCCTCCAGTGGCGAACTGCTTCTATGATGGCCTGGGCTTCCTTTTCTACAGCAGCCCCTATCACGAGTCTTTACCATCCTATGGAGAGGGAGCATGGACATGGGGGTCGTCCCACAGTTACTAAAAACAACAGACATAGCCCCACTCCACAAAGGGGGCAGTAAAGCAACAGCAAAGAACTACAGACCGATAGCACTAACATCCCATATCTTAAAAATCTTTGAAAGGGTCCTAAGAAGCAAGATCACCACCCATCTAGAAACCCATCAGTTACACAACCCAGGGTAACATGGGTTTAGAACAGGTCGCTCCTGTCTGTCTCAACTACTAGATCACTACAACAAGGTCCTAGATGCACTAGAAGACAAAAAGAATGCAGATGTAATATATACAGACTTTGCAAAAGCCTTCGACAAGTGTGACCATGGCGTAATAGCGCACAAAATGCGTGCTAAAGGAATAACAGGAGAAGTTGGTCGATGGATCTATAATTTCCTCACTAACAGAACACAGAGTAGTAGTCAACAGAGTAAAGTCCGAGGCAGCTACGGTGAAAAGCTCTGTTCCACAAGGCACAGTACTCGCTCCCATCTTGTTCCTCATCCTCATATCTGACATAGACAAGGATGTCAGCCACAGCGCCGCGTCTTCCTTTGCAGATGACACCCAAATCTGCATGACAGTGTCTTCCATTGCAGACACTGCAAGGCTCCAGGCGGACATCAACCAAATCTTTCAGTGGGCTGCAGAAAACAATATGAAGTTCAACGATGAGAAATTTCAATTACTCAGATATGGTAAACACGAGGAAATTACATCTTCATCAGAGTACAAAACAAATTCTGGCCACAAAATAGAGCGAAACACCAACGTCAAAGACCTGGGAGTGATCATGTCGGAGGATCTCACCTTCAAGGACCATAACATTGTATCAATCGCATCTGCTAGAAAAATGACAGGATGGATAATGAGAACCTTCAAAACTAGGGAGGCCAAGCCCATGATGACACTCTTCAGGTCACTTGTTCTATCTAGGCTGGAATATTGCTGCACACTAACAGCACCTTTCAAGGCAGGTGAAATTGCTGACCTAGAAAATGTACAGAGAACCTTCACGGCACGCATAACGGAGATAAAACACCTCAACTACTGGGAGCGCTTGAGGTTCCTAAACCTGTATTCCCTGGAACGCAGGCGGGAGAGATACATGATTATATACACCTGGAAAATCCTAGAGGGACTAGTACCGAACTTGCACACGAAAATCACTCACTACGAAAGCAAAAGACTTGGCAGACGATGCAACATCCCCCCAATGAAAAGCAGGGGTGTCACTAGCACGTTAAGAGACCATACAATAAGTGTCAGGGGCCCGAGACTGTTCAACTGCCTCCCAGCATACATAAGGGGGATTACCAACAAACCCCTGGCAGTCTTCAAGCTGGCACTGGACAAGCACCTAGAGTCGGTTCCTGACCAGCGGGGCTGTGGCTCGTACGTTGGTTTGCGTGCAGCCAGCAGTAACAGCCTGGTTGATCAGGCTCTGATCCACCAGGAGGCCTGGTCACAGACCGGGCCGCGGGGGCGTTGACCCCCGGAACTCTCTCCAGGTAAACTCCAGGTAGTCTACAAGCCTCCAGATGCAACGTCCCAGCAATTCCAGGAACAGCTGTTAAAAATTGACCACTGTCTAGAAAATCTGCCAGCTCCTGCCCCCAACATCTTGCTCCTGGGGGATTTCAATTTAAGGCACCTAAAATGGAGGAATATAGCAAATAATGTTGTTGCAGTGATAACACCAGGAGGCAGCTCTGATAAAAACTCACACACACACGAGCTTTTAAATCTCTGCACAAAATTCAACTTAAACCAGCAAATAATACAGCCTACTAGACTGGAAAATACACTAGACCTCATCTTCACTAACAATGGCGATCTGATACGAAATGTCACCATATCAAAAACAATATACTCAGATCACAACATAATCGGGGTTCAGACATGTATGAGCGGAGGCCCAGACCGACATAATGAGATTAGTCACGAGGGAGCCTTCACCAAATTCAACTTCAATGACAAGAACATAAAGTGAGACCAAGTAAACCAAGTCCTAACCGATATAAGCTGGGAAGATAGACTAAGCAACACAGACCCCCAACTTATGCCTAGAACAGATTAACTCAGTGGCACTCGATGTATGCTCAAGGCTTATTCCTTTAAGAAAAAGGAGGAGTAGATATAAAATAGAAAGAGAGAGGCGCTCCCTTTACAGGTGACGAAAAAGAATAACAGAGCGGCTAAAAGAGGCCAATATATCTGAAATGCATAGGGAGTCACTGGTCAGAGAAATAGCAAACATCGAACTTAAGCTAAAGGAATCTTATAAGAGTCAGGAATTGCGGGAAGAACTAAAAGCCATAAATGAAATCGAAAGAAACCCAAAGTATTTCTTTTCCTATGCCAAATCAAAGTCAAGAACAACATCCAGTATTGGGCCCCTACTTAAACAAGATGGGTCCTACACAGATGACAGCAAGGAAATGAGTGAGCTACTAAAGTCCCAATATGATTCAGTTTTTAGCAAGCCGCTAACCAGACAGAGTCGAAGATCAAAATTAATTTTTTATGAGAGAGCCACAGAATTTGACTAACACAAGCCTATCTGATGTTATCCTGATGCCAAATGACTTCGAACAGGCGATAAATGACATGCCCATGCACTCTGCCCTAGGGCCAGAATCATGGAACTCCGTGTTCATCAAGAACTGCAAGAAGCCACTATCACGAGCTTTTACCATCCTATGGAGAGGAAGCATGGACACGAGGGGTCGTCCCACAGTTACTAAAAACAACAGACATACCGCCACTCCACAAAGGGGGCAGTAAAGCAATAGCAAAGAATTACAGACTGATAGCACTAACATCCCATATCATAAAAATCTTTGAAAGGGTCCTAAGAAGCAAGATCGCCACCCATCTAGAAACCCATCAATTACACAACCCAGGGCAACATGGGTTTAGAGCAGGTCGCTCCTGTCTGTCTCAACTATTGGATCACTATGACAAGGTCCTAGATGCACTAAAAGACAAAAAGAATGCGGATGTAATATATACAGACTTTGCAAAAGCCTTTAACAAGTGTGATCATGGCGGAATAGCGCACAAAATGCGTGCTAAAGGAATAACAGGAAAAGTTGGTAGATGGATCTATAATTTCCTCACAAACAGAACACAAAGAGTAGTAGTCAACAGAGTAAAGTCCGAGGTGGCTACGGTAAAAAGCTCTGTTCCACAAGGCACAGTACTAGCTCCCATCTTGTTTCTCATCCTCATATCTGACATAGACAAGGATGTCAGCCACAGCACCATGTCTTCCTTTGCAGATGACACCCAAATCTGCATGTCAGTGTCTTCCATTGCAGACACTGCAAGGCTCCAGGCGGACATCAACCAAATCTTTCAATGGGCTGCAGAAAACAATATGAAGTTCAACGATGAGAAAATTCAATTACTCCGATATGGTAAACACGAGGAAATTAAAACTTCATTAGAGTACAAAACAAATTCCGGCCACAAATTAGAGCAAAAAACCAACGTCAAAGACCTGGGAGTGATCATGTCAGAGGATCTCACCTTCAAGGACCATAACATTGTATCAATCGCAGCTGCTAGAAAAATGACAGGATGTATAATGAGAACCTTCAAAACTAGGGATGCCAAGCCCATGATGACACTCTTCAGGTCGCTTGTTCTATCTAGGCTGGAATATTGCTGCACACTAACAGCACCTTTCAAGGCAGGTGAAATTGCTGACCTAGAAAATGTACAGAGAACCTTCACGGCACGCATAACGGAGATAAAACACCTCAATTACTGGGAGCGCTTGAAGTTCCTGAACCTGTATTCCCTGGAATGCAGGCGGGAGAGATACATGATTATATACACCTGGAAAATCCTAGAGGGACTAGTACCGAACTTGCACACGAAAATCACTCACAACGAAAGCAAAAGACTTGGCAGACAATGCAACAACCCCCCAATGAAAAGCAGGGGTGTCACTAGCACGTTAAGAGACAATACAATAAGTGTCAGGGGTCTGAGACTGTTCAACTGCCTCCCAGCATACATGAGGGGGATTACCAATAGACCCCTGGCAGTCTTCAAGCTGGCACTGGACAAGCACCTAAAGTTGCTAAGTGACCAGCTGGGATGTGGCTCGTACGTTGGATTGCGTGCAGCCAGCAGTAACAGCCTGGTTGATCAGGCTCTGATCCACCAGGAGGCCTGGTCACAGACCGGGCCACAGAGGCGGTGACCCCCGGAACTCTCTCCAGGTAAACTCCAGGTATACATTTAAAAATATATTTTTTTCACTTTAATTAATGTAAAAATTAATAATTTTGTACCAAAAGAACCTTAGACAACTTACCTAACCTGATTATAACAAGTGTAATTTACCCTAATTCAACTAAATATATCTTAGATAAGTTTACAATAATTTAACAATAAACAAACACAATGAAACATTTTTTTGTTAGGTTCAGAATGATTTTTCTGAAATTATTGCATACACAAATTTTTGTTTGCCTTATTTGGCAAGAAGAGCATTCCTATTTAAGCCACAATAGCCACAGTGAAACATATAAGTGAACAGTATTTAGATATGGCTAACGAGGTTTTTGTGGCATTTATGGATTTGGAAAAGGCATATGACAGGGTGGATAGGGGAGGCAATGTGGCAGATGTTGCAGGTGTATGGTATAGGAGGTAGGTTACTGAAAGCAGTGAAGAGGAAAGAGGGAGATTATTTCCCAGTAAAAGTAGGCCTTAGACAAGGATGTGTGATGTCACCGTGGTTGTTTAATATATTTATAGATGGGGTTGTAAGAGAAGTAAATGCGAGGGTCTTGGCAAGAGGCATGGAGTTAAAAGATAAAGAATCACACATAAAGTGGGAGTTGTCACAGTTGCTCTTTGCTGATGACACTGTGCTCTTGGGAGATTCTGAAGAGAAGTTGCAGAGGTTGGTGGATGAATTTGGCAGGGCATGCAAAGGAAGAAAATTAAAAGTGAATACAGGAAAGAGTAAGGTTATGAGGATAACAAAAAGATTAGGTGATGAAAGATTGGATATCAGATTGGAGGGAGAGAGTATGGAGGAGGTGAATATATTCAGATATTTGGGAGTGGACGTGTCAGCAGATGGGTCTATGAAAGATGAGGTGAATCATAGAATTGATGAGGGGAAAAGGGTGAGCGGTGCACTTAGGAGTCTGTGGAGACAAAGAACTTTGTCCTTGGAGGCAAAGAGGGGAATGTATGAGAGTATAGTTTTACCAATGCTCTTATATGGGTGTGAAGCATGGGTGATGAATGTTGCAGCGAGGAGAAGGCTGGAGGCAGTAGAGATGTCATGTCTGAGGGCAATGTGTGGTGTGAATATAATGCAGAGAATTCGTAGTTTGGAAGTTAGGAGGAGGTGTGGGATTGCCAAAACTGTTGTCCAGAGGGCTGAGGAAGGGTTGTTGAGGTGGTTCAGACATGTAGAAAGACTGGAGCGAAACAGAATGACTTCAAGAGTGTATCAGTCCGGGTGGAAGGAAGGCAGGGTAGGGGTCGGCCTAGGAAAGGTTGGAGGGAGGGGGTAAAGGAGGTTTTGTGTGCGAGGGGCTTGGACTTCCAGCAGGCATGCGTGAGCGTGTTTGATAGGAGTGAATGGAGACAAATGGTTTTTAATACTTGATGTGCTGTTGGAGTGTGAGCAAAGTAACATTTATGAAGGGATTCAGGGAAACCGGCAGTCCGGACTTGAGTCCTGGAGATGGGAAGTACAGTGCCTGCACTCTGAAGGAGGGGTGTTAATGTTGCAGTTTAAAAACTGTAGTGTAAAGCACCCTTCTGGCAAGACAGTGATGGAGTGAATGATGGTGAAAGTTTTTCTTTTTCGGGCCACCCTTCCTTGGTGGGAATCGGCCAGTGTGTTAATAAAAAAAAATAATAATAAAATAGCAAGTTTTACCCCACTTCTCTCTCCTTCTCTCTCTATTATTCTATTATATATATATATATATATATATATATATATATATATATATATATATATATATATATATATATATATATATATATATATACAGTGGACCCCCGGTTAACGATATTTTTTCACTCCATAAGTATGTTCAGGTGCCAGTACTGACCGAATTTATTCCCATAAGGAATATTGTGAAGTAGATTATTCCTTTCAGACCCCCAAACATACACGTACAAACGCACTTACATAAATACACTTACATAATTGGTCGCATTCGGAGGTAATCGTTATGCGGGGGTCCACTGTATATATATATATATGTTGTGTATCTTTATATGTGTATGCTTCTAGACTGTTGTATTCTGAGCACCTCTGCAAAAACAGTGATAATGTGCGAGTGTGGTGAAAGTGTTGAATGATGATGAAAGTATTTTCTTTTTGGGGATTTTCTTTCTTTTTTGGGTCACCCTGCCTCGGTGGGAGACGGCCGACTTGTTGAAAAAAAAAATATATATATATATATATATATATATATATATATATATATATATATATATATATATATATATATATATATATATATATATATATATATATATATACACACAGTCGACCCCCGCCTTACGATATTATTTCATTCCAGAGATATGTTCAGGTGCCGTTACCGAACAAATTTGTTCCCATAAGGAATACAGGTCTCCCTCAACATTCACGTTTTCAGCTTTCGCAGGCTTCACACATTCGCGAATTTCCAACCACCAAATTCCCAGCCACCAAATTCCCAGCCGCCAAATTATATTCAAGTTTCCCGCCACCTGCGAGTCCCTACTACCCTTCCACCAACCCCCGCAACTGGCAGCCAGCTCTCCCACCACTCAGTGTGGTGAGTGTTTTGTTTGTTCATTATTTGCTATTAAACTACAGTATAAATAATGTAAACCCATTCATGACTGCATATTGGAATGGCTATTCGGACAGGTATTAGACGGTGACATCATATGTTTACTCTTGAACACAGCAAAGAATCAAACATTTCTGCTACTGCTAATAATAACAATAGTAATAATAATAATAATAATAATAAATACGATATAATTGAAGAAGGAAGTTGTACAAAAATACGAGGGAGTGGTTGACACATCGTCAGTGTGGCTTTGTTTATGCTGGAGTGAACATTAGTCTCCCTGCTCTTCCAAACATTTCACAATAATTCATTGTGTTTGGTGCTTGTAGATTGAGTGCGACTGGTGTGGTAGAGGCAGTGGTTGAGGCAGCTGTTGAGGCAGCTGTTGAGGCAGTGATTGAGGCAGTGGTTGAGGCAGCGATTGAGGCAGTGGTTGAGGCAGCTGTTGAGGCAGCCATTGAGGCAGTGGGTGAGGCAGCTGTTGAGGCAGCAATTGAGGCAGTGGGTGAGGCAGCTGTTGAGGCAGCTGTTGAGGCAGCGATTGAGGCAGTGGGTGAGGCAGCTGTTGAGGCAGCGATTGAGGCAGTGGTTGAGGCAGCGATTGAGGCAGTGGTTGAGGCAGCTGTTGAGGAAACGATTGAGGCAGTGGGTGAGGCAGCTGTTGAGGCAGCGATTGAGGCAGTGGTATTTAATAACATACATGTTATTAATAATAATAATAATAATACATGTTGTTAATAATATGTACTATTATTATTTATAACATATATGTTATTAAATACCACTGCCTCAACCGCTGAATTATTGTGAAATGTTTGGAAGAGCAGGGAGACTAACACTCACTCCAGCATAAACAAAGCCACACTGACGATGTGTCAACCACTCCCTCGTATTTTTGTACAATTTCCTTCTTCAATTATATCGTATTATTATTATTATTATTATTATTACTATTGTTATTATTAGCAGTAGCAGAAATGTTTGATTCTTTGCTGTGTTCAAGAGTAAACACATGATGTCACCGTCTAATACCTGTCCGAATAGCCATTGCAATATGCAGTCATGAATGGGTTTACATTATTTATACTGTAGTTTAATAGCAAATAATGAATAAACAACACTGAGTGGTGGGAGGGCTGGCTGCCAGTTGCAGGGGTCGGAGGGAGGGTAGTAGGGACTCGCAGTAGTTGTGGAAGTGGTGGAGGCAGTGGTGGAGTCTGTGGTATTTAATAATATACATGTTATTAAAGCATAACATGTATATATTTAGTACAATTTACGACATTTTCACGTATTTTATGATTGTTCATGGTTCAACAAGTTAAGGAAGCAGTATTGTATTATATTTCCCTACAATATATTTGGGGCACCAAACATTCACGGTTTTTCAACATTCGCGAGGCTCTTGATCCCCTAACCCTCGCGAATGTTGAGGGAGACCTGTATTGTGAATTAGATTAGTCCGTTTCAGACCCCCAAAAATGCACGTACAAAATCACTTACATAAATACACTTACATAATTGGTCACATTGGGAGCTGATTGTAAGGCGGGGGTCCACTACATGCATATATATACTATATATATATATATATATATATATATATATATATATATATATATATATATATATATATATATATATATATATATATATATATACATATATACACAGGAGGGCCCCGCTTTACGGCATTTCGCTTTATGGCGTTCCGCTAATACGGACATTTCAAATTATGACCAAAACTCGCTATACGGCTCCCCCCACCTGTCTTTCTAATACAGTCACAGCGGCCCACCGAGTTTGTTTACATTCTCCCTGAGCACATCTCCTTATTATGTCTGGAAACTTTCCAAAATTTCAAGTGTTTTAAAGTTATTGTATATTTTATATGTATTGTACTTGATAATTAAACTTGTGTACACCTGTACCTAAATAAACTTACTGTGCTGGCATGTAGGTACACATTAAAATCACTAAGAGTCTCTCTACTCTTGATGCAATAATAATAATAATAATAATAATAATAATAATAATAATAATAATAATAATAATAATAATAGTAATAATAATAATCTCTTGGGCGCATTAATGTCGCATATTACGTTAATATAGACATTTCCCTTAATCTGTCTATGATATTTTTTTCAAAATTATATAAGAAACACATTATGTAACACACAAACATGATACATGCACCCACAGTATAAAAATTTATACAAATATATATGAGATGTTTACCAAACGGTTTGTAGAAGTGTCAGAAGAATTACGTTTTCTCTAGCCCGTCACCTGTTACTAGGGATAACTGTAGAAAAATATTCCTTTCGTATGCCTTCACTTTATAGCTATAATTCTGTACTAACTTGTACACAGTGTAAGAGTATTTGTTTCATGATTTAATTATTATAATAATAATAAAAATATTATAAGGTAAAAGTTTCACAAACTCTTACAAATGTACATGAATGAACTAAAACTGGACACGTATTAATACCGTCTATTTCACCTGACTGAGTGATCGTCCACAACCTGTTCAGTTTGTTTGTTTACACTGTCTGAGCTCGGTGTATCATTAAATGTTGTATATTACGTTAATATACACATTTTCATTAATCCATCCGTGATATTTTTTTCAAAATTATATAATAAACACGATACATAACATAAATACATAACAGCATATGTGTAGAGAACCTAGGATAACCCAAAAAAGTCAGAGTGACTTACTTCCATTGCCTTCACTCAAAGCATCATTTCTTCTCAAAATGATGTTACATGAGAATGGGAGTGTTCTTCTTTATTTATTCTACCGTATCAATGAAGAGACAACCTGTACACAATGTAACTTGTACACAAACCAGACGTGTACACTGTTTACAAAACTTACCTTCGCCTGGTTTGTTTACATAACTCTGCGCCTGTCCTCTCTCATGCGCTCATTCTTTCTCTCTGGTATGGTAGCCTGGCTGACTACCATACATACCACACTTGATTTTTTACAATAAATACTACTCATCTCACCCTATATTTTAAGGTAAGTAATGAGTGAACTGTATATACATTTTATCGCTCTGGGATGCTTAAATATCATAGAATAGTATGTGTGGGTGGGTTGGCCTGGTATGGTAGCCTGGCTGACTACCATACATACCACACTTGATATTTTACAATAAATACTACTCATCTCACCCTATATTTTAAGGTAAGTAATGAGTGAACTGTATATACATTTTATCGCTCTGGGATGCTTAAATATCATAGAATAGTATGTGTGGGTGGGGTGGCCTGGTATGGTAGCCTGGCTGACTACCATACATACCACACTTGATTTCTTACAATAAATACTACTTGTCTCACCCTAGATTAAGACTATAAATATTTTAAGGTAAGTAATGAGTGTACTATGTGTGTATTGTACTTTTTTATTGTTTTTTGATGCCTGGTTCTATTGCTAACATAATATATGTTAGTGTAAACTTGTTATCTAGTGTTTGTATGCATTTGTAAGTGGAAAAAAAGGGTGTTCCACTTTACGGCGGTTTCCGCTTTACGGCAGTAGCCTGGAACCTAACCTGCCATATAAGTGGGGCCCTCCTGTATATATATATTTTTTTTTTTTTCAACAAGTCGGCCGTCTCCCACCGAGGCAGGGTGACCCAAAAAAGAAAGAAAATCCCCAAAAAGAAAATACTTTCATCATCATTCAACACTTTCACCACACTCACACATTATCACTGTTTTTGCAGAGGTGCTCAGGATACAACAGTTTAGAAGCATATACGTACGTATAAAGATACACAACATATCCCTCCAAACTGCCAATATATATATATATATATATATATATATATATATATATATATATATATATATATATATATATATATATATATATATATATATATATATATATATATATATATATATTTATACCTAGGGATTGGCGGAGAGCTTGTATAGTCCCTTTATATAAAGGGAAAGGGGACAAAAGAGATTGTAAAAATTATAGAGGAATAAGTTTACTGAGTATACCAGGAAAAGTATACGGTAGGGTTATAATTGAAAGAATTAGAGGTAAGACAGAATGTAGGATTGCGGATGAGCAGGGAGGCTTCAGAGTGGGTAGGGGATGTGTAGATCAAGTGTTTACATTGAAGCATATATGTGAACAGTATTTAGATAAAAGTAGGGAAGTTTTTATTGCATTTATGGATTTAGAAAAGGCATATGATAGAGTGGATAGAGGAGCAATGTGGCAGATGTTGCAAGTATATGGAATAGGTGGTAAGTTACTAAATGCTGTAAAGAGCTTTTATGAGAATAGTGAGGCTGAGGTTAGGGTATGTAGAAGAGAGGGAGAATACTTCCTGGTAAAAGTAGGTCTTAGACAGGGATGTGTAATGTCACCATGGTTGTTTAATATATTTATAGATGGGGTTGTAAAAGAAGTAAATGCTAGGGTGTTCGGGAGAGGGGTGGGATTAAATTATGGGGAATCAAATTCAAAATGGGAACTGACACAGTTACTTTTTGCTGATGATACTGTGCTTATGGGAGATTCTAAAGAAAAATTGCAAAGGTTAGTGGATGAGTTTGAGAATGTGTGTAAAAGTAGAAAGTTGAAAGTGAACATAGAAAAGAGTAAGGTGATGAGGGTATCAAATGATTTAGATAAAGAAAAATTGGATATCAAATTGGGGAGGAGGAGTATGGAAGAAGTGAATGTTTTCAGATACTTGGGAGTTGACGTGTCGGCGGATGGGTTTATGAAGGATGAGGTTAATCATAGAATTGATGAGGGAAAAAGGCGAGTGGTGCATTGAGGTATATGTGGAGTCAAAAAACGTTATCTATGGAGGCAAAGAAGGGAATGTATGAAAGTATAGTAGTACCAACACGGATGTGAAGCTTGGGTGGTAAATGCAGCAGCAAGGAGACAGTTGGAGGCAGTGGAGATGTCCTGTCTAAGGGCAATGTGTGGTGTAAATATTATGCAGAAAATTCGGAGTGTGGAAATTAGGAGAAGGTGTGGAGTTAATAAAAGCATTAGTCAGAGGGCAGAAGAGGGGTTGTTGAGGTGGTTTGGTCATTTAGAGAGAATGGATCAAAGTAGAATGACATGGAAAGCATATAAATCTATAGGGGAAGGAAGGAGGGGTAGGGGTCATCCTCGAAAGGGTTGGAAAGAGGGGGTAAAGGAGGTTTTGTGGGCAAGGGGCTTGGACTTCCAGCAAGCGTGCATGAGCGTGTTAGATAGGAGTGAATGGAGACGAATGATACTTGGGACCTGACGATCTGTTGGAGTGTGAGCAGGGTAATATTTAGTGAAGGGATTCAGGGAAACCGGTTATTTTCATATAGTCGGACTTGAGTCCTGGAAATGGGAAGTACAATGCCTGCACTTTAAAGGAGGGGTTTGGGATATTGGCAGTTTGGAGGGATATGTTGTGTATCTTTATACGTATATGCTTCTAAACTGTTGTATTCTGAGCACCTCTGCAAAAACAGTGATAATGTGTGAGTGTGGTGAAAGTGTTGAATGATGATGAAAGTATTTTCTTTTTGGGGATTTTCTTTCTTTTTTTGGGTCACCCTGCCTCGGTGGGAGACGACCGACTTCATGAAAAAAAATATATATATATATATATATATATATATATATATATATATATATATATATATATATATATATATATATATATAATACATACATACATATATACATACATACACATATTTTTTTAACACGTCAGTCGTCTCCCACTGAGGCAGGGTGACCCAAAAAGAAAGAAAATCCCCAAAAAGAAAATGCTTTCATCATCATTCAACACTTTCACCTCACTGATACATAATCACTGTCTTTGCAGAGGCACTCAGATATGAAAGTTCAGGAGTCCCTCCAAACTGCCAATATCCCAAACCCCTCCTTCAAAGTGCAGGCATTGTACTTCCCATTTCCAGGACTCAAGTCTGGCTAACCAATATCCCTGAATCCCTTCACAAAATATCACCCTGCTCACACTCCAACAGCTTGTCAGGTCCCAAAAACCATTCGTCTCCATTCACTCCTATCTAACACACACATGCTTGCTTTAAGTCCAAGTCCCTTGCCCAGAAAACCTCCTTTACCCCCTCCCTCCTACCTTTTCAAGGATGACCCCTGCTTTTAACCTGAAGAGAGATGAGATCTTGACAGCTGTTCGAGAGCAGGTTCCCAGTCTTTTTCCTTTTATTTTTGCTGGTTACAGCAAAAATGTAATTCTTTTATTTGGCGAGCATAAAATCACATCATAGGGTGTTCAGCAGGAAGACGCACTCATTTTGTTTCTCTTCTGAATGGCAGTAAGACAACTCGCTTCCAGCTTCCAAAGCTAACTCAATATCTGGTACCTGGATGATGGCACTCTGGAAGGTATGGAAGAATCTCTGGTACAGAACCTACAACTGGTGAAGTCACAGGGAGAAGCTTTGGGACACATCCTCAATCCTTCGAAGTATGAAATCATTTCATCAGACCAGGAAGTAATTATAGCAGTGAGAACAATCTTTCCTGAAGCCTCATTACCATTTTATTGGGAGCACAGCTGGGCTGTTAGGCTACTGATATAGTCCCCGTGGAAAAACTGAATGACCTGAAGAGGATGGACGAGAGAATAAGTGATCTGGATACCAGCATTATTATTATAATCAAAGAAAGCGCTAAACTGACAAGGGTTATACAGCGCTGCGGAGCAGAAAAAAGTGCTGAGGCTATAAACAGCTAGGTGGAGAGGGGATCAGAGGTGAGGGGAGAAAAGGGCTAGAAGGGACACTAAGCGCTGTGTGTCAAAATTCCTACAGAAAGCAGTTGCTGAAAAAAAAGTAAAAAAGTGATTGTAAGTGTGGAAACCCTAGCGACATGACATCAGTGAATCCCTGGTGTTTGCCATGCTGTCTGCTCTAGCTGGTGCTCCCACAGATTTTTGTTAATACTGTGCACACCAGTGTTAAGACCCATTATATATTGATCATGCATCTCAGGCCAACCGTCTCAAATTTGGAGGCAGGAAAAATAAAATGTTGATCTGTGTGAGTAGGGGCAGGTAGCAGCTGCCTCCAAAAAAGGGAGAAAGGAGTGGGAGGTGGGGGAAATAGAAGGGAAAAAGGGTGGATGGATATAAAGTGTGGGAAGGTACTAAAGAATATAACTGAGGGAGGGTGTGGTGTGAGGTCCTGTGCCTCACCCACCAAACATGTCCAATACACTGAAGCAGCCACTACCACAACTCAACCAACGAAGCATCCTTAAGAAAATTGTAAATATTAAATCTAAATTTTTGATCAATCTCTATAAAGCAAATATGTTTTTAAATAATTAACTGGTTTTAAAGTGCCAATGTTGTAAGTAAGAAATGTCCACAGTCAGTTTATTATGGTACATGCATAAAATGAATACACTATACTTAAAATATGAATGTATTTAAAAAACTATTAATTTATAATGACTGCAATTATCATAACTGAAAATCAACATTCAGAACTATTAAGTGGTTCCATAATTCCAATATCTTAAGTGCAAAACATTGTAAAGCAGATCTTCTTAAGTTTAAGCCCTATTTAATTTTACCTGATTTGCCTATGACCTGTTTAAGTTTTTCTATTTCCACAGCCAAGCTCTGGGCCAAAAAAATACTAAGTATATCATTCAATGTTACATTAGGAGTTTTAAAACTGGAGAGCACATTTAGAATTTGTTTTATCTAAGTGTCCTGAATTTAGATGACACAGTTTAGTAAAATCTTATAAAAGTATTACTAAGTTTTTTTAACACATCGGCTCTTTCCCACCGAGACAGGGTGACCCAAAAAGAAAGAAAAACTTTCATCATCGTTCAACACTTCCACCATCATTCATACATAATCACTGTCTTAGCAGAGGCACTCAGATATGACAATTTAGATGTCATTCCAAACAGCCAACAGCAGACATTGTACTTCCCGCCTTCAGGACTCAAGTCTGGCTAACCGGTTTCCTGAATCCCTTCATAAAATATTACCCTACTCACACTCCAACAGCTCCTCAGGTCCCAAAAACCATTTGTCTCCATTCACTCCTATCTAACAGGTACATGTATGCTTGCTGGAAGTCCATGTCCCTCACCCACAAAGCCTCCTTTACCCCCCTCCCTCCAATCTTTCCTAGGACAACACCTACCCTGCCTTCCTCCCACTACAGATTTATATGCTCTCCAAGTCATTCTGCTTTGTTCCATCCTCTCTAAATGACCAAACCACCTCAACCTCTCTTCAGCCTTCTGACTAATACTTTTAGTAACTCCACACCTATTACTTTCCCACTACAAATACTCTGCATAATATTTACACCACGAGTTGCCCTTAGACATGACATCTCCACTGCCTCCAGCCTCCTCCTTGCTGCAGCATTTACAACCCGTAAATGGTTAACCTCATCCTTCATAAACCCATATGAACATATTCACTTTTTCCATACTCCCTCCCTCCAATTTGATATCCAATTTTACTTTATTTAAATTGTTTGATACCCTCATCACCTTACCCCTATCCATGTTGACTTTCAACTTTCTTCTTTTACACACCATCCCAAACTCATCCACTAACCTTTGCCACTTTTCTTTAGAATGTCCCAAAAGTACACTATCAACAGCAAAAAGTAACTGTGTCAACTCCTATTTTGTATTTGATTACCCATAATTTAATCCTACCCTCTCCCCAACACCCTAGCATTTACAGTGGAACCTCTACTTATGAGTGCCCCGATGTGCGAGTTTTTCAAGATACGAGCAGTCGCTTGGTCTATTTTTTGCTTCCAGATGCGAGTGAAATTTCAAGATGCAAGTGGTCTTCAAGGGAGGTTCCTTGATGCTGGTGAAGGGCTCTTGCTCTTGATCTAGGGAATTTGATCTCCGTTGTTTGTTGGACTATCTTATTGAAACTTAGGCAATGTATGATGGAAAGATGCTTCTTAACGTACACCAAAATTGAAAGAAATCAGACCATAAATAATGGAGTTCACTTCTCAGCCATTAGCTGCCCCTTAGCGGTATATTTTCAAATGGTTCTTATGGATGTATTCTCATTTTTTGGTCTCATTTGACAGAATGGAAGACATATTACAGAAATAGATACAAATTTGATTGGTTTCACGACAAAAAGTACCTTGAAATTGAGCTCAAAGTAGGAGAAATGTTCAACTCTTTGGCGATGTTCAAGAGTAAACAAATGACGTCACCGTGCAATACCTGTCCGACTGGCCACTCTAATATGCAGTCACGAATGAGTTGACATCATTTATACAATTATTACAATAATGCGGTAGTCTGCATAACAGTAAATCTTCTATTTTTTGTGTGAATAAAAATTAAAAATGGCAAGCAAAATTATTATTATACGAAAATAATAATAATAATAATAATAATAATAATAATAATAATAATAATAATAATAATAATAATTATTATTATTATTAGCATTATTAATTATTTTTTAATTATTATTATTTTTTATTTTATTATCACACTGGCCGATTCCCACCAAGGCAGGGTGGCCCGAAAAAGAAAAACTTTCACCATCATTCACTCCATCACTGTCTTGCCAAAACTGTACTGTAAAGCACCCTTCTGGCAAGACTGTGATGGAGTGAATGATGGTGAAAGTTTTTCTTTTTCGGGCCACCCTGCCTTGGTGGGAATCGGCCAGTGTGATAATAAAATAAAAAATAATAATAATTAAAAAATAATTAATAATGCTAATAATAATAATTAATAATAATAAAAAATAACAATAATAATAATACATATAATATGTAATACTATAATAATAATTATAATAATATGTATGTACCATGTACATATTATTATTATCAGCAGTTCACATATGCTTACAGCGCTTACCACATGGTTGAAAGAATTCTCGTGTTCTCCTTATGTTTTGTGCAGTTATTTTGCAAAATTTCTTGTTTCTAACCATGGGTCCTAAGAAAGCAAGTCCACAGCACAGTGCCAAGAAGAAGAAGAGGATGATTACCATGGATTTAAAGCAGGAAATCATTGATAAACACAGTCTAGAAGTGAGAGTTAAGGACCTGGCCAGGTAGTACCAGCAGAGCATTTCATCGATATGTACAATACTAAAGCACAAGGAGTCTATAAAGGCTATTGTGCCAGCCAGAATAGTGAAGCACAGTAGACCATCATTTAACATGGTAGTTACGTTTCTGAAAATGCAGTGCAAGGTAAAATAGTGTTTGATGCACTGAAGAACTTATGGGAAAAATAGGGTTACATTCTCGAGAGCCCTAAAAAAGCCAAACAGCTTTTTTTTAGGCCTGCACCTCTTACAAAAATAAAAGAGAATATGTAATTGTAGTTCATTATGTATTATGTTGTTTTTACTGCATAACACTACAAATGTAACAGAAATAATAGTATTTCTTATCTTAAATTGTGGGTGCTGGTGTTTGTGGATGATTGTGAAGAGAGTGGAGAGTTATGATGTGGCCTTACTGGGCTGAGGTGGATGGTAGAGGTTCTGGTACTGAAGTCAATGGTTGTACTGGAGTGTTTAACTTTAAGCCATTCAGTCCGTGATGTCAGTAAGTCAAGTCATTCAGTCCGTGATGTCAGTAAGTCAAGTCATTCAGTAAGTTAGTCAAGTCATTCAGTAAGTCAGTCACACAAACTTATGTTTGCCTCTTTTTATTGTGATGAATGGTTTGAAAAACCGACAAGTTGAAGATTGAGACACTTATGCAGCATATGGGAATCTTTATTCAGGAAACGTTTCGCCACACAGTGGCTGAACACATCGACTCCAGGCTGAGGGACTGATTACCTCATACTACTCCTCTCCTTACGCCTTCCTCTTTGTATTGGACTGATGAAGCCACTGTGTGGCGAAACGTTTCCTGAATAAAGATTCCCATGTGCTGCATAAGTGTCTCAATCTTCCACCTCTTTTTATGTGTACAAAGTAACACTTCATTACACTACAGGTTATCTCTTGTCTAATATCTTCGTTTTCTTTATTAATTCTGAGACTTAAATGCTTATACTTTTTCTTGCCACTTTTAGCAACACTGGTATGCCTACTGGGCGTCATGATTGCTTGGCAGATACAAGATATAGTAATTAAAAGATCAAAACACAATTCACAAACACAGCTAACTTGAAACAGAGAAGAAAGACTGGACGAGTATGAAGTACAAATGCTGGGGTGGTGTCGGGGGGTGGCATGGGATGGCGGGAGGTCTCCTCCGCTGATCCACAACAAGGCTGCCGCTTGAGGAAAAAGGAATTTTTTTTTCCTTCTGCAAACTGAACCGTGTTAAATTACTTTTACGATGTGTTACATAAAACCGTGCAGCAATTCTTCAATCGTGCTATACCTGAATCATGCCAAATAAATGTGTGCTAAATGACGGTCTACTGTAACAAAAATAAAAATTGTAGCAGTTAAGTTAAGTGTATTATTAAGAGTGTAGCAATTAAGCAACAGAAAAAGGCTGAAATGAAATGAACTCCTGACAGCACATGCCGCTGTGCCCAGCATCTCTTCTCCACCTCCAAGATAACAGCTGTAGAACTACATAATTTTTTTTTATATTACTATTATTATTGTTGTTTTCCTTATGAAACTGTGTAGTGATCTAATGCAGTGTGCCTCACAAACACTCTGTTTTCTGTTATAATAAGAGCATGAGGTGTGTAGTCAACAACAACAACAATGGCCGCTATGCTGCCGCGGCCACTACCACCAGCCACATATGTAATGACATATTTCATTCTAGTGTATATATCATGTTTCTATGTTATTAACCCTTTCACTGTCACAAGCCCATTTCTGAAACTGTCATTCAATGTCGAAAAATACTTGAAAAATAAAATTATTTTTTTCTTACCAAAATGTTAGGATTATTTTGCTGAGCATTTTAAGCCTAAAAAAAAATTTTGTGATCATTACTTACCAAGATACAGAGGCGTAAAGTTGGCAGAAAATGAGCCGTGTAGGTAACAGCAGCGAATGCTGCTCACCCGGTAAACTTTTTTTACTTCCATTCTAAGGTTTCTTGCTTTTTCCACTACTTTATTTTTTCAGGTAACTTATGTGGCCTGTGAGACCAAAGTAAGGTGCAATGTACATATATACACTCGTATACAACACAATAAGCGCACATAATTATCAACATACTGTTTACAAAACTTGTTTACACAAACAATACAAAAAATTGTTTATTACTGTCTTTCTATAATATATATACAAATGTACAGTCACTGGACATGTTCCTAAAAGTTCTGCAGCTTGTGGAACTCTCTGAAACATAGTTTCATACACAATGGTGTTTTACACTCCTCACACATAAAAGGAGTATGTCTGCATTTTTGTGGGCTTTTTTTGTATGTGCACAGACAAAACACCTTGTCTGAGCAGTTTTCTTCAAAGTAGGAGCAAGTTTGCCTTTTGTGTGTGTGTGTGTGGGGGGGGGGGCCTTCTAAATGTGCTGAGTCAGGGTCTGGCAGCTGTCAAAATGACATATTATATCATTACTCACTCCCCCTACCGCCTGTCAACACAATGGGGTCCGATGCTTGCTTCCCCTCCATCCTTCCTACCTAATTATCTTTCTTTCTTCTTTCACCTTCTTTCTTCCTTTTCCTTCTTTCTCTTTTTCTCTTTCTTTCTCATTCTTTCTCCTTTCTTCCTTTCTTTCTTCTGGTATCCTGGGCATTGCTTGTGGTCACAAACTCCTCAATACCATGAAATTCATCTTCACTGACACTTCCATCTGTGTTCAATCTATCACTTGGGAAAAGAAGAGGCCCAGATTTACCAGTCAGATATTTCTTACTGCTAGGCATGCTGAACAAGGACTACTGAAATGGAATTCCCACAATGCACCACTGGCTCCCCGATTTTTTTTATAGTGCGCACACTGACCTAGGAGACCCATTCTCTCACATATGGGTCTACCAGCTTTCTCCTGCTAGATTTGAAGCCGCTAGAATTTACGCATAATAATACTTCGGAAACATAGGCTCGTGAGATGTATATATACAGCCGAAACAATGAAAGAGGTAATATTGTTTATGTCATATTAGATGAATTTTGATAGATAAATAAGTCAAAGAGTTGATATTAGGGAAATACTGAAGTATTTTGTCATGCCTGGAATTCCACTGGAATGGATTAATTCCATTTCAATTAATTTAAATGAGGAAAATTGACTTGACAAACGAGCAAACTGAGATGCGAGCAAGGTCACAGAATGGATTAAACTCGTAAGTAATGATTCCACTGTACAGTGGAACCTCAAATTTCGAACTTAATCCGTTCCAGGAGCTAGTTCTAAATTCGCAAAGTCTGAAATTTGAAGCAATATTTCCCATAAGAAATAATGGAAATACAATTAATCCGTTCCAGAAACCCAAAAATATTCACAAAAAAAATACATTTTATAGAGATTAATTACAGTTTTACATACACACAACAAATGCTATAGTCTCCACGACTATGGTGCTCTTTGCACCTACTCCTAGGTTGAGGGACTGATTACCTCATTTTCTGTACATAGTTCTACTGTCTTCAAGTTATGTCCTAGAATTTGTATTGATAAAGCCACTGGATGGCGAAATGTCTACAATAAAGATACCCAGATGTTGCACATGTGTCTTAATCTCATCTTGTCGGTATTATATACCATTCGTACACATGAGTGGGAGGGGTTGGATTTGAGTGGGACTTGCACATCGGAGCTTGTTTCTTGGGTGGCATTGAAAATTGAGTTGGTCAAATGTTTGTTGGTGGGATGAATTGTAGGGGACCTGCCTAGTATGGGCCAACAGGCCTGCTGCAGTGTTCCTCCTTTCTTATGTTCTTTTTTTTTTTTTTTTTTTTTTTTTTTCAACAAGTCGGTCGTCTCCCACCGAGGCAGGGTGACCCAAAAAAAAGAAAGAAAATCCCCAAAAAGAAAATACTTTCATCATCATTCAACACTTTCACCACACTCACACACCATCACTGCTTTTGCAGAGGCGCTCAGAATACAACAGCTTAGAAGCATATACGTATAGAGATACACAACATATCCCTCCAAACTGCCAATATCCCAAACCCCTCTTTTAAAGTGCAGGCATTGTACTTCCCATTTCCAGGACTCAAGTCCGACTATATGAAAATAACCGGTTTCCCTGAATCCCTTCACTAAATATTACCCTGCTCACACTCCAACAGATCGTCAGGTCCCAAGTATCATTCGTCTCCATTCACTCCTATCTAACACGCTCATGCACGCTTGCTGGAAGTCCAAGCCCCTCACCCACAAAACCTCCTTTACCCCCTCTTTCCAACCCTTTCGAGGACGACCCCTACCCCTCTTTCCTTCCCCTATAGATTTATATGCTTTCCATGTCATTCTACTTTGATCCATTCTCTCTAAATGACCAAACCACCTCAACAACCCCTCTTCTGCCCTCTGACTAATGCTTTTATTAACTCCACACCTTCTCCTAATTTCCACACTCCGAATTTTCTGCATAATATTTACACCACACATTGCCCTTAGACAGGACATCTCCACTGCCTCCAACCGTCTCCTCGCTGCTGCATTTACCACCCAAGCTTCACATCCATATAAGAGTGTTGGTACTACTATACTTTCATACATTCCCTTCTTTGCCTCCATAGATAACTTTTTTTGACTCCACATATACCTCAACGCACCACTCACCTTTTTTCCCTCATCAATTCTATGATTAACCTCATCCTTCATAAATCCATCCGCCGACACGTCAACTCCTAAGTATCTGAAAACATTCACTTCTTCCATACTCCTCCTCCCCAATTTGATATCCAATTTTTCTTTATCTAAATCATTTGATACCCTCATCACCTTACTCTTTTCTATGTTCACTTTCAACTTTCTACCTTTACACACATTCTCAAACTCATCCACTAACCTTTGCAATTTTTCTTTAGAATCTCCCATAAGCACAGTATCATCAGCAAAAAGTAACTGTGTCAATTCCCATTTTGAATTTGATTCCCCATAATTTAATCCCACCCTTCTCCCGAACACCCTAGCATTTACTTCTTTTACAACCCCATCTATAAATATATTAAACAACCATGGTGACATTACACATCCCTGTCTAAGACCTACTTTTACCGGGAAGTATTCTCCCTCTCTTCTACACACTCTAACCTGAGCCTCACTATCCTCATAAAAGCTCTTTACAGCATTTAGTAACTTACCACCTATTCCATATACTTGCAACATCTGCCACATTGCTCCTCTATCCACTCTATCATATGCCTTTTCTAAATCCATAAATGCAATAAAAACTTCCCTACCTTTATCTAAATACTGTTCACATATATGCTTCAATGTAAACACTTGATCTACACATCCCCTACCCACTCTGAAGCCTCCTTGCTCGTCCGCAATTCTACATTCTGTCTTACCTCTAATTCTTTCAATTATAACCCTACCGTATACTTTTCCTGGTATACTCAGTAAACTTATTCCTCTATAATTTTTACAATCTCTTTTGTCCCCTTTCCCTTTATATAAAGGGACTATACATGCTCTTCGCCAATCCCTAGGTACCTTCCCCTCTTTCATACATTTATTAAACAAAAGTACCAACCACTCCAACACTATATCCCCCCCTGCTTTTAACATTTCTGTCCTGATCCCATCAGTTCCAGCTGCTTTACCCCCTTTCATTCTACGTAATGCCTCACGTACCTCCACCACACTTACATTCTGCTCTTCTTCACTCCTAAAAGATGGTATACCTCCCTGGCTAGTGCATGAAATTACCGCCTCCCTTTCTTCCTTAACATTTAAAAGTTCCTCAAAATATTCTCGCCATCTACCTAATACCTCCCTCTCCCCATCTACTAACTCCCCTACTCTGTTTTTAACTGACAAATCCATACTTTCCCTAGGCTTTCTTAACTTGTTTAACTCACTCCAAAATTTTTTCTTATTTTCATTAAAATTTCTTGACAGTGCCTCTCCCACTCTTTCATCTGCTCTCCTTTTGCACTCTCTCACCACTCTCTTCACCTTTCTTTTACTCTCCATATATTCTGCTCTTCTTATAACACTTCTGCTTTGTAAAAACCTCTCATAAGCTACCTTTTTCTCTTTTATCACACCCTTTACTTCATCATTCCACCAATCACTCCTCTTTCCTCCTGCCCCCACCCTCCTATAACCACAAACTTCTGCCCCACATTCCAATACTGCATTTTTAAAACTATTCCAACCCTCTTCAACCCCCCCCACTACTCATCTTTGCACTAGCCCACCTTTCTGCCAATAGTCGCTTATATCTCGCCCGAACTTCCTCCTCCCTTAGTTTATACACTTTCACCTCCCTCTTACTTGTTGTTGCCACCTTCCTCTTTTCCCATCTACCTCTTACTCTAACTGTAGCTACAACTAAATAATGATCCGATATATCAGCTGCCCCTCTATAAACATGTACATCCTGGAGCCTACCCATCAACCTTTTATCCACCAATACATAATCTAACAAACTACTTTCATTACGTGCTACATCATACCTTGTATATTTATTTATCCTCTTTTTCATAAAATATGTGTTACTTATTACCAAATTTCTTTCTACACATAGCTCAATTAAAGGCTCCCCATTTACATTTACCCCTGGCACCCCAAATTTACCTACTACTCCCTCCATAACATTTTTACCCACTTTAGCATTGAAATCCCCAACCACCATTACTCTCACACTTGATTCAAAACTCCCCACGCATTCACTCAACATTTCCCAGAATCTCTCTCTCTCCTCTACACTTCTCTCTTCTCCAGGTGCATACACGCTTACTATAACCCACTTTTCACATCCAATCTTTATTTTACTCCACATAATCCTTGAATTTATACATTTGTAGTCCCTCTTTTCCTGCCATAGCTTATCCTTCAACATTATTGCTACTCCTTCTTTAGCTCTAACTCTATTTGAAACCCCTGACCTAATCCCATTTATTCCTCTCCATTGAAACTCTCCCACCCCCTTCAGCTTTGTTTCACTTAAAGCCAGGACATCCAGTTTCTTCTCATTCATAACATCCACAATCATCTCTTTCTTATCATTTGCACAACATCCACGCACATTCAGACTTCCCACTTTGACAATTTTCTTCTTCTTATTCTTTTTAGTAATCTTTACAGGAAAAGGGGTTACTAGCCCATTGTTCCCGGCATTTTAGTTGACTTTTACAACACGCATAGCTTACGGAGGAAAGATTCTTATTCCACTTCCCCATGGATATAAAAGGAAAAGTAATAAGACCAAGAACTATTAAGATAAAATCAAAGAAAACTCAGATGAGTGTGTATAAATAAACGTGTACATGTATGTGTAGTGTGACCTAAGTGTAAGTAGAAGTAGCAAGACGTACCTGTAATCTTGCATATTTATGAGACAGACAAAAGACACCAGCAATCCTACCATCATGTAAAACAATTACAGGCTTTCGTTTTACACTCACTTGGCAGGACGGTAGTACCTCCCTGGGTGGTTGCTGTCTACCAACCTACTTAATATAAAATAACATTTTTACTTACCTTTATTGAAGATTGGTGATGGCATCTGGAAGATAGGGAGGAGGAGAGAGGGACTTGGGGTTATTGTCTGGAAGGAGAGTCCCCCTCCATGAGGGCTTCTGGTATCAAAGCCCTCTCTGGGATTGCTTCCCTTCTCTGTATTTTAATGCCACTAGGACCAGCTTGAGAGTCATTGGACCCCAGTCTCACAAAATAACTGTCTACAGTCCTCTGTTTCTGTCTCACAAAATAACTGTCCACAGTCGTCTGTTTCTGTCTCACAAAATAACTGTCCACAATCATCTGTTTGTCTCACAAAATAACTCCACAGTTGTCTGTTTCTGTCTCACAAAATAACTCCACAGTTGTCTGTTTCTGTCTCACAAAATAACTGTCCACAGTTGTCTGTTTCTGTCTCACAAAATAACTGTCCACAGTTGTCTGTTTCTGTCTCACAAAATAACTGTCCAAAATCATCTGTTTGTCTCACAAAATAACTCCACAGTTGTCTGTTTCTGTCTCACAAAATAACTGTCCACAATTGTCTGTTTGTCTCACAAAATAACTCCACAGTCCTCTGTTTCTGTCTCACAAAATAACTCCACAGTTGTCTGTTTCTGTCTCACAAAATAACTCCACAGTTGTCTGTTTCTGTCTCACAAAATAACTGTCCACAGTCGTCTGTTTCTGTCTCACAAAATAACTGTCCACAGTCCTCTGTACATCCTGGCAAGCTCAACAAGTCTCACTCCAATCTCATACTTCTGTATTATTTCCTTCTTCACATCTATGGTGTTTCTCACTTTCTTTACCATAGGGGTACCGCTAGCAAGTTTCTTTGGGCCCATGGCAGCTTATTTCATAGCCCCACAAGCACTAAACACAATTAAATAATCGTAAAATGTGTGAATGAGATTGCAGGTTAGTGTTCACTCAAGCATAAACAAAGCTAGACTGCTCACGGCGCCCGCGCGGGGACGTAGACAGAGCGGGCCAGCGGACAGGTCTCGTACCTGGTGGTCCAAAAATAGGGGCGCGTTTGATAATAGGGACACAGTTTGTCCGAAAAAATGGTCTTATTTTCGAAACATTCAATATGTGATACGTTCGATTTTTGAGGCTCCACTGTACTTCTTTTACAACCCCATCTAAAAATATGTTAAACAACCATGGTGACATTACATATCTCTGTCTAAGGACTACTTTTACTAGGAAATACTCTCCCTCTCTCCTACACACCCTAACCTGAGCCTCACTATCCTCATAAAAACTCTTCACAGCATTCAGTAACTTACTACCTCTTCTATACACTTCAACATCTGCCACATTGCTCCCCTATCCACCCTATCATATGCCTTTTCTAAATCCATAAATGCAATGAAAACTTCCCTACCTTTATCTAAATACTGTTCACATATATACAGTGGCCACAAAAAATCTAAACATTAACAATTTTTGGACAACAAAACAAAAAAATGCAACTTAATGTATGTACATGTATTTTATTTTCACTTTTTAGATTCCAATCAGTACTTGGTCATGTTACCATTGTTCTTTATCACCATCTGAAGTCACCTGCATATCAAAGTGTGGCGAGGGTGGAGAAGAAGGAGGCGTCTATGTTGATCCAAAGCTTCTTCAGTGCCTCCTTCAGGTCTGTGATGTTGGTGGGTCGAGTTTTCGCAATTTCATTTTTCATCACATGCCAGGCATTCTTGATAGAATTTAGGTCAGGGGAACTGCCTGGCTACTCCAAAGCACTGATATTATTGTCCTCGAGGAACTTTTTCACTCCTTTTGACTTATGGGCAGGGGCACCATCATGAATAAAATAAATCACACTTGTGAATGTTCCAAAATGTCAGCATGTGGTCCCTTAACACCTTGATATACATGTAATTACTTCCCTTCATAGTAATGTTCTTGGGAAGAAAGTACAGTCCACCTCTGCCCTTATAACCACTAAAAGCACCCAAGACCATAATACTCTCAGGGTGCTTCACTGTCTTCATGGCATACTGCGGGTCATAACGAGACACACCACTGGGACCATGGATGATCTTAGAGCTGCTCCTGATGAGCCTGAAGGTACTCCCGTCACTGAACATCACCTTTTGCCACTGGTCTGAGGTCCAATCCTTGTACTTCTTGCAGAACTGAAGCCGTTTCTTCTTCATGGCTTCACTTAGCATGGGCTGCTTGACAGCACATCGAGCAGGGATTTTCAGATCCTTCTGCAGTTGGTGCTGAATGGTTCGCACTGCAACGTCTTTCAGGAGTACAGGATGCTTTTTCTTGAGGTCTGCACCTGTTATGGCAGGATCTGACAACACTTCCCTCTTCAGGATCTTGTCTGTGCCAAAAGAAGTCTTTTTGGGGGCCCCAGGCCCCACTTTCCTAGGTGGCACAGTGCCAGGTGGGAGAGGCAACTGCTTTCTTGAGGTTGTAAATTGCCATGCTAATCACCTTCAGGTCTGTAGCTATGCATATCACAGACATGCCTTGCTCTAATAGGGTGAGTGCACGAGTCTTCTCTACAATTGAAAGTTTAGTTCGACCCATTCTGACCATTTGGAGCAGAGCTATAGCATGGCAAAGTTCATGATCAAGTGAAAAAAAATGGGCAATGAGTAACAATGTAACAATCTTCCTTCATCGTCCAGCTCTGGAAGAGCACTAAGTGTGGGGTGGTGGGGAACATTGGAGCAAGATGGGCTCCAGTACACTAAGTTATCACAAGCTCTGCCCACTTTTCTTATTGCATAAATTCAAGTGAAATGTATACACCAATATCTAGTGTATGGATTTTTTTTTTTTTTGCATTGGAAATGTATAAATTTTTCTTGCAGCCACTGTACTTCAATGTAAACACTTGATTTACACATTCCCTACCCATTCTAAAACCTTCTTGTTCATCTGCAATCCTACTCTCTGTTATTAATGCTAAATATTTTTTTAAGTCATCAGCTGTTTCCTTCTGACGCAGGGTGACCTGAAAAAGAAATAATACTTTAATCGTGCACTAAACCTGTGAGAGTGACAGTGCCAAGAAATTAATTAATGATAAAATTATATAACAAGGACAATTATACAGTATATAATCTGAATATAACATGTATTATTAGTGTTAATAAGAACAAAATATTTTTTCAACAAACATGCTCAAGTTGTTGGAAGACAGTGAGGACTTGCCTAAGAAGAGATATCTACTGCTGGTGACTCTCTTGTAATGTGTTCGGCAATCTTATTTTTTCTTGCTTGCACTCCTCCAATAATTTGATTACTTCCCCTCGTCTGGATTCTCCATCTAGACCATTATTACCAACAGATGGAATATTTGATTCATTTTCAAAATTATCCAAGCCAGTTTCTTCACATTCATTGTCTTCTGATTCTGTGTTTATTCTGGAGTGATGTGAAGGAGTGAATGATGAGGAACTAGAGTTCTTTTCAAATTTGATTATAGGATATTTATCATTAGAATGTGATACCTTCATTTTTTTAATAGAGTTTACGGTATCTGAATGAACCAATATCCTTGGAATGTACATGTGTGTAAGACCAGCTGGAAGTTTACAATTAGGGGGATAATAGAGTCTGATGATTCGAGGTGGAATAACTCCTTGCACAGTACTGCATTCAATTAATGTGGCCTTTTTACTTTTAGATACATTTAATATCATTACCTGCACTTTATCCTCCTGTGAATCACACTGCAAAATATAGGTAGATTTCTCTGATGGAGTACTCTGAGAAGTTATCATTACTGTGGTAGATAATGTAGGCATGTCCTGTACTTCATCAGCTGGTCGTTTCTTAACCTCTTTAAATTTTAATGGCTTTTTGTTTAATGATGAAACTGTAGCTGAAATTCTTACAAATTCCAAATCATTTGGTTTTTTCTTAATACTGACAGATGATGCACTACTAACTTCCTCCTCTTTCGTCTCTCGTTTTTCATCAGTAGAGATCTTAACACTTTTGTTTTTAGTTTCCATCATACTCAATTCAGGAACTTTGGGCACACCCACATTTTGGTTATCTTTTATCATCTTCTGTGGACTATCTCTTGGTGAATGCTCTTCACATACACTCTGTGACAGAGGTGTTTCTGTCCATGTTGTTTTTACTGCTTCCACAGATGATGGGCTAACAACTTCCTGCTCTTTCATTTCTCGTTTTTCATCAGTCGAGATCTCGTCATGACAGTTCTTAGGGGCTAACAGCTGTGGTACATTAACCTGAACATCTGAAAATATATTTCCTGTAGTGCTTTTGTTTTTAGTTTCCATCATACTGGCTTCAAGAATTTTGGGCACACCCACATTTTGATTATCTTTTATCATCTTATGTGGACTTTCTCTTGGTGAATGCTCTTCACATACACTCTGTGACAGAGGTGTTTCGGTCCGTGTTGTTTTCGTTGCTCCCACAGATGATGCACTAACAACAGTACTAACAACTCCCTCCTCTTTCATCTCTCGTTTTTCATCAGTAGAGATCTTGTCATGATGTTTCTTAGGATCTAACAGCTGTGGTGCATTAACCTGAACATCTGAAAGTATATTCCCTGTAGCACTTTTGTTTTTAGTTTCCATCATACCGACTTCAGGAATTTTGGGCACACCCACATTTTGGTTATCTTTTACCATCTGTTGACTTTCTTTTGGTGAATGCTCGTCACATACACTCTGTGACAGAGGTGTTTTGGTCAGTGTTGTTTTTGTTTTTGCTGCTTCCACAGATGATGCACTAACCACTTCCTCTTTCAACTCTCGTTTTTCATCACTAGAGGTCTTGTCATGATGTTTCTTAGGGTCTAACGGCTGTGGTACATTAACCTGAACATATGAAAGCATATTCCCTGCAGCACTTTTGTTTTTAGTTTCCATCATACCGACTTCAGGAATTTTGGGCACACCCACATTTTGGTTATCTTTTATCATATTCTGTGGACTTTCTCTTGGTAAATGCTCTTCACATACACTCTGTGACAGAGGTGTTTCGGCCTGTGTTGTTTTTATTTTTGCTGCTTCTACAGACGATGCACTAACAACTTCCTCCTCTTTTGTCTCTCGTTTTTCATCAGTAGAGGTCTTGTCATGATGTTTCTTAGGGTCTAACAGCTGTGGTACATTAATCCGAAAGTATGAAAGCATATTCCATAAAGCATTTTTGTTTTTAGTTTCTTTCATACTGGCTTCAGGAATTTTGGGCACACCCACGTTTTGGTTATCTTTTGTCATATTCTGTGGACTTTCTCTTGGTGAATGCTCTTCACATACACTCTGTGACAGAGGTGTTTTGGTCTGTTTTGTTTTTGTTTTTGCTGCTTCTACAGACGATGCACTAACAACTTCCTCCTCTTTCCTCTCTAGTTTTTCATCAGTAGAGATCTTGTCATGGCATTTCTTGGGATCTAACAGCTGTGGTACATTAACCTGAACATATGAAAGCATATGCTCTTCGGTCCTTTCTGCTTCCACAGACGTTTTTATAAGACTACTCTGGATGTGTTGCTTTCTTTTTTTTTTCCAGTTAGGATTATTGACAGTATAATAATAAAACAGATTGGGGTTTAGCATACAAGGCATCAATAAATAGATAAGATTAATCTGTTCAGCAAGTTGCTTGTAACCTCCATGTTTGAATGCTGTTACAACATAGCGCCACTGATTTTGGCACTGCAGAGGAGTTTTTTTAAACCCATTCAATTTTAACTCAGTGCTGGCTAACTTTGGCATGGTCCTTGCAACTAACAGTAGATTACGAGGCACTATCTCCCAGGAGATGACAGAGTCTGTCAATAACTGTAATTCTTCAACTCTCCAAGCACATGCCTGATAAAAAAGATGACATTAATTCAAATAACATTACAATATTAATTCTGTAATGGGGAAGTGGTAAAGAATCATTCATCCATAAGTCATGTGTGTCATAAGAGGCAACTAAAGTGCCGGGAGAAAGAGGCTAGTTTTAAAATTAAAGATAACATCATGTAAAACAAGAAAATTAAAAGTGAATATAGGAAAAAGTAAGGTGATGAGGAAAACAAGAAAATTAAGTAACAAGAGATGGGATATCAGATTGGAGGGAGAGAGTATGGAGGTGAATGTATTCAGATACAGCCTCTCCTCACTTAACGAAGGAGTTCTGTTCCTAAGATCACATCGTTAAACAAATTCGTCGCAATGTGAGAAGCATGCTATAATGGTAATGGGTTTGTGTCAACCATCTTTGATATTGTTTTATTGTCACCTTTGTACCATTTATAGCATTTCTTGTATATTTTTATATGTTTACACAGTAGTGTACTGTATACTGTAATAAATATAGTAGTAGATATCAGCTCTAATATACAGTAGGGCCCAGCTTTATAACGTTCTGCTTTTTTGTCATTCCGCTAATACAGACATTTCAAATTATGACCAAAACTCGCGATACGGCTCCCCCCACCTGACTTTCTAATGTGGTCATCGTGCCCCACCCAGTTTGTTTACATTCTCCGTGAGCTCTGTAAGCACCAAGTCTCTCCATCATGTCTGAAAACTCCAAAATTTCAAGTACAGTGGACCCCCGGTTAACGATATTTTTTCACTCCATAAGTATGTTCAGGTGCCAGTACTGACCGAATTTATTCCCATAAGGAATATTGTGAAGTAGATTATTCCTTTCAGACCCCCAAACATACACGTACAAACGCACTTACATAAATACACTTACATAATTGGTCGCATTTGGAGGTAATCGTTATGCGGGGGTCCACTGTATTTTTAAAAGTTATTTCATATTTCATATATACTCTGATAATTAAACTTACGTATACCTGTACCTAAATAAACTTACACACTGTGCTGGCATGCAGGTACACATTAAAATCAGTAAGAGTGTCTTATATCTCGAGATGCCATATTAGTAATGATAATAATAATACTGGTATAAACCTTGGTTTATATAATACTAAATAATAATCACAGTCTCATTAACCCTTTGACTGTTTCGGCCATATATATGCGTCTTACGAGCCAGTGTTTTGGACATATATATGTATATACACCTACCATCCAACTTACGACCTGCTCGACATACGTCCACTCGACTTACAACCGTACATCTGGCAGCTGGGCTGGGCCGGCTGATACATGCCACTGTACAATATTTGACGATACTCGCGACGGCAATGTGCCATACAGGCAGCATCAGTCTGAGTTATCCTTCCCTATCAACAGTATCATACTTACTGTATTAACACTTTCAGGGTTTCCGACGTACTAGTATGGCTTACGCACCAGGGTTATTGATGTCCTAGTATGCCTACATTCTAGCACCATAAAATCTAGCAAGAGAAAGCTGGTAAGCCTACACATGAAAGAATGGGTGTATGTGATCAGTGTGCGCAGTATACAAAAAATCATGCAGCACACAGTGCGTAATGAGAAAAAAAACTGACAGTGTTTTTGGTTTAACACTTTCAGGGTTGGCAGAGCCTCTCCTAAACTTGTTCTCAGGGTCGGAAATTTTTCGGAAAAAAAAAAAAAAAAAAAATCTTACAAAAATATAGAGAATCTTTTCCCAATCATAATGACACCAAAAGCATGAAATTTGATGGAAAACTTACAAAATTATGCTCTTGTGAAGTTAGCAGTCTCCACGATGTTTACGCATCGGCGATATCGCCCACTTTGAGCCCTATTTTTGGCCAATTCCAATGTACCAGTCAACAAAAATCATACCTATTTTGCGAGAACTCCATTTTTTCTATCGAATGAGTACAAGAAACCACCCATTTACCGATTTCCACTATCCAATAATGTGGTCAGAAATTGGCAATTTTGCCAATTTCACACAAATTTCAAAAGATCCCAATTTCCAAATAGGGTCCAGAATAAACAAGACAAGACATTTTTGGCACTAAAATAACATTTCCTCTGTTCATTACTCATGTCCCCAGGCCTCTGTTATATTTCTTTTGCCTTCCACTTTGAATTTTTATTCTCACAAAAAAATAGAAGATTTATGTTATGCAGACCACTGAATTGGTGTAGAAGTGGCATAGAAATGGTATAAATAATATAAGGGCACTTGTGTATTGGACGTGTATTGAACACGCGGCATGATTTGTTTACCTTTGAGCTTTGGCAAAAATCGAACATTTCTGCTAATTTGAGCTCAATTTCAAGGTACTTTTCATAGAGAAACCACTCAAAATAATCTCAATTTCCATAATATGTCTTCCATTCTATAAAATGAGACCAGGAAAACTAGAATACAACAATAAATAGTATACGTAAATACACTGCAAAGTCGCTGTTTTAAACCAAAAACACAGTCGGAGTTTTTTTTTTTTCTCATTATGTATCTATTGTTTTAACCTGCTTACTTTTAGCCCTCGCCATGGTTCCAATGAATAAAAGAAATGCTTCTCATTATGTAAAGCACCTACACAGTACATTATCCATTAAAGATAAGGTGGCTTTGAAGCCACTGTCGGTTGCTATGAGCTCATTCTCATGATGCAGGAGAATATGCTTTATTATTACGCTAATATCAACACTACAGCTTATTTGACTACAACAATTGATCTAAT
Organism: Cherax quadricarinatus; assembly: GCF_038502225.1. NCBI lineage: Eukaryota > Metazoa > Arthropoda > Malacostraca > Decapoda > Parastacidae > Cherax > Cherax quadricarinatus. Next base: position 43,150,978 of record NC_091300.1, read on the forward strand.
ATGACATAATAAACAATATAAATAACATAAAACATGTTAAATACTCAAGAATAAATAATATTTGGCATAACTCCGAGCAGTTCGACGGAGGTGTGAAGAAGATACGAGATACAAGTACCATTCTCCTATCCCTGTCTTGGGGCTTATATTAGAGAAAACGGAGTGTAGCACAGGGCTAACTGTGATATATACTCGTACTGCACCATAAACCTGAAACAAAAAAGTTATTTTCTCTATACAGACTATCACACATGTATAGAGAACTCAGGATAACCCAAAAAAGTCAATGTAGCTTACTTCTAGTACCTGCCTTGGCTTACCCATATATGATTTTTGGTAAATATTCGATTCCCAGCCAGGGTAGAAACATTAGGCGTGTTTCTTGACACCTGTTGTCTATGTTTGCCCATCAGTAAATGGGTACCTGGGTGTTAGTCAATTAGTGTGGGTGTTATCCTGGGACACTGACCTAATTTTCTTGAAATACACCTGCCATCCGACTTACGACCTGCTCGACTTACGACCACTCGACTTACGACCGTGTTTTTTTGCCAAATTTCTGGGAAATAAACAACTATTTGTGTTGTACACAGTGTTTATCCTAAACCTTACAGTATAAAATACAGTACTAACAGCATAAAAAGTAAAGTAAAACATGAAATACCAAAATAAAACAAAATAAAGTTATTACAAAAATGTGATGTTGATATTCAGTAGTAAAGTTCGACTTACGTCCATTTCGACTTACGACCAGTTTCTCGGAACCGAACTCGGTCGTAAGTAGGGTGGTAGGTGTACTTTGCATAACAAGCGGCTTTCTATATATTAGTACAGGTCCGCCATCACAAATCTGGCAATCAGTTATTCGGTTCCTTCAGTTATTCGGCACTAATTTTGGCTAGCATAATTTCAAATTTCCAGGGTCGCCACATCAACCTGCTGGTACTGTTTGGTGGCGCTACTTGCTGCATAAGTCATTTCAATTTCTTTTTCTCCATTTATTGTTTTAACCTGCTTACTTTTAGCCCTAGCCATGGCTCCAATGAATAAAAGAAATGCTTCTCATTATGTAAAGCACCTACACAGTACATTACCCATTAAAGATAAGGTGGCTTTGAAGCCACTGTCAGTTGCCATGAGTTCAGTCTCATGAAGCAGGAGAATATGCTTTATTATTACAGTAATATCAACACTATAGCTTATTTGCCTATCACAACTGATCTAATATGACGTAAGAAACAATATAAATAACATAAAACATGTTAAATACTCCAGAATGAATAATATTTGGCATAACACCGAGCAGTTCGATGGAGGTATGAAGAGGATATGGTATACAAATACCATTCTCCTATCCCTGTCTTGGGGGCTTATATTAGAGAAAACGTAGCGTAGCACAGGGCTAATTGTGATCCACACTCGTACTGCACCATAAACCTGAAACAAAAAAGTTATTTTCTCTTTAAAGATTATCACACATAGCAGCATATGTGTAGAGAACCTAGGATAACCCAAAAAAAAGTCAACATGGCTTATTTTTAGTACCTGGCTTTGGTAAGCCATATATGATTTTTGATAAATATTCGATTCCCAGCCAGGGTAGAAACATTAGGCGTGTTTCTTTACAGCTGTTGTCTATGTTTACCCATCAGTAAATGGGTACCTGGGTGTTAGCCGACTAGTGTGGGTGTTACCCTGGGACACTGACCTAATTTTCTTGAAATACTCTGCATAACAAGCAGCTTTCTATACAATAGTATGTCACTGATGTCAGCTAGGCCTGTATACCTTGTACATGTACATGTAGTAAATAAAGATATTTATTATTATATTATTATTTTCTCAGTTGTTTGTTGGGTTATCTTATTCAAACTTGAGCAATGTATGATGGAAAGATACTTCTTAACGTACACCAAAAATGAAAGAAATCAGACCATAAATAGTGGAGTTCACTTCTCAGCCATTAGCGGTATATTTTTGTATGGTTTTTATGGTTATACACCTACCATCCGACTTAGACCTGCTCAACATACGTCCACTCAGCTTACAACCGTGCATCTGGCAGCTGGGCTGGGCCGGTTGATGCACACCACTGTATAATATTTGACAATACTCGCGGCGGCAATGCGTCATGCAGGCAGCATCAGTTTGAGTAGCCCTGTCCTATCTGCAGCATCATATTGTATTAACTGTACTAACTGGACAGTAAATTTCACAATGGCCCCTAAGATGAAGTCTGAATCTTGCACTGGAGATTGTGGCAAGAATTCTCTATTTGTTTTCAGTGTTGCACATAAACCTGTCTGTATCTGTCTGCCTGTATATCTGTGTCTGTCTGTATCTCTGTGTGTCTGTCTTTCTGTCTACCTGTGTCTTTATGTCTACCTGTGTCTGTCTTTGTCTACCTCTGTGTCTGTCTTTCTGTCTACCTGTATGTCTGTCTTTATGTCTACTTGTGTGTCTGTCTACCTGTGTCTCTCTTTATGTCTACTTGTGTGTCTGTCTACCTGTGTCTCTCTTTCTGTCTACCTGTGTGTCTGTCTACCTGTGTCTCTTTCTGTCTACCTGTGTGTGTCTTTCTGTCTGTGTGTGTCTGTCTTTCTGTCTACCTGTGTGTCTGTCTACCTGTGTCTGTCTTTCTGTCTGCTTGTCTGTCTCAGAGCCACTCATTAAGAGTGTAATTGATCATGAAGATGCCATATTAATAATGATAATAACACAATAATAATCACTGTGGCGCATTAAATATGTATAAAACGTTAATATAGACATTTTGCTTTATCCATCTATGATTTTTGTTCAAAATTATATAATAAACATGCTACATAACATATAGACATATAAATTAACAAGTATGAGATGTTTTTCTGGTCGGCTTGACAGAGTGAACAGAAACCATTCGTGTCCGGGTTGGTAACAACAACAACGTTTGTTTACATAACTTGTGAATCTTCTACCCTCTCATTCTCTCTCTCATTTATTCATTTAATCTTGTTTACTCACCTCTCACTCTACATTAAGACTACAGTTATTTTAAGGTAAGTAATGAGTGGACATGATTATTATATTACAGTTTAATAATAATGTTATTATTAATATTAGCACATATGTATTATTGCAATAATAATAATAATAATAATTATTATTATTATTAATTTAGGGCACTGGAGCACAGAACCACTGTATAGCACTTTGTCTGGATATTTTTTTTTTATTAACACACTGGCCAATCCCCAGCAAGGCAGGGTGGCCCGAAAAAAGAAAAACTTTCACCATCATTCACTCCATCACTGTCTTGCCAGAAGGGTGCTTTACACTACAGTTTTTAACTGCAACATTAACACCCCTCCTTCAGAGTGCAGGCACTGTACTTCCCAACTCCAGGACTCAAGTCTGGCCTGCTGGTTTCCCTGAATCCCTTCATAAATGTTACTTTGCTCACACTCCAACAGCACGTCAAGTATTAAAAACCATTTGTCTCCATTCACTCCTATCAAACCCGCTCACACATGCCTGCTGAAAATCCAAGCCCCTTGCACACAAAACCTCCTTTACCCCCTCCCTCCAACCTTTCCTAGGCCGACCCCTACCCCGCCTTCCTTCCACTACAGACTGATACACTCTTGAAGTCATTCCGTTTCACTCCATTCTCTCTACATGTCCGAACCACCTCAACAACCCTTCCTCAGCCCTCTGGACAACAGTTTTGGCAATCCCGCACCTCCTCCTAACTTCCAAACTATGAATTCTCTGCATTATATTCACACCACACATTGCCCTCAGACATGACATCTCCACTGCCTCCAGCCTTCTCCTCGCTGCAACATTCATCACCCATGCTTCACATCCATACAGGAACATTGGTAAAACTATACTCTCATACATTCCCCTCTTTGCTTCCAGGGACAAAGTTCTTTGTCTCCACAGACTCCTAAGTGCATCGCTCACACTTTTCCCCTCATCAATTCTATGATTCACCTCATCTTTCATAGACCCATCCGCTGACACGTCCACTCCCAAATATCTGAATACATTCACCTCCTCCATACTCTCTCCCTTCAATCCGATATCCAATCTTTCATCACCTAATCTTTTTGTTACCCTCATAACCTTACTCTTTCCTGTATTCACTTTCAATTTTCTTCTTTTACATACCCTACCAAATTCATCCACCAACCTCTGCAACTTCTCTTCAGAATCACCCAAGAGCACAGTGTCATCAGCAAAGAGCAACTGTGACAACTCCCACTTTATGTGTGATTCTTTATCATTTAACTAGGTACCTTATCGTCTTCCATACATTTATTAAATAATAGCACCAACCACTCCAAAACTATATCCCCACCTGCTTTTAACATTTCTATCTTTATCCCATTACTCCCAGCTGCCTTACCCCCTTTCATTTTACCTACTGCCTCACGAACTTCCCCCACACTCACAGCTGGCTCTTCCTCACTCCTACAAGATGTTATTCCTCCTTGCCCTATACACGAAATCACAGCTTCCCTATCTTCATCAACATTCAACAATTCCTCAAAATATTCCCTTCATCTT
>NC_091300.1:43160531-43263031 GCF_038502225.1 Cherax quadricarinatus
GAAAAACTTTATAAAACTGGGATGCTTAAATGTGCGTGGATGTAGTGCGAATGACAAGAAACAGATGATTGCTGATGTTATGAATGAAAAGAAGTTGGATGTCCTGGCCCTAAGCGAAACAAAGCTGAAGGGGGTAGGGGAGTTTCAGTGGGGGGAAATAAATAGGATTAAATCTGGAATATCTGAGAGTTAGAGCAAAGGAAGGGGTAGCAGTAATGTTGAATGATCAGTTATGGAAGGAGAAAAGAGAATATGAATGTGTAAACTCAAGAATTATGTGGATTAAAGTAAAGGTTGGATGTGAGAAGTGGGTCATAATAAGCGTGTATGCACCTGGAGAAGAGAGGAATGCAGAGGAGAGAGAGAGATTTTGGGAGATGTTAAATGAATGTATAGGAGCCTTTGAACCAACTGAGAGAGTAATTGTGGTAGGGGACCTGAATGCTGAAGTAGGAGAAACTTTTAGAGAGGGTGTGGTAGGTAAGTTTGGGGTGCCAGGTGTAAATGATAATGGGAGCCCTTTGATTGAACTTTGTATAGAAAGGGGTTTAGTTATAGGTAATACATATTTTAAGAAAAAGAGGATAAATAAGTATAAAAGATATGATGTAGGGCGAAATAACAGTAGTTTGTTGGATTATGTATTGGTAGATAAAAGACTGTTGAGTAGACTTCACGATGTACATGTTTATAGAGGGGCCACAGATATATCAGATCACTTTCTAGTTGTAGCTACACTGAGAGTAAAAGGTAGATGGGATACAAGGAGAATAGAAGCATCAGGGAAGAGAGAGGTGAAGGTTTATAAACTAAAAGAGGAGGCAGTTAGGGTAAGATATAAACAGCTATTGGAGGATAGATGGGCTAATGAGAGCATAGGCAATGGGGTCGAAGAGGTATGGGGTAGGTTTAAAAATGTAGTGTTAGAGTGTTCAGCAGAAGTTTGTGGTTACAGGAAAGTGGGTGCGGGAGGGAAGAGGAGCGATTGGTGGAATGATGATGTAAAGAGAGTAGTAAGGGAGAAAAAGTTAACATATGAGAAGTTTTTACAAAGTAGAAGTGATACAAGGAGGGAAGAGTATATGGAGAAAAAGAGAGCGGTGAAGCAATGTAAAAAGAGAGCAAATGAGAGTGGGTGAGATGTTATCAACAAATTTTGTTGAAAATAAGAAAAAGTTTTGGAGTGAGATTAACAAGTTAAGAAAGCCTAGAGAACAAATGGATTTGTCAGTTAAAAATAGGAGAGGAGAGTTATTAAATGGAGAGTTAGAGGTATTGGGAAGATGGAGGGAATATTTTGAGGAATTGTTAAATGTTGATGAACATAGGGAAGCTGTGATTTCGTGTATAGGACAAGGAGGAATAACATCTTGTAGGAGTGAGGAAGAGCCAGTTGTGAGTGTGGGGAAAGTTCGTGAGGCAGTAGGTAAAATGAAAGGGGGTAAGGCAGCCGGGATTGATGGGATAAAGATAGAAATGTTAAAAGCAGTTGGGGATATAGTTTTGGAGTGGTTGGTTCAATTATTTAATAAATGTATGGAAGAGGGTAAGGTACCTAGGGACTGGCAGAGAGTATGCATAGTTCCTTTGTATAAAGGCAAAGGGGATAAAAGAGAGTGCAAAAATTATAGGGGGATAAGTCTGCTGAGTATACCTGGTAAAGTGTATGGTAGAGTTATTATTGAAAGAATTAAGAGTAAGACGGAGAATAGGATAGTAGATGAACAAGGAGGCTTTAGGAAAGGTAGGGGGTGTGTGGACCAGGTGTTTAAAGTGAAACATATAAGTGAACAGTATTTAGATAAGGCTAAAGAGGTCTTTGTGGCATTAATGGATTTGGAAAAGGCGTATGACAGGGTAGATAGGGGAGCAATGTGGCAGATGTTGCAAGTGTATGGTGTAGGAGGTAGGTTACTGAAAGCAGTGAAGAGTTTTTACGAGGATAGTGAGGCTCAAGTTAGAGTATGTAGGAAAGAGGGAAATTATTTCCCAGTAAAAGTAGGCCTTAGACAAGGATGTGTGATGTCACCATGGTTGTTTAATATATTTATAGATGGGGTTGTAAGAGAAGTAAATGCAAGGGTCTTGGCAAGAGGCGTAGAGTTAAAAGATAAAAAATCACACACAAGGTGGGAGTTGTCACAGCTGCTCTTTGCTGATGACACTACTCTTGGGAGATTCTGAAGAGAAGTTGCAGAGATTGGTGGATGAATTTGGTAGGGTGTGCAAAAGAAGAAAATTAAAGGTGAATACAGGAAAGAGTAAGGTTATGAGGATAACAAAAAGATTAGGTGATGAAAGACTGAATATCAGATTGGAGGGAGAGAGTATGGAGGAGGTGAATGTATTCAGATATTTGGGAGTGGACGTGTCAGCAGATGGGTCTATGAAAGATGAGGTGAATCATAGAATTGATGAGGGAAAAAGAGTGAGTGGTGTACTTAGGAGTCTGTGGAGACAAAGAGGGGAATGTATGAGAGTATAGTTTTACCAACGCTCTTATATGGGTGTGAAGCATGGGTGATGAATGTTGCAGCGAGGAGAAGGCTGGAGGCAGTGGAGATGTCATGTCTGAGGGCAATGTGTGGTGTGAATATAATGCAGAGAATTCGTAGTTTTGGAAGTTAGGAGGAGGTGCGGGATTACCAAAACTGTTGTCCAGAGGGCTGAGGAAGGGTTGTTGAGGTGGTTCGGACATGTAGAGAGAATGGAGCGAAACAGAATGACTTCAAGAGTGTATCAGTCTGTAGTGGAAGGAAGGCGGGGTAGGGGTCGACCTAGGAAAGGTTGGAGAGAGGGGGTAAAGGAGGTTTTGTGTGCGAGGGGCTTGGACTTCCAGCAGGCATGCGTGAGCGTGTTTGATAGGAGTGAATGGAGACAAATGGTTTTTAATACTTGACGTGCTGTTGGAGTGTGAGCAAAGTAACATTTATGAAGGGGTTCAGGGAAACCGGCAGGCCAGACTTGAGTCCTGGAGATGGGAAGTACAGTGCCTGCACTCTGAAGGAGGGGTGTTAATGTTGCAGTTTAAAAACTGTAGTGTAAAGCACCCTTCTGGCAAGACAGTGATGGAGTGAATGATGGTGAAAGTTTTTCTTTTTCGGGCCACCCTGCCTTGGTGGGAATCGGCCAGTGTGATAATAAAAAATAATGAGTGTACTATAGTAGGCCATCATTTAGCACAAGTTTATTTTTCACGATTCGGGTATAGCACAATTAAAGAATTGCGGCACACTTTTATGTAACATGTAAAATTAATTTAACACGGTTCAGTTTGCGGGAAGGAAAAAAAATCCCTTTTTCCTGAAGCTTCCGCCTTGTTGTGGATCAGCCTGGGAGACCTCCCTCCGTCCCCTGCCACCCACCGCCACTACCCCACCATTCGTATTTCATAAGTGTCCAGTCTTTCTCTGCTACAAGGTGTGTTTGTGATTTGTGTTTTGGTCTTTTAATTACTATATCTTGTTTCTGCCAAGCAATCATGACACCCAGTAGGCATACAGTGTTGCTGAGAGTGGCAAGAAAAGGCATAAGCATTTAGGTCTTAGAATTAACGAAGAGATAACTGTAATGAAGTGTGACTTTGTACATATAAAAAGAAGTAAACAGGAATTTGTGTGACTGACTGAATGACTGATTTGACTTACTCACTGACTTAACTGGACGACTTACTGACTTGACTGACTGAATGACTTGACTGAATGACTTACTGACTTGACTGAATGACTTACTTACTTGAATGAATGACCTAACTAAATGACTTGACTGAATGACTTACTGACTTGACTGACTGACTGAATGACTTAAAGTTAGACACTCCAGTACAACCATCAACTTCAGTACCAGAACCCCTACCATCCACCTCAGCCCAGTAGGGCCACAGCATAACTCTCCACTCTCTTCACAGTCATCCACAAACACCAGCACCCACAATTAAAGGTAAGAAATACTATTATTTCTGTTACATTTGTAGTCTTAACCAGTACAAAAACATAATACATCACAACAATGAACTACAATTCCATATTCACTTTTATTTTTGAAAGAAGTGGAGGCCTAAAAAAAAGTTGTTTGGCTTTTTTGGGGCCCCCAGCAACATAACCCTAGTTTTCCCATTAGTCCTTCAGTTCATGTAACACATTTTACCTAACACGCCATTCTCAGGAACATAACTACTGTGTTAACCCTTTCAGGGTTTCCGACGTACTAGTATGGCTTACGCACCAGGGTTTTTGACGTACTAACACACCTAAATTCTAGTGCCCTCAAATCTAGTGAGAGAAAGCTGGTAGGCCTACATTTGAAAGAATGGGTCTATGTGGTCAGTGTGCGCACTATAAAAAAGATCCTGCAGCACACAGTGCGTAATGAGAAAAAAAAAAAACTTTGACAGTGTTTGTGGTTTAAAACAGCAACTTTGCACTTTATTTTCATATGGTATTTATGATGGTATTCTAATTTCCCTGGTCTCATTTTATAGAATGGAAGACATATTACAGAAATTGAGATGATTTTGATTGGTTTTACAATGAAAAGTACCTTGAAATTGAGCTCAAAGTAGCAGAAATCTTCGATTTTTGCCAAAGTTCAAAAGTAAACAAATCATGCTACGCGTCCAATACACATCAACTGGTGAGTAATATTCTTTCACAAGTGCGCTGATATTATTTATACCATTTCTAAACTAATGCAGTAGTCTGCATAACAGTAAATCTTCTATTTTTTGTGAGAATAAAAATTCAAAGTGGAAAGCAAAAGAATGTAAGAGGGGCATGGGGACATGACTAATGAACAGAGGAAATGTTATTTTAGTGCCAGGAATGTCTTTCTTGTTTATTCTGGACCCTATTTTGAAATTGGCATCTTTTGAAATTTGTGTGAAATTGGCAAAATTGCTAAATTCTGACCACTTTACTGGATAGTTGAAATCGGTAAATGGGTGGTTTCTTGTACTCATTCGATAGAAAAAAATGGAGTTCTAGCGAAATAGTTATGATTCTTGTTGAATAGTACACTGGAATTGGCCGAAAATAGGGCTCAAAATGGGCAAAATCGCCGATGCGTAAACATCATCGAGACCGCTACTTCACAAGAGCATAATTCTGTAAGTTTTCCATCAAATTTCATTCTTTTGGTGTCATTATGATCGGGAAAAGATTCTCTATCTTTTCTTCAGAAAAAATAATTTTTTTTTTTAAAAATTTGTCAACGCTGAGAACAAGTCTGGGAGAGGGCCTGTTAACCCTTAACCCTTAAACGGTCCAAACAGATTGACATTCAAATTCGTAGTGCTACAAAAGTAGATCTACTTTTTTTACATATTTTCAAATATAACAAAAAAAAGATGTAGGTAAAAGTTTTTTTTATGTTTCCAAATGTAAAACAAAAAAGATCTACATTTTTTTACATACTTTCAGATGTTGAAAAAACGTATATATACGTTTGGACCGTTTAAGGGTTAAAGGGTTAAATGATGATCTACTGTATATATGTATTTTACTTTTTTGTTGTGTTTTAATGCCTAGTTCTATTGCTAACTTAATATATGTTAGTGTAAAATTGTTATCTAGTACATATTTACGTGCATTTATAAGTGGACAAAAAGGGTGTTCCACTTTACGGTGATTTCCGCTTTATGGTGGTAGCCTAGAACCTAACCTGTCATATAAGTGGGGCCCTACTATACATTATCTTGGTATGCATATTGGTCAGAGAGCCCGTCGTAAGTCACAGCCATCGGTAAATGAGTATGTTGCTAAGTAAGGAGAGGCTGTATTTAGGCATAAACACTGGTCAGAGAGCCCGTCGTAATTCCGAGCACATCGTTAACTGAGGAGAGGCTGTATTTAAGAGTGGACGTGTCAGCAGATGGGTCTATGAAAGATGAGGTGGATCATATAAGTGATGAGGGATAAAGGTGAGTGGTGCACTGAGGAGTCTGTGGAAACAAAGGACTTTGTCCATGGAAGCAAAGAGGGGAATGTATGACAGTATAGTTATACCAATGCTCTTATATGGGTGTAAAGCATGGGTGGTGAATGTTGCAACAAGGAGAAGGCTGGAGGCAGTGGAGATGTCAAGTCTGAGGGTAATGTGTGGTGTGAATATACAATAATGCAGATAATTCGTACAGAGGGCTGAGGAGGGATTTTTGAGGTGGTTTGGACATGTAGAGAGGATGAAACAAAACAGAATGACTTTGAGAGTGCATAAATCTGTAGTGAAGTGAAGGTGGGGTAGGGGTTGACCTAGGAAAGGTTGGAGGGTGGGAGTAAAGAAGGTTTTGCGTGCGAGGGGCTTGGACTTCCAGCAAGCATGCACGAGTGTGTTAGATTGAAGCGGATGGAGACAAATGGTTTTTAGCACTTGACGTGCTGTTGGAGTGTAAGCAAGGTAACACTCATGAAGGGATTCAGGGAAACTGGCAGGCCAGACCTGAGTCCTGGAGATGGGAAGTACAGTGCCTGCATTCTGGGGGAGGGGTGTTAATGTTGCAGTTTTATAACTGTAGTGTAAGCACGCCTCTGGCAAGACAGTGATGGAGTAAATGATGGAGTGAATGATAGAATTAATAGATCATAGGGAGAAGTAGGAATCTATGTAAAGGATACTTTCTGTTGCACAGAAGTGCTGAACTCTACGAATGATATAGTAGAAATTCTAGGCATTAAAGTTGAAAATAGGAATTTGGTAATTATCCTAGAATACAAATCACCATCAGCAACTGCTGAGGAATTCACAGATCAGCTAAGGAAGATAGATAGCTATGTGGAGAAGATAGAAAATCCCACGTCAAATATTTTACTCCTTGGAGATTTTAATCTCCCTAATGCAAAATGGAAGATGGCGCAATGTAATGTTATACCAGAAATATTTCCGGGAAGCACCCTGGCTCAGCAGGCACATACCAGGGAACTAAGGCTTTCTGAAAAGTATTCATTAACCCTTTCAGGGTCGAGACGCCCTCTCCTAAACTTGTTCTCAGGGTCGAAAATTTTTCGGAAAAAAAAAAACAAAAAAAATTATTTTTCTCGTGAAAATATAATCTTTTCTCGATCATAATGACACCAAAAGTATGAAATTTGATGAGAAACTTACTAAATTATGCTCTCGCGAAGTTAGTGGTCTCGACACTGTTCATGCACTGGCGATTTTGATCACTTTAAGCCCTATTTTCGGCCAATTCCAGTGTACTAGTTGACAAAAATCATAACTATTTCGCTAGAACTTCATTTTTCCTATGGAATAAGTACAAGAAACTACCCATTTACCGATTTCAACTATCCACTCAAGTGGTCAGAAATTAGCAATTTTACCAATTTCACACAAATTTCAAAAGATGCCAATTTCCAAATAGGGTCCAGAATAAACAAGACAGACATTCCTGGCACTAAAATAATATTTTCTCTGTTCATCAGTCATGTCCCCAGGCCCCTCTTACATTTCTTTTGCTTTCCACTTTGAATTTTTATTCTTACAAAAAATAGAAGATATACTGTTATGCAGACTACTGCATTAGTGTAGAAATGGTATAAATAATATCAGCACACTTGTGAAAGAATATTAGACTCAACAGTTGATGTGTATTGGGTGCATGGCATGATTTGTTTACTTCTGAACTTTGGCAAAGAGCGAACATTTCTGCTACTTTGAGCTCAATTTCAAGGTACTTTTTTTGTGAAACCAATCAAAATCATCTCAATTTCTGTAATATGTCTTCCATTCTATAAAATGAGACCAGGAAATCTAGAATACAACCATAAATGCCATACGAAAATACAGTGCAAAGTTGCTGTTTAAAAAAAAATAGGTTTTTTTTTCTCATTATGTGTGCTGCAGGATTTTTTTTATGCTGCCCACATTGACCACACAGACCCATTCTTTCATATGTAGGCCTACCAGCTTTCTCTTGCTAGATTTGAAGGCGCTAGAATTTAGGCGTACTAGTATGTCAATAACCCTGGTGCGTAAGCCGTACTAGTACGTCAGAAACCCTGAAAGGGTTAAACCAACAGGTAACTGATCCCACTAGAAATGAAAATACCCTGGATTTGATATTCACAAACAACGAGGAACTGATCAGAGACCTAACAGTTACAAAAGCAACATACTCTGATCATAAAATCATAGAAGTTTAACCCCTTGACTGTTTTGGTTGTATATAAATGTCCTACGAACCAGTGTTTCGAACGTATTAATACGCATAAATTCTAGTGGCTTCAAATCAAGCAGGAGAAAGCTGGTAGGCCCACATGTGAGATAATGGGTCTGTGTGGTCAGTGTGCACCACAAAAAAAAATCCTGCAGCCTGCAGTGCATAATGAGGAAAAAAAAACTGACCATTTTTTGGGATTAAAACGCCGATATTGAGGTGTATTTTCGTATAGTATTTATCGTTGTATTCGCGTTTTCATGGTCTCATGATAAAATGGGAAATATATTACAGAAATGGAGATGATTTTGATTAATTTCACGATGAAAACAACCGTGAAATTGAGCTCAAATTTGCGGAAATGTTCGATTTTTACCAATGTTCAGGAGTAAGCAAATCACACCACACGTCTAATCCATGTCAACTGGGGAGTCTAATATTCTTTCACTAGTGCACTGATATTATTTATACCATTTTTACAATAATGCAGTAGCCTGCATAACAGTAAACTTTGTATTTTTTGTATGAATAAAAAATCAAAATAGAAAGCAATAGTAATGTAAGAGGGGCCTAGAGACATGACTAATGAGCAGAGGATATGCTATTTTAGTGCCAAGAATGTCTACATTGTTTATTCTGGACCCTATTTTGAAATTGGCACCTTTTTTAATTTGCATGAAATTGGCCAAATTGCCAATTTCTGACCACTTTATTGGGTAGTTCAGATCAGTAAATTGGTGGTTTCTTGTACTTAACTGATAGAAAAAAAATGGAGTTTTAAAGAAATAGCTATGAGTTTGGTCAACTGGAACAACGGAATTGGCCAAAAACAGGGCTCAAAGTCGGCGAAATCGCCGGTGCGTATATGTCGCCAAGACCGCTAACTTCGCGGGAGTGTAATTCTGTGAGTTTTCGACCAAATTTCCTACTTTTGGTGTCATTACCACAGGGAAAAGATTCTCTATTATTTCATAAGAAAAAACTTTTTTTTTTCCAAAAATTTTGCGACATAGAATGACAGTTTCAGAAAGGGGCATGCGACAGTCAAAGGGTTAAACGAGTATTAATTCAGGGTTAGGAAACTGCGTCCCTAATGCTAGAGATGGGATGTTCAGTAAGTTTAATTTTAACAGCTATAGAACTGGCTGGGAAAAAACTAAACCAAGAGCTATCAGACATACCCTGGGAATCAGATATTTTTTTTTTTTTTTTTTTTTATCACACCGGCCGATTCCCACCAAGGCAGGGTGGCCCGAAAAAGAAAAACTTTCACCATCATTCACTCCATCACTGTCTTGCCAGAAGGGTGCTTTACACTACAGTTTTTAAACTGCAACATTAACACCCCTCCTTCAGAGTGCAGGCACTGTACTTCCCATCTCCAGGACTCAAGTCCGGCCTGCCGGTTTCCCTGAATCCCTTCATAAATGTTACTTTGCTCACACTCCAACAGCACGTCAAGTATTAAAAACCATTTGTCTCCATTCACTCCTATCAAACACGCTCACGCATGCCTGCTGGAAGTCCAAGCCCCTCGCACACAAAACCTCCTTTACCCCCTCCCTCCAACCCTTCCTAGGCCGACCCCTACCCCGCCTTCCTTCCACTACAGACTGATACACTCTTGAAGTCATTCTGTTTCGCTCCATTCTCTCTACATGTCCGAACCACCTCAACAACCCTTCCTCAGCCCTCTGGACAACAGTTTTGGTAATCCCGCACCTCCTCCTAACTTCCAAACTACGAATTCTCTGCATTATATTCACACCACACATTGCCCTCAGACATGACATCTCCACTGCCTCCAGCCTTCTCCTCGCTGCAACATTCATCACCCACGCTTCACACCCATATAAGAGCGTTGGTAAAACTATACTCTCATACATTCCCCTCTTTGCCTCCAAGGACAAAGTTCTTTGTCTCCACAGACTCCTAAGTGCACCACTCACTCTTTTTCCCTCATCAATTCTATGATTCACCTCATCTTTCATAGACCCATCCGCTGACACGTCCACTCCCAAATATCTGAATACGTTCACCTCCTCCATACTCTCTCCCTCCAATCTGATATTCAATCTTTCATCACCTAATCTTTTTGTTATCCTCATAACCTTACTCTTTCCTGTATTCACCTTTAATTTTCTTCTTATGCACACCCTACCAAATTCATCCACCAATCTCTGCAACTTCTCTTCAGAATCTCCCAAGAGCACAGTGTCATCAGCAAAGAGCAGCTGTGACAACTCCCACTTTGTGTGTGATTCTTTATCTTTTAACTCCACGCCTCTTGCCAAGACCCTCGCATTTACTTCTCTTACAACCCCATCTATAAATATATTAAACAACCACGGTGACATCACACATCCTTGTCTAAGGCCTACTTTTACTGGGAAAAAATTTCCCTCTTTCCTACATACTCTAACTTGAGCCTCACTATCCTCGTAAAAACTCTTCACTGCTTTCAGTAACCTACCTCCTACACCATACACTTGCAACATCTGCCACATTGCCCCCCTATCCACCCTGTCATACGCCTTTTCCAAATCCATAAATGCCACAAAGACCTCTTTAGCCTTATCTAAATACTGTTCACTTATATGTTTCACTGTAAACACCTGGTCCACACACCCCCTACCTTTCCTAAAGCCTCCTTGTTCATCTGCTATCCTATTCTCCGTCTTACTCTTAATTCTTTCAATTATAACTCTACCATACACTTTACCAGGTACACTCAACAGACTTATCCCCCTATAATTTTTGCACTCTCTTTTATCCCCTTTGCCTTTATACAAAGGAACTATGCATGCTCTCTGCCAATCCCTAGGTACCTTACCCTCTTCCATACATTTATTAAATAATTGCACCAACCACTCCAAAACTATATCCCCACCTGCTTTTAACATTTCTATCTTTATCCCATCAATCCCGGCTGCCTTACCCCCTTTCATTTTACCTACTGCCTCACGAACTTCCCCCACACTCACAACTGGCTCTTCCTCACTCCTACAAGATGTTATTCCTCCTTGCCCTATACACGAAACCACAGCTTCCCTATCTTCATCAACATTTAACAATTCCTCAAAATATTCCTTCCATCTTCCCAATACCTCTAACTCTCCATTTAATAACTCTCCTCTCCTATTTTTAACTGACAAATCCATTTGTTCTCTAGGCTTTCTTAACTTGTTAATCTCACTCCAAAACTTTTTCTTATTTTCAACAAAATTTGTTGATAACATCTCACCCACTCTCTCATTTGCTCTCTTTTTACATTGCTTCACCACTCTCTTAACTTCTCTCTTTTTCTCCATATACTCTTCCCTCCTTGCATCACTTCTACTTTGTAAAAACTTCTCATATGCTAACTTTTTCTCCCTTACTACTCTCTTTACATCATCATTCCACCAATCGCTCCTCTTCCCTCCTGCACCCACTTTCCTGTAACCACAAACTTCTGCTGAACACTCTAACACTACATTTTTAAACCTACCCCATACCTCTTCGACCCCATTGCCTATGCTCTCATTAGCCCATCTATCCTCCAATAGCTGTTTATATCTTACCCTAACTGCCTCCTCTTTTAGTTTATAAACCTTCACCTCTCTCTTCCCTGATGCTTCTATTCTCCTTGTATCCCATCTACCTTTTACTCTCAGTGTAGCTACAACTAGAAAGTGATCTGATATATCTGTGGCCCCTCTATAAACATGTACATCCTGAAGTCTACTCAACAGTCTTTTATCTACCAATACATAATCCAACAAACTACTGTCATTTCGCCCTACATCATATCGTGTATACTTATTTATCCTCTTTTTCTTAAAATATGTATTACCTATAACTAAACCCCTTTCTATACAAAGTTCAATCAAAGGGCTCCCATTATCATTTACACCTGGCACCCCAAACTTACCTACCACACCCTCTCTAAAAGTTTCTCCTACTTTAGCATTCAGGTCCCCTACCACAATTACTCTCTCACTTGGTTCAAAGGCTCCTATACATTCACTTAACATCTCCCAAAATCTCTCTCTCTCCTCTGCATTCCTCTCTTCTCCAGGTGCATACACGCTTATTATGACCCACTTCTCGCATCCAACCTTTACTTTAATCCACATAATTCTTGAATTTACACATTCATATTCTCTTTTCTCCTTCCATAACTGATCATTTAACATTACTGCTACCCCTTCCTTTGCTCTAACTCTCTCAGATACTCCAGATTTAATCCCATTTATTTCCCCCCACTGAAACTCTCCTACCCCCTTCAGCTTTGTTTCGCTTAGGGCCAGGACATCCAACTTCTTTTCATTCATAACATCAGCAATCATCTGTTTCTTGTCATCCGCACTACATCCACGCACATTTAAGCAACCCAGTTTTATATGAGCACCCTAAATCCCCACGAGTGCCTAGAGAAGCTGAATACAGAAGCATACAAGGTATGTATGAAGCACGTACTACCGAGGAAACCCAGAAGATCAGATATATAGAGAGAGCATAGGAGGTGGTTCAGAAGAAAAAAAAGGGGTTACTGAATTGCTCAAAAACACAAATATGTTGCAACAGAGGAAAGATAGACATAGCCAAAAGATCACTAGATTAGAGCAAAAACTTGGGATATCATAGTTCACAGAAGAAGTACAAAGGGAACAAAGGGCCATACAGGATATTGCAAGAAACCCAAAATATTTCTAATTCTATGCAAAATTCAAGCTAAGAACTACCTGTAGAACTGGACCATTATTGAGAGGAGATTCATATACTGATGATGAATAGGAAACGAGTGAAATCCTAAAAGAACAGTATGAGTTGGTATTCAGCAACCCAGTAAATGAGAGCAAGGTAGAAAATGCAGAAATATTTTTCACTCCAGAAGAAGGCCACGCAGATCAACTGACATTAGTACAAATCCCATAGTTTCCAAAAAAGAAATGGAAAACATGTCCAATCACTCAGCACCTGGACCAGATTCATGGAATGCTCTATTTATAAAGAAGTGCAAAGTACGACTAGCAAGAGGCCTACGTATTCTTTGGAGAAAGACCTTAGATCTAGGTGAAATACCGGAGGCCTTAAAGAGTGCAGACATAGCTCCTTTGCATAAGGGAGGTAGTAGAGCACTAGCTACAAATTACAGACCAGTAGCCCTAACCTCTCACATCATAAAATCTTTGAAAGAGTGATGAGATGGCAGATTACATATTTCATGGACCAGCACAACCAATATAACCTGATCCAGCATGGTTTTAGAGCAGGACGATCATGCCTGTCACAGCTGCTGAACCATTATGACAGAATTATGGAGGCATTGGAAGTCGACCAAAATGCAGATGCGATTTACACAGATTTTGCAAAGGCGTTTGGCAAATGCGATCATGGAGTGATAGTGCATAAAATGAAGGCCATGGGCATTACAGGGAAGGTTGGCAGATGAATTTTCGGATTCCTAACACAAAGAACACAAAAAGTAGTAGTGAACAGGGCAAGATCCAGCATCAGTGAGGTCAAAAGCTCAGTGCCCCAAGGCACTGTACTAGCACCTCTGCTGTTTCTCATCCTCAAATGATGATACAAAAGTGTGCAGGATAAAAACACCCTGCACACTTTTGTATCATCATTTGCAGCTGATACTAAAATAAGCATGTAAGTCACTATGGTAGAGGGCACTGAAAAAGTACAGGAAGACATAAACAGGGTTTTCCAGTGGGCAGTGGAGAACAACATGACGTTCAATGGTGTAAAGTTCCAGATGCTTAGGTATGGAAAGAATGAAGAACTCAAAAGGAACAATACATACAAAACTTAAGAGGATCACCAAATAGAATGTAAGGACCACGTAAAAGACCTGTGAATAATTATATCAGTGGACCTTTCTTTTAAAGACCATAACAAGACAAAGATCATGACAGGCAGGAAGATGATGGGGTGGGTATTGAGAACTTTCAAAACAAGGGAAATAATGTCGATGGTGACACTCTTCATATCACTATTGCTCCCTCACTTAGAATATTGCTCAGTGCTGATGGCCCCATTAAATGCTGGAGAAATATTGGAGCTGGAACAAATACAGACATCATTTACGGCTCACACTGATCCTGTAAAGCACCTAAACTACTTGGAACGCCTGCAAGTCTTGAACATGTATTCACTGGAGTGGAAGAGAGAGATACGTGATAATATATACCTGGAAAATACTCGAGGGCCTGGTCCCAAATCTGTACATTGCCATAACAACATACAGGAGTGAGAGATACGAGAGGAAGTGTAAAATAAACCCAGTGAAGAATATGGGAGACTGCATCAACATCTGGGGTCCCAGACTATTCAACAACTTACCAGAAGATATCAGAAACACGGCTGGGACAAGTGTAGAAGCCTTCAAGAGGAAACTGGACAAGTATCTTCACCAGGTGCCAGATCAACCAGGCTGTGATGGATATGTGGGGCAGTGGACCTCCAGCAGCAACAGCCTGGTTGACCAGGCAAGCACCAGATGAGCCTGGCCCATGGCCGGGCTCAGAGAGTAGATGAACTCTCGAAACTCTTCAAAGGTACATCATCCTGCCTTGGTGTGAGATGGCCGATGTGTTAATAATATAAAAAAAGATATCATCTTATGTTCTCAGCTTCTATTGCAAAAATGTCTCTAAACATTACAGGAGGGCCCTGATTATACAGCATGTTAGGTTCTGGGCTAATGCTGTAAAGCAAAAATTGCTTTTTCACTTTCAAATGCATATAAATCCTGATAACATGTTTACACCATCATACATTAACCCTTAGAGGGCTGAGACCCTTGCTTGCAAACTTACTCTCAGGGTTTTATTTATATATATATATATATTCTTTCTTTCAACACACTGGCAGTATCCCACCAAGGCAGGGTGGCCCAAAAAGAAAAATGAAAGTTTCTCTTAAATTTAGTAATTTATACGGGAGAAGGGGTTACTAGCCCCTTGCTCCCGGCATTTTAGTCGCCTCTTACAACACGCATAGCTTACGGAGGAAGAATTCTGTTCCACTTCCCCATGGAGATAAGAGGAAATAAACAAGAACAGGAATTAGAAAGAAAATAGAAGAAAACCCAGAGGGGTGTGTATATATATGCTTGTACATGTATGTGTAGTGTGACCTAAGTGTAAGTAGAAGTAGCAAGACTTACCTGTAATCTTGCATATTTATGAGACAGGCTCTTCTTCACTCCTAAAAGATGGTATACCTCCCTGGCCAGTGCATGAAATTACCGCCTCCCTTTCTTCCTCAACCTTTAAAAGATCCACAAAATATTCTCGCCATCTACCTAATACCTCCCTCTCCCCATCTACTAACTCCCCTACTCTGTTTTTAACTGACAAATCCATACTTTCCCTAGGCTTTCTTAACTTGTTTAACTCACTCCAAAATTTTTTCTTATTTTCATTAAAATTTCTTGACAGTGCCTCTCCCACTCTTTCATCTGCTCTCCTTTTGCACTCTCTCACCACTCTCTTCACCTTTCTTTTACTCTCCATATACTCTGCTCTTCTTATAACACTTCTGCTTTGTAAAAACCTCTCATAAGCTACCTTTTTCTCTTTTATCACACCCTTTACTTCATCATTCCACCAATCACTCCTCTTTCCTCCTGCCCCCACCCTCCTATAACCACAAACTTCTGCCCCACATTCTAATACTGCATTTTTAAAACTATTCCAACCCTCTTCAACCCCCCCACTACTCATCTTTGCACTAGCCCACCTTTCTGCCAATAGTCGCTTATATCTCGCCCGAACTTCCTCCTCCCTTAGTTTATACACTTTCACCACCCTCTTACTTGTTGTTGCCACCTTCCTCTTTTCCCATCTACCTCTTACTCTAACTGTAGCTACAACTAAATAATGATCCGATATATCAGTTGCCCCTCTATAAACATGTACATCCTGGAGCCTACCCATCAACCTTTTATCCACCAATACATAATCTAACAAACTACTTTCATTATGTGCTACATCATACCTTGTATATTTATTTATCCTCTTTTTCATAAAATATGTATTACTTATTACCAAATTTCTTTCTACACATAGCTCAATTAAAGGCTCCCCATTTACATTTACCCCTGGCACCCCAAATTTACCTACTACTCCCTCCATAACATTTTTACCCACTTTAGCATTGAAATCCCCAGCCACCATTACTCTCACACTTGATTCAAAACTCCCCACGCATTCACTCAACATTTCCCAGAATCTCTCTCTCTCTACACTTCTCTCTTCTCCAGGTGCATACACGCTTACTATAACCCACTTTTCACATCCAATCTTTATTTTACTCCACATAATCCTTGAATTTATACATTTGTAGTCCCTCTTTTCCTGCCATAGCTTACCCTTCAACATTATTGCTACTCCTTCTTTAGCTCTAACTCTATTTGAAACCCCTGACCTAATCCCATTTATTCCTCTCCATTGAAACTCTCCCACCCCCTTCAGCTTTGTTTCACTTAAAGCCAGGACATCCAGTTTCTTCTCATTCATAACATCCACAATCATCTCTTTCTTATCATTTGCACAACATCCACGCACATTCAGACTTCCCACTTTGACAATTTTCTTCTTCTTATTCTTTTTAGTAATCTTACAGGAAAAGGGGTTACTAGCCCATTGTTCCCGACATTTTAGTTGACTTTTACAACACGCATGGCTTACGGAGGAAAGATTCTTATTCCACTTCCCCATGGATATAAAAGGAAAAGTAATAAGACAAAGAACTATTAAGATAAAATCAAAGAAAACTCAGATGAGTGTGTATAAATAAACGTGTACATGTATGTGTAGTGTGACCTAAGTGTAAGTAGAAGTAGCAAGACATGCCTGTAATCTTGCATATTTATGAGACAGACAAAAGACACCAGCAATCCTACCATCATGTAAAACAATTACAGGCTTTCGTTTTACACTTATATATATATATATATATATATATATATATATATATATATATATATATATATATATATTTTTTTTTTTTTTTTTCAACAAGTCGGCCGTTTCCCACCGAGGCAGGGTGACCCAAAAAAAAAAGAAAGAAAATCCCCAAAAAGAAAATACTTTCATCATCATTCAACACTTTCACCACACTCGCACATTATCACTGTTTTTGCAGAGGTGCTCAGAATACAACAGTCTAGAAGCATACACATATAAAGATACACAACATATCCCTCCAAACTGCCAATATCCCAAACCCCTCCTTTAAAGTGCAGGCATTGTACTTCCCATTTCCAGGACTCAAGTCCGACTATATGAAAATAACCGGTTTCCCTGAATCCCTTCACTAAATATTACCCTGCTCACACTCCAACAGATCGTCAGGTCCCAAGTACCATTCGTCTCCATTCACTCCAATCTAACACGCTCACGCACGCTTGCTGGAAGTCCAAGCCCCTTGCCCACAAAACCTCCTTTACCCCCTCTCTCCAACCCTTTCGAGGACGACCCCTACCCTGCCTTCCTTCCCCTATAGATTTATATGCTTTCCATGTCATTCTACTTTGATCCATTCTCTCTAAATGACCAAACCACCTCAACAACCCCTCTTCTGCCCTCTGACTAATACTTTTATTAACTCCACACCTTCTCCTAATTTCCACACTCTGAATTTTCTGCATAATATTTACACCACACATTGCCCTTAACCCTTTCAGGGTCCAAGGCCCAAATCTGGAGTCACGCACCAGTGTCCAAGAATTTTCAAAAAAAAATTTGTTATTTTTTCTCATGGAATCGTAGAGAATCTTTTTGTGAAGGTAATAAAACAAAAAGTACGAAATTTGGTGGAAAATTGACGAAATTATGCTCTCGCGAATTTTGATGTGTCAGCGATATTTACGAATCGGCGATTTTGCTGACTTTGACTCCCATTTTAGGCCAATTACATTATTCCAATCAACCAAATTCTTAGATATTTCACTAGTATTACTTCTATTCTATCGATTGAGCACAAGAAATCGCCAAGTCAACTGTTTCAACTAGAAAATAAAGTGATCGGAAATTGTTAATTTGGCCAATTTAACACAAAGTTCAAAATATTCCAATTTCAAAATAGGGTCCAGAATGAACAATGTAGGCATTCCTGGCACTAAACTAACATTTTCTCTGTTCATTAGTTATGTTTTGAGGCTTTACAAAAAAATTTCATTTTGATTTTTTATTCACATAATGAATTTTTATTCACACCAAAAAATAGAAGATTTACTGTTATGCAATACTGTAATAATTGTATAAATATCATCACCATATTTGTGAATGTATATTAGACCCACCAGCTGACGTGTATTAGACGTGTGAGGTCGTTTGTTTACTCTTGAATATCGGCAAAAATTTAACATTTCTGCTACTTTGAGCTCAGTTTCAAGCCATTTCCAGTGCTAAAACCAATCAAAATCATCTCTATTTCTGTAATATGTCTTCCATTCTATCAAATGAGACCAAGAAATCGCAAATACAACTATAAAAAACATACGAAAAAACACTGCAAAGATGCTGTTTTAATCGAAAAATCATGATTTCATTTTTTCTCTCTCATTATACACAGTGTGCTGCAGGATCTGTTTTATGTGGTGCACACATACCACATAGATGTATTCTCTCATATCTAGGCCCAAATGTACCACTCACAGTTTATCAGAGTGAGCTGAGCTCATGGCGTAGATCTACGGTTTGGACCCTGAACGTAAAGCCGTAGATCTACGGGACGGACCCTGAAAGGGATAAACAGGACATCTCCACTGCCTCCAACCGACTCCTCGCTGCTGCATTTACCACCCAAGCTTCACACCCATATAAGAGTGTTGGTACTACTATACTTTCATACATTCCCTTCTTTGTTCTTTGCCTCCATAGATAACGTTTTTTGACTCCACATATACCTCAACTCACCACTCACCTTTTTTCCCTCATCAATTCTATGATTAACCTCATCCTTCATAAATCCATCCGCCGACACATCAACTCCCAAGTATCTGAAAACATTCACTTCTTCCATACTCCTCCTCCCCAATTTGATATCCAATTTTTCTTTATCTAAATCATTTGACACCCTCATCACCTTACTCTTTTCTATGTTCACTTTCAACTTTCTACCTTTACACACATTCCCAAAATCATACACTAACCTTTGCAATTTTTCTTTAGAATCTTATACATATTATAAGCATTGAGCATGGAAATGTCCAGAAGATGGAAAAAGAGTTTTATGTACCACTTATAACTCTTGCGAACACAATCAGTAAACCCAATCTGCATGTTACATTTGTCCACTGAATGCATATTGAAGGTGTAATCAATCACAGCTGCAGGTTTTAAAATGGGTTCATTGATCTCTCTATGGTGCCTGCCAGTGTCTGCCATTTCATTAGGGTTTAACTGATGACACCAGTGTGACATCTCATTTGTCATGCCACCGAAATGCCATGATGTCATTGGCAGCAAACGCCTGCAACTCACCTCTGCGAGTGCCAGCGTCAAACCTGGGCATATGTTTCCGATTTACACGCATTGTGCCACACACATCTGTCCTGTTCACTCGCAAAAAATCACTGAGTGAGGGCTTGTGTACCAGTTATCAGTATATAATATATGCCCCTTACCAAGGTATGGTTCTATCATTGTTCTAACCACATCACCAGAGATGCTCAATAACTTCCTGGTATTTTGCAATGTAGAACTTCCAGTGTACACAATAATATCCAATACCAGACCACTGTAACAATCACAAAGCAAAAACAACTTTATACCAAAGAGTTTCTTCTTGCTTGGTATGTACTGCTTGAAAGAGAGTCTTCCTTTGAACAGAATCAAAGACTCGTCAATTACAAGATTCCTGAAGGGATAAAAATACATATTGAATTTCTCTTTCAGATACACAAACACATGCCTAATCTTATATAACCTGTCGTTTCTGTCAGGTTATATATAGGGCCTGGTTTTGTCTGAGAAGTGAAGCATACGTAATAGCACAAATTGATTCACTCGCATTATATCACTGAAACCTGGGGTTGCAATCAGGCGGTCTGTTGACCAGTATGATTTCACTTTGTGCTTATACACATGTGGCATAAGCATTATTGTGGCAAAGAAAAGATACATCTCAGCCACAGTTGCCTCCTTCCACTGGTGTAGACGTGATTTTGGTGAAAGTATTGTGTTTGCCATGGTGTACTCGTTGTATGTGTTGCTTTCCATGACAATACTTTTGATCAGGGGTTCGTCAAAGAATAACTCGACACATTCCAGTTCAGTGGCACTGTTCCCAAGTGTACAAGATGGCCGTATTCCACTTTGGCTGTCATCAAACTGGTGGGCATTTGGAACAAAATTGACAGCTTCCTGCCAATCCCAGGTGCAGTCTGCTGGTGGGTACTGGACAATGACAGGTTGTTGTGGTTGTGGAGGCTGGTGTGGTGGGTGGGTGGGGGATGGTGGCCTTTGTTGTAGATCAGCTGAGGCGGCAGCGTGGGTGGCAGCATGGCCACTGCTGGTGCCTCACGGCCGTCACCACCACTACCACCACCATGCACATTTTCCATCCCAATTGCAACACTATCATCGTCATTTTCACTGTCTGTTCCTGTTGTACAGCCACGGGATGTACTCCGAGATGTACTCCTTCCCCTTGGAACAGCATATGACACACTACCAGAGCGCATATATCATCGTATATATTGACGCTTCACTGGGGAATATTCCACTTCACTAACACTACTGGAACTGTTTTCAAGAGCTTGTAGTTCATAATCACTATCACTATCATCACAAATGCTCACATCTGAGTCTGGGATTTGGGAAAATAGGAGTTTCCTCTTTGATTCTGGTACAACTGAATGTGAACAAGACGGCCCAGCACCAGAGGTGGAAGGCTGAGGGTCGACTGGGTTTTCCTCACTATTACCGATATTATGGTCATTAGTTTCGGTCAAAACCTCACCAAAACCTTGAAACTCATCTTCACTGGCACTTCCATCTGTATTAGAACTGTCACTGGGGAACAAAAGCATCCCAATTCGCCGAGGAGTGAGGAACTTCTTACTGTGAGGCATGGTGGACATTGTGTACTAAGATGGCATTCCCACAATGCACCACTGGGTCCCAGATTTTTTTTCTACCGCACACACTGACCACACAGACCCATTCTCTCACATCTAGGCCTACCAGCCTTTTCCCGTGAGATTTGACGGCACTAGAATTTGTACATACTAGTACGTCAAAAACCTCTGCGCGTAAGCCGTACTAGTACGTCCGAAACCCTCAAAGGGTTAAACAAAAAACACGGTCAAAGTTTTTTTTTTCTCATTACACACTGTTTGCTGCAGGATTTTTTTTATACTGCATACACTGACCACATAGACCCATTCTTTCATATGTAGACCTACCAGTTTTCTCTTGCTAGATTTGAAGGCGCTAGAATTTAGGCGTACTAGTAGGTCAATAACCCTGGTGCGTAAGCCATATTAGTATGTCGGACATCCTGAAAGGATTAATAATGCACACACCAAGTGTTAAAGCCCATTCTATAATGACCAGGCATCTCAGGCCAATCATGCTCAGGGCTGATCAAGCATGCTGTTACTGCTGGCCTCACATAGTCCTGGGTGGTTGCTGTCTACCAACCTACTACCTCTAATAATATTATAAAACATTTGTATTTATAAAACTTATGTAAAACTTACTGAGTGCCATTTAGGCAGAGGTACAGCAAGGAGGCTATAGGCCTTCAGTGGAACAGAGTGGTTCTGCCACAGATCACCTAGATTGATTTCATCTGGTAGCTGTTTGTTGTTCTGGACAGCATCCTCATGAGTATGATGAAGTTGCACTAAGAGACGCCATATTCTGTAATGTAAAAATAAATGAAGATTTACAATTTCAGTAAAGATGCACAAGTAAAAAGAATTTTTAATTAAAATTATGTAGCGCTTTCCTTGAAATTGGACTGCTTAAAGCTTAAAAGATAACTTTTGGGCTGAATGTAGTAATCTTACAACAAATACATAATGTAATGTATATACAGTGGACCCTTGGTTATTGGCCGTTCCTGTTATCTGCCGACTCGGTGATCGGCCGTTTTTTTTGGCTCCCAGTTATCGGCCGTTTTGGACGTGTCTGTCCATCGGCTGGGGCCGCTTGCGCATCAGTTTGGCTGTGTCTCTCAGTGTGTGAGGAAGCTTCTGTTCATACATCCAAACATTTCGCTTATTTTCCATTTTTTTGTGGGTTTTTCGAAGAGCATCTGCAAAATAAGTAACCTGTGGTAAAGAAAGTGAGAAACACCATGGCATTTAAGCGTGAAGTGTAGCAGGCATGCAGGGAGTGTAGCAGGCATCCAGAGAGTGCAGCAGGCATGGAGGGAGTGTAGCAGACATGCAGGGAGTGTAGCAGGCAAGCAGAGAGCCTAACAGACATGCATGGAGTGTAGCAGGCATGCAGGGAGTGTAGCAGGCATGCAGGGAGTGTATCAGACATGCAAGAAGTGTAGCATGCATGCAGAAAGTTTAGAAAACATGCAGGAAGTGTATCAGGCATGCAGGGAGTGCAACAGGCATGCAAGGAATGTAACAAGCATGCAGAGAGTGTAGCAGGCATGCAGGAAGTGTAGCAGGCATCCAGAAAGTGCAGCAGGCATGCGGGGAGTGTAGCAGATATGGAGGGAGTGTAGGAGACATGTAGGCAGTGTAGCAGGCATTCAGGGAGTGAAGAAGGCATGCAGGGAGTGTAACAGGCATGCAGGAAGTGTAGCAGCCATGTAGCAGACATGCAGGGAGTGTAGCAGGCATGCAGGGAATGTAGCAGACATGCAGGGAGTGTAGCAGGCATGCAGGGAATGTAGCAGACATGCAGGGAGTGTAGCAGGCATGCACAGTGTAGCAGGCATGCAGGGAGCATAGCAGGCATGCAGAGAGCATAGCAGACATACAGGCAGCATAGCAGACATGCAGGAAGCATAGCAGACATGCAGGAAGTGCATCGGGCATGCAGGGAGTGCATCAGACATGCAGGAAGTGTAGCAAGCATGCAGAAAGTGTAGCAGACATGCAGAGAGTGTAGCAGGCATGCAGGAAGTGTAGCAAGCATGCAGAAAGTGTAGCAGACATGCAGGGAGTGTAGCAGACATGCAGGGAGTGTAGCAGGCATGCAGGGAGTGTAGCAGACATGCAGGGAGTGTAGCAGACATGCAGGGAGTCTAATAAGCATGCAGAGAGTGTAGCAGACATGCAGGGAGTGTAACAGGCATGTAGAGAGTGTAGCAGGAATGCAAGGAGTGTAACAGGCATGCAAGGAGTGTAACAAACAAGCAGGGAGTGTAGCAGGCATGCAGGGAGTGTAACAGGCATGGAGGGAGTGTAGCAGGCATGCAGGGAGTCTAGCAGGAATGCAGGAAGTGTAACAGGCATACAGGGAGTGTAGCAAGCATGCATGAAGTGTAACAGGTGTGCAGGGAGTGTAACAGGCATGCAGGGAGTGTAACAGGTGTGCAGGGAGTGTAACAGGCATGCAGTGAGTGTAACAGGTGTGCAGGGAGTGTAACAGGCATGCAGGGAGTGTAGCAGGCATGCAGGGAGTGTAACAGGCATGCAGGGAGTGTAACAGGTGTGCAGGGAGTGTAACAGGCATGCAGGGAGTGTAACAGGCATGCAGAGAGTGTAGCAGGAATGCAGGGAATGTAACAGGCATGCAAGGAGTGTAACAGGCATGCAGGGAGTGTAGAAGACATGCAAGAAGTGAATCAGGAATGCAGGGAGTGTAACAGGCATGCAGGGAGTGTAGCAAGCATGCAGGAAGTGTAGCAAGCATGCAGAAAGTGTAGCAGGAATGCAGGGGGTGAAGCAGGCATGCAGGGAGTGTAGAAGACATGCAAGAAGTGAATCAGGAATGCAGGGAGTGTAACAGGCATGCAGGGAGTGTAGCAAGCATGCAGGAAGTGTAGCAAGCATGCAGGAAGTGTAGCAGGAATGCAGGGGGTGTAGCAGGCATGCAGGGAGTGTAGAAGACATGCAAGAAGTGAATCAGGAATGCAGGGAGTGTAACAGGCATGCAGGAAGTGTAGCAGGAATGCAGGGGGTGTAGCAGGCATGCAGGGAGTGTAACAGGCATGCATGGAGTGTAGCAGGCATGCAGGGAGTGTAACAGGCATGCAGGGAGTGTAACGGGCATGCAGGGAGTGTAACAGGCATGCAGGGAGTGTAACAGGCATGCAGGGAGTGTAGCAGGCATAAAGGGAGTGTAGCAGACATGCAAGTGAAGCAGGCATGCAGGGATTGTAGAAGGCATGTAGGGAGTGTAACAGGCATGTAGGGAGTGTAACAGGCATGTAGGGAGTGTAACAGGCATGCAAGGAGTGTAACAGGCATGCAGGGAGTGTAGCAGACGTGCAGGGAATGTAACAGGCATGCAGGGAGTGTAAGAGACGTGCAGGGAGTGTAACAGGCATGCAGGGAGTGTAACAGGCATGCAAGGAGTGTAACAGGCATGCAGGGAGTGTAGCAGACGTGCAGGGAATGTAACAGGCATGCAGGGAGTGTAGACGTGCAGGGAGTGTAGCAGACATGCAGGGAGTGTAGCAGGCATGCAGGGAGTGTAGCAGACGTGCAGGGAGTGTAGCAGACATGCAGGGAATGTAGCAGGCATGCAGGGAGTGTAGGAGACGTGCAGGGAGTGTAGCAGACATGCAGGGAGTGTAGCAGACATGCAGGGAGTGTAGCAGGCATGCAGGGAGTGTAGCAGGCATACAGGGAGTGTAACAGACATGCAGGGAGTGTAACAGGCATGCAAGGATTGTAACAGGCATGCAAGGAGTGTAGCAGGCATGCAATGAGTGTAGGAGACGTGCAGAGAGTGTAGCAGTCATGCAGGGAGTGTAGCAGACATGCAAGGAGTGTACCAGGCATGCAGGGAGTGTAGCAGGCATGCAGGAAGTGTACCAGGCATGCAGGAAGTGTAACAGGCATGCAGGGAGTGTAACAGGCATGCAGGGAGTGTAGCAGGCATGCAGGGAGTGTAACAGGCATGCAAAGAGTATAACAGGCATGCAGGGAGTGTAGCAGGAATGCAGGGAGTGTAGCAGGAATGCAAGTAGTGTAGCAGGTATGCAGGGAGTGTAGCAGACATGCAGGGAGTGTAGCAGGCATGCAAGGAGTGTAGCAGACATGCAGGGAGTGTAACAGGCATACAAGGAGTGTAACAGGCATGCATGGAGTGTAGCAGGAATGCAGGGAGTGTAGCAGGAATGCAGGGAGTGTAGCAGACATGCAGGGAGTGCAGCAGACATGCAAGGAGTATAGCAGGCATGCATAGAGTTTAACAGGCATGCAGGGAGTGTAGAAGGTATGCAGGAAGTGTAACACGCAAGCAAGGAGAGTAACAGGCATTTAGGGAGTGTAGCAGACATGCAGGGAGTGTAGCAGATATGCAAGGAGTGTAGCAGATATGCAAGGAGTGTAGCAGATATGCAAGGAGTGTAACAAGCTAGCAGGGAGTGTAGCAGGCATGCAGGGAGCATAGAAGGCATGCAAGGAGTGTAGCAGATATGCAGGGAGTGTAACAGGCATGTAGGGAGTGTAACAGGCATCCAGGGAGTGTAGCAGACGTGCAGGGAATGTAACAGGCGTGCAAGGAGTGTAGCAGACATGCAGGGAATGTAACAGGCATGCAAGGAGTGTAGCAGGCATGCAGGGAGTGTAGGAGACGTGCAGGGAGTGTAGGAGACGTGCAGGGAGTGTAGCAGGCATGCAGGGAGTGTAGCAGGCATGCAGGGAGTGTAACAGGCATGCAAGGAGTGTAACTGGCATGCAAGGAGTGTAACAGGCATGAAAGGAGTGTAACAGGCATGCAAGGAGTGTAGGAGACGTGTAGAGAGTGTAGCAGACATGCAGGGAGTGTAGCAGACATGCAAGGAGTGTAGCAGGCATGCAGGGAGTGTAGCAGGCATGCAGGGAGTGTAGCAGGCATGCAGGGAGTGTAGCAGGCATGCAGGGAGTGTAACAGGCATGCAAGGAGTGTAACTGGCATGCAAGGAGTGTAACAGGCATGAAAGGAGTGTAACAGGCATGCAAGGAGTGTAGGAGACGTGTAGAGAGTGTAGCAGACATGCAGGGAGTGTAGCAGACATGCAAGGAGTGTAGCAGACATGCAGGGAATGTAACAGGCATGCAAGGAGTGTAGCAGGCATGCAGGGAGTGTAGGAGACGTGCAGGGAGTGTAGGAGACGTGCAGGGAGTGTAGCAGGCATGCAGGGAGTGTAGCAGGCATGCAGGGAGTGTAACAGGCATGCAAGGAGTGTAACTGGCATGCAAGGAGTGTAACAGGCATGAAAGGAGTGTAACAGGCATGCAAGGAGTGTAGGAGACGTGTAGAGAGTGTAGCAGACATGCAGGGAGTGTAGCAGACATGCAAGGAGTGTAGCAGGCATGCAGGGAGTGTACCAGGCATGCAGGGAGTGTAGCAGGCATGCAGGGAGTGTAGCAGGCATGCAGGGAGTGTAGCAGACATGCAAGGAGTGTAGCAGGCATGCAGGGAGTGTAGCAGGCATGCAGGAAGCTTAACAATCATGCAGGAAGTGTAACAGGCATGCAGGGAGTGTACCTGGCATACAGGGAGTGTAGCAGGCATGCAGGGTGTGCAGCAGGCATGCAGGGAGCATAGCAGGAATGCAGGGAGTGTAGCAGGAATGCAGGTAGTGTAGCAGGTATGCAGGGAGTGTAGCAGACATGCAGGGAGTGTAGCAGGCATGCAAGGAGTGTAGCAGACATGCAGGGAGTGTAACAGGCATGCAGGGAGTGTAGCAGGAATGCAGGGAGTGTAGCAGGAATGCAGGGAGTGTAGCAGGAATGCAGGGAGTGTAGCAGACATGCAAGGAGTGTAGCAGGCATGCATGGAGTTTAACAGGCATGCAGGGAGTGTAGAATACATTCCAGAAGCCATCATCAGTCTTCAATAAAGGTATATAATACTGATTTAATTGTTAAAAAATTATTTTTTTGTGAATATATTTGTCTGGAACAGATGAATTATATTTACACATACTCTTATGGGAAATATTATTTGGGTTTTTCTGCCATTTCAAGTTTAGGCCTAGCTTCTAGAATGGATTATGGCTGATAACTGAGGGTCCACTGTACTCTGTACCTTATCTTGCAAATTACAGCGGGCCTGCAGTAATCATGACTTCAATATTTGTGAATTATTTTTGTAGGCAATAATTTTAATAAGTGTCTTGCAAATTCTACTACTTTTCATGCATGAAAACCACTGTATTTTGTGTGTATAGTTTAACCCTTTCAGAGTTTCCGACGTACTAGTACGTCTTACACACCAGGGTTATTGATGTACATGTCCTCCATCACAAATCCGGCATCATTGGGACCTGTAGTGTGCCAGATTACTGAGTTTGCCAGATTGCAGAGTGGTTAGGTTAGAATACACTTAAAAAATTAACCAACTTGACTTACACAAAGTTCATTGAACATCGGCAAAAATCGAACATTTCCGCTACTTTGAGCTCAATTTCAAGGTACTTTTCATCATGAAAGCAATGAAAATCATGTCTATTTCTGTAATATATCTTCCATTCTATCAAATGAGACCAAAAAAATGAGAATACAACCATAAAAACCATACGAAAATATACTGCAAAGACGCGGCCAATGGCTGAGAAGTGAACTCCCTTACTTATCGTCCGTCTTTTTTATTTTTGTTGTACATTAAGAAGCATCTTTCCATCATACATTGCCCAAGTTTCAATGAGATAGCCCAACAAACAACTGGGGAAAAAAGAATATTTACCAAAAATCATGGCAAGATCAAGCCAGGTACTGGAAATACGTCACTTTGTCTGACTTTTTTGGGTTATCCTAGGTTCTCTATACATATGCTGCTATGTATGATAATCTATGTAACTATTTGTGTATAGTACCTGAATAAACTTACTTACTTCTAGTCTGTTGACTGAGTACAAGAAACCGCCCATTCACCTATTTCAACTAACCAATAAAGTGGTCAGAAATTGGCAATTTGGCCAATTTCACAGATGTCAATTTCAAAATAGGGTCCAGAATAGACTATGTAGACATTCCAGGCATTAAAATAACATTTTCTCTGTTCATTAGTCATGGCTCCAGGCCCCTCTTATATTACTCTTGCTTACCATTTGGAATTTTTATTCACATAAAAAAATAGAAGATTTACTGTTATGCAGACTGCTGCATTATTGTAATAATTGTATAAATAATGTCAACCCATTCTTGACTGCGCATTGGAATTTGGACCGGAAGGCGGACAGGTGTTGGACGGTGACATCATTTGCTTACCCGACCGAGCATTGCAAAAGAATAGAACTTTTCTGCAACTGTGAGTGCAATTTCAAGGTACTTTTCATCATGTAAGCAATCAAAATCATATCTATTTCTGTAATATATCTTCCATTCTATCAAATGAGACCGAAAAAATGAGAATATAACCATAAAAACCATACAAAAATATACCGCTAAGCGGCCGCTAATGGCTGAGAAGTGAACTCCGATATTTATGGTCTGATTTCTTTCATTTTTGGTGTACATTAAGAAGTATCTTTCCATTATACACTGCCCAAGTTTCAATAAGATAACCCAACAAACAAATGAGAGAATAACAATAAGAATAATAATAATTTACTTCATGTGCATGTACATGAGATACAGACATAGCTGACATCAGTGACATACTACTATATACAAAGCCACTTGTTATGCTGAGGATTTCAAGCAAATTAGGTCAGTGTCTCAGAATAACACCCACACCATTTGACTAACACCCAGGTACCCATTTACTGATGGGTAAACATAGACAACAGGTGTAAAGAAATGCCCAGTGTTTCTACCCTGGCTGGGAATCGAATATTTATCAAAAATCATATATGGCTAACCCAAGCCAGGTACTACAAATAAGCCATGTTTTCTGACTTTTTTGGGGTTATTCTAGGTTCTCTACACATATGCTGCTATGTGTGGTAATCTATGTAGAGAAAATAGCCGTTTTGTTTCAGGTTTATGGTGCAGTACGAGTGTATATTACAGTTAGCCCTGTGCTACACTCCGTCTTCTCTAATATAAGCCCCAAGACAGGGATAGGAGAATGGTACCCATTCTTTCATATGTAGGTCTACCAGCTTTCTACCACTAGATTTGAGGGTGCTTGAATTTAGGCGTACTAGTACATCAAAAACTCTGGGTTGTAAGCCGTACTAGTACGGCCGAAACCCTCAAAGGGTTAATGGACAATGTACTGTGTAGGTGCTTTACACAACGAAAAGAATTTCTATTATTTATTGGAACCATGGCTAGGGTTAAAAGTAAGCAGGTTATAACAATAAATGGAGAAAAAGAAATTGGAATGACTTATGCAGCAAGTAGCGCCACCAAACAGTACCAGCAGGTTGGTTTGGCGACCCTGGAAATTTGAAATTATGCTAGCTGAAATTAGTGCCGAATAACTGAAGGAACCGAATAACTGATTGCCGGATTTGTGATGGCGGACCTGTACTAGCGCCTTCAAATCAAGTGAGAGAAAGCTGGTAGGCCTACATATGAAAGAATGGGTCTATATGGTCAGTGTGCACAGTATAAAAAAAAAAATCCTGCAGCACACAGTGCATAATGAGAAAAAAAAAATTGACCGTGTTTTTGGTTTAACCCTTTCAGGGTCGGCAGGTCCTTCCCTAAACTTGTTCTCAGGGTTGGAAATTTTTCGGAAAAAAAAAAAAAAAAAAAAAAAAAAAATTCTTATGAAATGATGGAAAATCTTTTCTCGGTCATAATGACACCAAAACTATATAATTTATTGGAAAACTTAAGGAATTATGCTCTCACGAAGTTAGCAGTCTCGACGATGTTTACACATTGGTGATTTCACCTAATCTGAGCCGTATTTCCGGCCAATTCCAATGTACCAGTCAACAAAAATCGTAACTATTTTGCTTGAACTCCATTTTTGCTATCGAATGAGTACAAAAAAACCACCCATTTACCAATTTCAACTATCCAATAAAGTGGTCAGAAATTGGCAATTTTGCCAATTTCACACAAATTTCAAAACATGCCAATTTCCAAAAAGGGTCCAGAATAAACAAGACAGACATTCCTGGCACTAAAATAACATTTTTTCTGTTCATCAGACACGTCCCCAGGCCTCTCTTACATTTATTTCGCTTTCCACCTTGAATTTTTATTCTCACATAAAATAGAAGATTTACTGTTATGCAGACTACCACATTAGTGTAGAAATTGCATAAACAATACCAGCGTGCTTGTGAAAGAATATTAGACTCACCAGTTGACGTGTATTGGACGCATGGCATGATTTGTTTACTTTTGAACTTTGGCAAATATCGAACATTTCTGCTACTTTGAGCTCAATTTCAAGGTGCTTTTCATTGTGAAACCAATCAAAATCATCACAATTTCTGTAATATGTCTTCCATTCTATAAAATGAGACCAGGCAAACTAGAATACAACCATAAATAGCATACGAAAATACACTGCAAAGTCGCTGTTTTAAACCAAAAGCACGGTCGGAGTCTTTTTTTCTCGTTATGCACTGTGTGCTGCAGGATTTTTTTATACCATGCACACTGACCACATAGACCCATTCTTTCATATGTAGGCCTAACAGCTTTCTCTTGCTAGATTTAAAGGCGCTAGAATTTATGTGTACTAGTACTGCACCAACCCGGGCATGCAAGCTGTACAAGTACAGAACCAACCCTGAAAAGGTTAAAATGGCAACTTTGCACTGTATTTTCGTATGGTATTTATGGTTGTATTCTAGTTTTCCTAGTTTCATTTTATTGAATGGAAGACATTACAGAAATTGAGATGATTTTTATTGGTTTCACAATGAAAAGTAACTTGAAATTGAGCTCAAAGTAGCAGAAATGTTCGATTTTTGCCAAAGTTCAAAAGTAAACAAATCATGCCATGCGTTCAATACATGTCAACTGGTGAGTCTAATATTCTTTCACAAGCGCACTGATATTATTTATACCATTTCTACACTAATGCAGTAGTCTGCATAACAGTAAATCTTCTAATTTTTTTGTGAGAACAAAAATCCAAAGTGGAAAGCAAAAGAAATGTAAGAAGGGCCTGGGGACGTGACTAATGAACAGAGAAAATGTTATTTTAGTGACAGGAATGTCTGTTTATTCTGGACAATATTTGGAAATTGGCACCTTTTGAAATTTGTGTGAAATTGGCAAAATTGCCAATTTCTGACCACTTTATTGAATAGTTGATATCAGTAAATGGGTAGTTTCTTGTACTCATTCGATAGCAAAAATGGAGTTCTAGCGAATTAGTTATGATTTTTGTCGACTAGTACACTGGAATTGGCCGAAAATAGGGCTCAAATTGGGCAAAATTACCGATGCATAAACATCGTCAAGACCGCTAACTTCGTGAGAACATAATTCCCTAAGTTTTCTATCAAATTTTATACGTTTGGTGTCACTATGATCGGGAAAAGATTCTCTTATCATTTCATAAGAAAAAATAATTTTTTTTTTTTCGAAAATTTTTTGACCATGAGAGGGCCTCTCAACTCTGAAAGGGTTAATGAGCCTTTAGGAATACCAAACCCAAGTAAATACTACTGTTTACCATTTTATGGAATTTCCATTTTGTTAAAAAGTTTGCCATAATGGACTATCCTTGTAACTGGATGGTCTCAGTGCATTTCTACACTAATCTGATTGTAAACAACTGACCTGGGGAGGCTGCAGTGTAATAAATTGTGTTTAGGTTTCAATGAACCACTAGGAATCATACAACCAACATTATTATATCAGTGTTAGGAGCCTCAACACTGATATAATAATCTTGCTCATCTGCGTAAGTGGAAAACTAAGACTGAAGAGGCTAGGAAGTCTTGACAACTGGGATGCATATGCAGAGGATTTCTTATTACAGATCCTGAGCAAAACCCCACACCACTTTGTAGGAGTACAGCCAATTACTGGCTGACCTCCCTGCAGAGAAAAAAAATACTGTACAATGCTAACATAACCAAAAATGCAAATCCATGCAGATGCAGAAGAGCATATGTCCTTAGAAATCACAAGGAGATTCTAGGGTACAAAAACACACTTGTGACAATGCAACAATGTCTGGGCTGAGAGATAATTATAGTTAGACTGACTTTCCTGAATGGTCACATAATCAATGACATGCACCAATATAAATACTACAGCAGAACCTTGGCTTAGGAATGTCCCACCATGCGAAGTTTTCAGGATATGAACAGTTGCTCGGTCGATTTTTTGCTTCTGGATACGAACGAAATTTCAGGATGTGAGCTTCCCCCTCAAGGAAGGTTCCTTGGTGAGGGGACCTTGATCTAGGGAACTAGATCTGTGCTCCAATTCCCTAAATTAATAATACATAATAATTATTATTATTATAATAATATATACATACAGTGGAACCTCGGCTTACAAATTTAATCCGTTCCATGACCTCGTTCGTATGCCGAGTCAATTTTCCTCATTTAAATAAACTGAAATGGCATTAATCCGTTCCAGCGAAATTTAAGTTGGATAAATTTAGATTTAGAAAGGACATAGGTAAGTTAAGTACACCTACCATCTGACTTACGACCGAGTTCGGTTCCAAGAAACGGGTCGTAAGTCGAAATGGTCGTAAGTCGAACTTTACTACTGAATATCAACCAAACATTTTTGTAATGACTTTATTTTATTGCTTTATTTTGGTATTTCATGTTTTACTTTACTTTTTATGCTGTTAGTACTGTATTTTATACTGTATGGTTTAGGATAAACACTGTGTACAACACAAATAGTTGTTTATTTCCCAGAAATTTGGCATAAAAAACACGGTCGTAAGTCGAGTGGTCGTAAGTCGAGCAGGTCGTAAGTCGGATGGTAGGTGTACTGGTTTTCTAACAGAGTTGTGGATGCATGGAACAATTCACTTATCTAGGTCTGGGGTGGGGGCACTGGCAACTGCAGTGGAGGGAGATGTTAGGACTGTAAAGTAGGAATAGTTAGTGGTATGGGTTTTGGCGGGAAAACAGTTAAGTCCCAGTGTAGTAATATTACGAGTTCTAGGGGAACTAGTAATAGGCAGAATGAGGTGGATATTGGAAAGCCAGTGGCATTAGGTGACAAGGACAGTAATAGGTTTAGTGGCAAAACAGAAATGAGCAGGAAGGGTAAAGTAAAGAAAAAGGATGGTCTTTAAATATACATTATGCTAATACCCCTAGTGCTAGGAATAAGATGGACGAGTTGAGATTAGTTGCTAGTGCAGGTAACATTGATGTATTTGCCATAACCGAGATGTGATTTAATTCAAAATGTCAGGACATGCCTGCAGAATGTCACATTCAGGGTTTTAACCCTTAAATGGTCCAAACGTATATATACGTTTTTTCAACATCTGAAAGTATATAAAAAAAATGTAGATCTTCTTTTTTGTTTTACATTTGAAAACGTGTAAAAAAAACTTTTATCTACATTTTTTTTGTTATATTTGAAAATATGTAAACAAAAGTAGATCTACTTTTGTAGCACTATGAATTTGAACGTCGATCTGTTTGGACCGTTTAAGGGTTAAATTGTTCCAAGTAGATAGAAGTATCGGGAAAGGGTGTGGGGTGGCACTGTATGTCCGAGATCGCTTGAACTGTTGCATAAAAACGGGTATTAAGTCTGAAGTAACACGTACAGAGTCTGTTTGGATAGAATTTTCAGAGGGGCATGAAAAATTGATTTTAGGTGTGATATACTGTCCCCCAAACTTAGATAGGGATCAAGGGAGACTACTATGGGAGGAAATTGTTAAGGCCACAATGCACGATAACATAGTAATTCTATGAGACTAACTTTAGTCATATTGATTGGAATTTCTTGAATGGAAATTTAAATAAAACGACTTCTTAGAAGTAGTTCAGGATTGTTTTTTGAAGCACTTTGTGACAGAGCCTACAAGGAGAAATAACCTGCTTGACTTGGTTTTGGCAAACAAGGAAACCCTTGTTAATAATTTAGAAGTTACAGAGGAACTCAGCACAAGCAATCACAAATCAATTACCTTTAGCATTGAATGGAAGTACAATAGTAGGGATAATTCAGCAATAGTCCCAGATTTTCACTTAGCAGATTACGCCTGACCACACAAAAATATTAGTTTTCTCTTGCGACGAGGTACAACTGAATGTGACTAAGACGTGCCCAAACCAGAGGTAGAAGGCTAATTGATCAAAGCCATAGAATTCTTCATTCCCACTTCCATCAGAGTCAGAACTATCAGTTACGAAGAGGAGAGTCCCAATTCGCCTCAGAGTGAGAGCTGCCTTGTGGCGAGGTATAGTGAACAAAGGCTACCGAGGCAGTGTGTCCATAATGCCATGCGGACGCCTAGAATTTTTGTTTATGGCACACACACACACCATGCAGACCCGTTCTGTCAGATGTAGGCCTACCAGCCTTCTCGCACTAAATTTAACGCCGCTAGAATTTTGGCATAGATCTATGGTTTGGACCCTCAACGTATAGCCGTAGATCGACGGCACGGACCCTGAAAGGGCCAAATTTCAAAGTGTGTACCAGGGTCCAAGAATTTTCAAAAAATAATTTTGTTATTTTTTCTTATGAAATGGTAGAGAATCTTTTTCTGAAGGTAATAAAACAAAAACTACAAAATTTGATGGAAAACTGACGAAATTATGCTCTCGCGAATTTTGATGTGTCGGCGATATTTACGCATCGGCGATTTTGCCGACTTTGACTCCCATTTTAGGCCAATGACAGTATTCCAGTCAACCAAATTCTTAGCTATTTCACTAGTATTACTTCTATTCTATCGATTGAGCACAAGAAATCGCCAAGTCAACTGTTTCAACAACAAAATAAAGTGATTGGAAATTGGTAATTTGGCCAATTTAACGCAAAGTTCAAAATAGTGTCCAGAATAAACAATGCAAGCATTCCTGGCACTAATTTAACATTTCCTCTGTTCATTAGTTATGTTTTCAGGCTTTACAAATGAATTCCATTTTGATTTTTTATTCACATAATGAATTTTTATTCAAACCAAAAAATAGAAGATTTACTGTTATGCAATACTGTAATATTTGTATAAATAATATCACCACATTTGTGAATGTTTATTAGACCCACTAGCTGTCATGTATTAGACTTGTGAGGTCATTTGTTTACTCTTGAACATTGGCAAAAATTTAACATTTCTGCTACTTAGAGCTCAGTTTCAAGCCATTTCCATTACTAAAACCAATCAAAATCATCTCTATTTCTGTAGTATATCTTCCATTCTATCAAATGAGACCAAGAAATTGCAAATACAACTATAAAAGACATACGAAAAAACATGGCAAAGCCGATGTTTTAATCGAAAATTACGGCCTCAGTTTTTTTTCTCTGATTATGCACTGTGTGCTGCAGAATTTTTGTTTTATGTAGTGCACACATACCACATATATGTATTCTCTCATATCTAGGCCCAAATTTACTGCTCACAGCTTATCAGAGTGAGCTGAGCTCATGGCATAGATCTACGGTTTGGACCCTGAACATAAAGGCCTAGATCTACGGCACGGACCCTGAAAGGGTTAAGGGACTTCAATCTTTCTTCATATGGAAGATTTCTAATGCTAAGTATTAACTTCGTCATTCGTCGCTTAACCCTTTCAGGGTTGACAGATATTTTTTTTTTTTTATAAATATTATAGGCTAAACAAAAATTTTTTACCATCAATACTTACCGAGATATGGAGGCGTGAAGTTGACAGAAAATGACAGGCATACGGCAACATCACTGACTGCTGGTCACCCGATTTTAGTTTACAGTGGAACCTCTACTTACGAGTTTAATCCATTCCATGACCTTGCTCGCAACTGGATTTGCTTGTTTGCAGAGTTAATTTTCCTTATTTAAATTAATTGAAATGGAATTAATTCATTCCAGTGGAATTCCAGGCACGAGAAAATACTTTAATGATTTCCCTAATATCAACTCTACAGCTTATTTATCACAATACATGTAATATGACATAATAAATAATATTAATAACATAGAAACATGATATATACACTAGAATGAATAAAATACAAGTCATTAGGTATGTGGCTAGTGGTGGTAACCGCGCCATTGTTGTCGGGGTTTGTAGGGTCACCACAGCGGCCATTCCTGCTCCTGACTACATGTGTAGAGAACCTAGGATAACCCAAAAAAGTCAGACAGAGTGACTTATAAGTGCTACACTCTTAATGCTATACTTAATTGCTACACTCTTAATGCTATACTTAATTGCTACACTCTTAATGCTACACTTTGCCACTGCTGCTTCATGTTGTCTGCCACTGCTACCTCATGATGTCTGCCACTGCTCCTTCATGTTGTCTGCCACTGCTACCTCATGATATCTGCCACTGCTGCTTCATGTTGTCTGCCAGTGCTACCACATGATGTCTGCCACTGCTGCTTCATGTTGTCT
Source organism: Cherax quadricarinatus (assembly GCF_038502225.1). NCBI lineage: Eukaryota > Metazoa > Arthropoda > Malacostraca > Decapoda > Parastacidae > Cherax > Cherax quadricarinatus. The sequence goes on from NC_091300.1 coordinate 43,197,226, forward strand.
GCCACTGCTGCTTCATGTTGTCTGCCACTGCTACCACATGATGTCTGCCACTGCTGCTTCATGTTGTCTGCCACTGCTGCTTCATGTTGTCTGTCACTGGTACCTCATGTTGTCTGTCACTGCTGCTTCATGTTGTCTGCCACTGCTACCTCATGTTGTCTGCCACTACTGCTTCATGCTGTCTGCCACTGCTGCTTCATGTTGTCTGCCACTGTTGCTTCATGTTGTCTGTCACTGCTGCTTCATGTTGTCTGCCACTGCTACCTCATGATGTCTGCCACTGCTGCTTCATATTGTCTGCCACTGCTACCTCATGATGTCTGCCACTGCTACCTCATGATGTCTGCCACTGCTACCTCATGATATCTGCCACTGCTGCTTCATGTTGTCTGCCACTGCTACCACATGATGTCTGCCACTGCTGCTTCATGTTGTCTGCCACTGCTGCTTCATGTTGTCTGTCACTGGTACCTCATGTTGTCTGTCACTGCTGCTTCATGTTGTCTGCCACTGCTACCTCATGTTGTCTGCCACTACTGCTTCATGCTGTCTGCCACTGCTGCTTCATGTTGTCTGCCACTGCTGCTTCATGTTGTCTGTCACTGCTGCTTCATGTTGTCTGCCACTGCTACCTCATGATGTCTGCCACTGCTGCTTCATATTGTCTGCCACTGCTACCTCATGATGTCTGCCACTGCTACCTCATGATGTCTGCCACTGCTACCTCATGATGTCTGCCACTGCTGCTTCATGTTGTCTGTCACTGCTACCTCATGTTGTCTGCCACTGCTGCTTCATGTTGTCTGCCACTGCTACCTCATGTTGTCTGCCACTGCTGCTTCATGTTGTCTGTCACTGCTGCTTCATGTTGTCTGTCACTGTTGCTTCATGTTGTCTGCCACTGCTGCTTCATGTTGTCTGCCACTGCTGCTTCATGTTGTCTGCCACTGCTACCTCATGATGTCTGCCACTGCTGCTTCATGTTGTCTGACACTGCTGCTTCATGTTGTCTGTCACTGCTGCTTCATGTTGTCTGACACTGCTGCTTCATGTTGTCTGCCACTGCTACCTCATGATGTCTGCCACTGCTGCATCATATTGTCTGCCACTGCTACCTCATGATGTCTGTCACTGCTGCATCATATTGTCTGCCACTGCTACCTCATGATGTCTGCCACTGCTGCTTCATGTTGTCTGCCACTGCTGCTTCATGTTGTCTGCCACTGCTACCTCATGAAGTCTGCCACTGCTGCTTCATGTTGTCTGTCACTGCTGCTTCATGTTGTCTGCCACTGCTACCTCATGATGTCTGCCACTGCTGCTTCATGTCTGCCACTGCTGCTTCATGTTGTCTGCCACTGCTACCTCATGATGTCTGCCACTGCTGCTTCATGTTGTCTGCCACTGCTGCTTCATGTTGTCTGCCACTGCTACCTCATGTTGTCTGCCACTGCTGCTTCATGTTGTCTGCCACTGCTGCTTCATGTTGTCTGTCACTGCTGCTTCATATTGTCTGCCACTGCTACCTCATGTTGTCTGCCACTGCTACCTCATGTTGTCTGCCACTGCTGCTTCATGTTGTCTGCCACTGCTGCTTCATGTTGTCTGCCACTGCTGCTTCATGTTGTCTGCCACTGCTACCTCATGATGTCTGCCACTGCTGCTTCATGTTGTCTGACACTGCTGCTTCATGTTGTCTGTCACTGCTGCTTCATGTTGTCTGACACTGCTGCTTCATGTTGTCTGCCACTGCTACCTCATGATGTCTGCCACTGCTGCATCATATTGTCTGCCACTGCTACCTCATGATGTCTGTCACTGCTGCATCATATTGTCTGCCACTGCTACCTCATGATGTCTGCCACTGCTGCTTCATGTTGTCTGCCACTGCTGCTTCATGTTGTCTGCCACTGCTGCTTCATGTTGTCTGCCACTGCTACCTCATGAAGTCTGCCACTGCTGCTTCATGTTGTCTGTCACTGCTGCTTCATGTTGTCTGCCACTGCTACCTCATGATGTCTGCCACTGCTGCTTCATGTCTGCCACTGCTGCTTCATGTTGTCTGTCACTGCTACCTCATGATGTCTGCCACTGCTGCTTCATGTTGCCTGCCACTGCTACCTCATGATGTCTGCCACTGCTGCTTCATGTTGTCTGTCACTGCTGCTTCATGTTGTCTGCCACTGCTACCTCATGTTGTCTGCCACTGCTGCTTCATGTTGTCTGTCACTGCTGCTTCATGTTGTCTGTCACTGCTACCTCATGTTGTCTGTCACTGCTGCTTCATGTTGTCTGCCACGCTGCTTCATGTTGTCTGCCACTGCTGCTTCATGTTGTCTGCCACTGCTGCTTCATGTTGCCTGCCACTGCTGCTTCATGTTGTCTGTCACTGCTGCTTCATGTTGTCTGCCATTGCTACCTCATGTTGTCTGCCACTGCTGCTTCATGTTGTCTGTCACTGCTGCTTCATGTTGTCTGCCACTGCTACCTCATGTTGTCTGCCACTGCTACCTCATGTTGTCTGCCACTGCTACCTCATGTTGTCTGCCACTGCTACCTCATGTTGTCTGTCACTGCTGCTTCATGTTGTCTGTCACTGCTGCTTCATGTTGTCTGCCACTGCTACCTCATGTTGTCTGTCACTGCTGCTTCATGTTGTCTGTCACTGCTGCTTCATGTTGTCTGCCACTGCTACCTCATGTTGTCTGTCACTGCTGCTTCATGTTGTCTGCCACTGCTACCTCATGTTGTCTGCCACTGCTGCTTCATGTTGTCTGCCACTGCTACCTCATAATGTCTGCCACTGCTGCTTCATGTTGTCTGCCACTGCTACCCCATGATGTCTGTCACTGTTGCTTCATGTTGTCTGTCACTGCTGCTTCATGTTGTCTGCCACTGCTACCTCATAATGTCTGCCACTGCTGCTTCATGTTGTCTGCCACTGCTACCTCATGATGTCTACCACTGATGTCCCCAAAAACCGAACATTTCTGCTATTTTGAGCTCACTTTCAAGGTACTTTTCATCGTGAAACCAATTAAAATCATATTTATTTTTGTAGTATATCTTCCATTCTATCATATGAGACCAAATAAAACAAGAATACAACCATAAAAGCCATACAAAAATATACCGCTAAGGGGAGGCTAATGGCTGAGAAGTGAACTCCGTTATTTATGGTCTGATTTCTTTCATTTTTGGTGTATGTTAAGAAGCATCTTTTCATCATACATTGCCCAAGTTTCAATAAGATAGTCCAACAAGCAACTGAGATCCAATTTCCTAGATCAAGAGCAAGAGCCCCTCACCAGTGACAATTAACCTCCCTTGAGGCCCGCTCGCATCTGGAAATTTTGTTCGTGTCTGGAAGCAAACAATCGACCAAGCAGCTGCTCGTATCCGGAAAAACTCACACCTGGATGCACTTGTAAGTAGAGGTTCCACTGTATTTAGTTTTTTTGGCATTATTTTCAATTATTTTTTTTCTTCAAATAACTTTTATGGCCTGTGAGACCAATATGAGCACTCTTTTGTAAGTTTTTCTCATTATTTACTACACAATAACTCCACAAACACTGTTGTCATTATATTGTTTATAAAAGCTTACACACACAAACGATATAAAATGTTTATTACTATTTTTCTATACGTATTTTATATACACATATACAATGGAAGGAAGGCGGGGTAGGGGTCGGCCTAGGAAAGGTTGGAGAGAGGGGGTAAAGGAGGTTTTGTGTGCGAGGGGCTTGGACTTCCAGCAGGTATGCATGAGCGTGTTTGATAGGAGTGAATGGAGACAAATGGTTTTTAATACTTGACGTGCTGTTGGAGTGTGAGCAAAGTAACATTTATGAAGGGGTTCAGGGAAACCGGCAGGCCGGACTTGAGTCCTGGAGATGGGAAATACAGTGCCTGCACTCTGAAGGAGGGGTGTTAATGTTGCAGTTTAAAAACTGTAGTGTAAAGCACCCTTCTGGCAAGACAGTGATGGAGTGAATGATGGTGAAACTTTTTCTTTTTCGGGCCACCCTGCCTTGGTGGGAATCGGCAAGTGTGATAATAAAAAAAAAAAAAAAAAAAAAAAAATACAATCATAGTAGGCTGATAGACAGCAACCGCCCAGGGAGGTACTACCATCCTGCCAAGTGAGTGTAAAACGGAAACCTGTAATTGTTTAACATGATGGTAGGATTGCTGGTGTCTTTTTTTCTGTCTCACAAACATGCAAGATTTCAGGTATGTCTTGCTACTACTACTTACACTTAGGTCACACTACACATACATGTACATGTTTATTTATACACACTCATCTGAGTTTTCTTTGATTTTATCTTAATAGTTCTGGGTCTTATTACTTTTCCTTTTATATCCATGGGGAAGTGGAATTAGAATCTTTCCTCCGTAAGCCATGCGTGTTGTAAAAGTCAACTAAAATACCGGGAACAATGGGCTAGTAACCCCTTTTCCTGTAATAATTACTAAAAAGAATAAGAAGAAAACTGTCAAAATGGGAAGTCTGAATGTGCATGGATGTTGTGCAAATGATAAGAAAGAGATGATTGTGGATGTTATGAATGAGAAGAAACTGGATGTCCTGGCTTTAAGTGAAACAAAGCTGAAGGGGGTAGGAGAGTTTCAGTGGAGAGGAATAAATGGGATTAGGTCAGGGGTTTCAAATAGAGTTAGAGCTAAAGAAGGAGTAAGAATAATGTTGAAGGGTAAGCTATGGCAGGAAAAGAGGGACTATAAATGTATTAATTCAAGGATTATGTAGAGTAAAATAAAGGTTGGATGTGAAAAGTGGGTTATAGTAAGCATATATGCACCTGGAGAAGAGACAAGTGTAGAAGATTTTTATATAATTATAATTATAATCATGGGGAGCGCTAAACCCGTAGGATTATACAGCGCATGTGGGGGGATGGAAGGTATTCAGGTTCAATTCAGGGAACCGGAGCACAGATCCAATTCCCTAGATCAAGAGCCCCTCACCTACGTCAAGGAACCTCCCTTGAGGGGGAAGTGTAGAAGAGAGAGAGAGATTTTGAGAAATGTTGAGTGAATGCGTGGGGAGTTTTGAACCAAGTGTGAGAGTAATGGTGGTTGGGGATTTCAATGCTAAAGTGGGCAAAAATGTTGAGGAGGGAGTAGTAGGTAAATTTGGGGTGCCAGGGGTAAACGAAAATGGGGAGCCTTTAATTGAGCTATGTGTAGAAAGAGGTTTAGTAATAATACATATTTTATGAAGAAGAGGATAAATAAAAATACAAGGTAGTAGGTTGATAGACAACAACCACCCAGGGAAGTACTACCGTCCTGCCAGATGACTGTGAAACAGAAACCTGTAACTGTTTTGCATGATGGTAGGATTGCTGGTTTCTTTTTCTGTCTCATAAACACGCTAGATAACAGGGATATCTTGCTACTCCTACTTACACTTTGGTCACACTTCACAGACACACACATGCATATATATATATATACATACATCTAGGTTTTTCTCCTTTTTCTAAATAGCTCTTGTTCTTTATTTCTTCTATTGTCCATGGGGAAGTGGAAAAGAATCTTTCCTCCGTAAGCCATGCGTGTCGTATGAGGCGACTAAAATGCCGGAAGCAATGGGCTAGTAACCCCTTCTCCTGTAGACATTTACTAAAAAAGAGAAGAAGAAAAACTATAAAACTGGGATGCTTAAATGTGCATGGATGTAGTGCGGATGACAAGAAACAGACGATTGCTGATGTTATGAATGAAAAGAAGTTGGATGTCCTGGCCCTAAGCGAAACAAAGCTGAAGGGGGTAGGAGAGTTTCAGTGGGGGGAAATAAATGGGATTAAATCTGGAGTATCTGAGAGAGTTAGAGCAAAGGAAGGGGTAGCAGTAATGTTGAATGATCAGTTATGGAAGGAGAAAAGAGAATATGAATGTGTAAATTCAAGAATTATGTGGATTAAAGTAAAGGTTGGATGCGAGAAGTGGGTCATAATAAGCGTGTATGCACCTGGAGAAGAGAGGAATGCAGAGGAGAGAGAGAGATTTTGGGAGATGTTAAGTGAATGTATAGGAGCCTTTGAACCAAGTGAGAGAGTAATTGTGGTAGGGGACCTGAATGCTAAAGTAGGAGAAACTTTTAGAGAGGGTGTGGTAGGTAAGTTTGGGGTGACAGGTGTAAATGATAATGGGAGCCCTTTGATTGAACTTTGTATAGAAAGGGGTTTAGTTATAGGTAATACATATTTTAAGAAAAAGAGGATAAATAAGTATACAAGATATGATGTAGGGCGAAATGGCAGTAGTTTGTTGGATCATGTATTGGTAGATAAAAGACTGTTGAGTAGACTTCAGGATGTACATGTTTATAGAGGGGCCACAGATATATCAGATCACTTTCTAGTTGTAGCTACACTGAGAGTAAAAGAAAGATGGGATACAAGGAGAATAGAAGCATCAGGGAAGAGAGAGGTGAAGGTTTATAAACTAAAAGAGGAGGTAGTTAGGGTAAGATATAAACAGCTATTGGAGGATAGATGGGCTAATGAGAGCATAGGCAATGAGGTCAAAGAGGTATGGGGTAGGTTTAAAAATGTAGTGTTAGAGTGTTCAGCAGAAGTTTGTGGTTACAGGAAAGTGGGTGCGGGAGGGAAGAGGAGCGATTGGTGGAATGATGATGTAAAGAGAGTAGTAAGGGAGAAAAAGTTAGCATATGAGAAGTTTTTACAAAGTAGAAGTGATGCAAGGAGGGAAGAGTATATGGAGAAAAAGAGAGAGGTTAAGAGAGTGGTGAAGCAATGTAAAAAGAGAGCAAATGAGAGTGGGTGAGATGTTATCAACAAATTTTGTTGAAAATAAGAAAAAGTTTTGGAGTGAGATTAACAAGTTAAGAAAGCCTAGAGAACAAATGGATTTGTCAGTTAAAAATAGGAGAGGAGAGTTATTAAATGGAGAGTTAGAGGTATTGGGAAGATGGAGGGAATATTTTGAGAAATTGTTAAATGTTGATGAAGATAGGGAAGCGGTGATTTCGTGTATAGGACAGGGAGGAATAACATCTTGTAGGAGTGAGGAAGAGCCAGTTGTGAGTGTGGGGGAAGTTCGTGAGGCAGTAGGTAAAATGAAAGGGGGTAAGGCAGCTGGGATTGATGGGATAAAGATAGAAATGTTAAAAGCAGGTGGGGATATAGTTTTGGAGTGGTTGGTGAAATTATTTAATAAATGTATGGAAGAGGGTAAGGTACCTAGGGATTGGCAGAGAGCATGCATAGTTCCTTTGTATAAAGGCAAAGGGGATAAAAGAGAGTGCAAAAATTATAGGGGGATAAGTCTGCTGAGTATACCTGGTAAAGTGTATGGTAGAGTTATTATTGAAAGAATTAAGAGTAAGACGGAGAATAGGATAGCAGATGAACAAGGAGGCTTTAGGAAAGGTAGGGGGTGTGTGGACCAGGTGTTTACAGTGAAACATATAATTATTTTTTTTTTTATTATCACACCGGCCGATTCCCACCAAGGCAGGGTGGCCCGAAAAAGAAAAACTTTCACCATCATTCACTCCATCACTGTCTTGCCAGAAGGGTGCTTTACACTACAGTTTTTAAACTGCAACATTAACACCCCTCCTTCAGAGTGCAGGCACTGTACTTCCCATCTCCAGGACTCAAGTCCGGCCTGCCGGTTTCCCTGAATCCCTTCATAAATGTTACTTTGCTCACACTCCAACAGCACGTCAAGTATTAAAAACCATTTGTCTCCATTCACTCCTATCAAACACGCTCACGCATGCCTGCTGGAAGTCCAAGCCCCTCGCACACAAAACCTCCTTTACCCCCTCCCTCCAACCTTTCCTAGGCCGACCCCTACCCCGCCTTCCTTCCACTACAGACTGATACACTCTTGAAGTCATTCTGTTTCGCTCCATTCTCTCTACATGTCCGAACCACCTCAACAACCCTTCCTCAGCCCTCTGGACAACAGTTTTGGTAATCCCGCACCTCCTCCTAACTTCCAAACTACGAATTCTCTGCATTATATTCACACCACACATTGCCCTCAGACATGACATCTCCACTGCCTCCAGCCTTCTCCTCGCTGCAACATTCATCACCCACGCTTCACACCCATATAAGAGCGTTGGTAAAACTATACTCTCATACATTCCCCTCTTTGCCTCCAAGGACAAAGTTCTTTGTCTCCACAGACTCCTAAGTGCACCACTCACTCTTTTTCCCTCATCAATTCTATGATTCACCTCATCTTTCATAGACCCATCCGCTGACACGTCCACTCCCAAATATCTGAATACGTTCACCTCCTCCATACTCTCTCCCTCCAATCTGATATTCAATCTTTCATCACCTAATCTTTTTGTTATCCTCATAACCTTACTCTTTCCTGTATTCACCTTTAATTTTCTTCTTTTGCACACCCTACCAAATTCATCCACCAATCTCTGCAACTTCTCTTCAGAATCTCCCAAGAGCACAGTGTCATCAGCAAAAAGCAGCTGTGACAACTCCCACTTTGTGTGTGATTCTTTATCTTTTAACTCCACGCCTCTTGCCAAGACCCTCGCATTTACTTCTCTTACAACCCCATCTATAAATATATTAAACAACCACGGTGACATCACACATCCTTGTCTAAGGCCTACTTTTACTGGGAAAAAATTTCCCTCTTTCCTACATACTCTAACTTGAGCCTCACTATCCTCGTAAAAACTCTTCACTGCTTTCAGTAACCTACCTCCTACACCATACACTTGCAACATCTGCCACATTGCCCCCCTATCCACCCTGTCATACGCCTTTTCCAAATCCATAAATGCCACAAAGACCTCTTTAGCCTTATCTAAATACTGTTCACTTATATGTTTCACTGTAAACACCTGGTCCACACACCCCCTACCTTTCCTAAAGCCTCCTTGTTCATCTGCTATCCTATTCTCCGTCTTACTCTTAATTCTTTCAATTATAACTCTACCATACACTTTACCAGGTACACTCAACAGACTTATCCCCCTATAATTTTTGCACTCTCTTTTATCCCCTTTGCCTTTATACAAAGGAACTATGCATGCTCTCTGCCAATCCCTAGGTACCTTACCCTCTTCCATACATTTATTAAATAATTGCACCAACCACTCCAAAACTATATCCCCACCTGCTTTTAACATTTCTATCTTTATCCCATCAATCCCGGCTGCATTACCCCCTTTCATTTTACCTACTGCCTCACGAACTTCCCCCACACTCACAACTGGCTCTTCCTCACTCCTACAAGATGTTATTCCTCCTTGCCCTATACACGAAATCACAGCTTCCCTATCTTCATCAACATTTAACAATTCCTCAAAATATTCCTTCCATCTTCCCAATACCTCTAACTCTCCATTTAATAACTCTCCTCTCCTATTTTTAACTGACAAATCCATTTGTTCTCTAGGCTTTCTTAACTTGTTAATCTCACTCCAAAACTTTTTCTTATTTTCAACAAAATTTGTTGATAACATCTCACCCACTCTCTCATTTGCTCTCTTTTTACATTGCTTCACCACTCTCTTAACTTCTCTCTTTTTCTCCATATACTCTTCCCTCCTTGCATCACTTCTACTTTGTAAAAACTTCTCATATGCTAACTTTTTCTCCCTTACTACTCTCTTTACATCATCATTCCACCAATCGCTCCTCTTCCCTCCTGCACCCACTTTCCTGTAACCACAAACTTCTGCTGAACACTCTAACACTACATTTTTAAACCTACCCCATACCTCTTCGACCCCATTGCCTATGCTCTCATTAGCCCATCTATCCTCCAATAGCTGTTTATATCTTACCCTAACTGCCTCCTCTTTTAGTTTATAAACCTTCACCTCTCTCTTCCCTGATGCTTCTATTCTCCTTGTATCCCATCTACCTTTTACTCTCAGTGTAGCTACAACTAGAAAGTGATCTGATATATCTGTGGCCCCTCTATAAACATGTACATCCTGAAGTCTACTCAACAGTCTTTTATCTACCAATACATAATCCAACAAACTACTGTCATTTCGCCCTACATCATATCGTGTATACTTATTTATCCTCTTTTTCTTAAAATATGTATTACCTATAACTAAACCCCTTTCTATACAAAGTTCAATCAAAGGGCTCCCATTATCATTTACACCTGGCACCCCAAACTTACCTACCACACCCTCTCTAAAAGTTTCTCCTACTTTAGCATTCAAGTCCCCTACCACAATTACTCTCTCACTTGGTTCAAAGGCTCCTATACATTCACTTAACATCTCCCAAAATCTCTCTCTCTCCTCTGCATTCCTCTCTTCTCCAGGTGCATACACGCTTATTATGACCCACTTCTCGCATCCAACCTTTACTTTAATCCACATAATTCTTGAATTTACACATTCATATTCTCTTTTCTCCTTCCATAACTGATCATTTAACATTACTGCTACCCCTTCCTTTGCTCTAACTCTCTCAGATACTCCAGATTTAATCCCATTTATTTCCCCCCACTGAAACTCTCCTACCCCCTTCAGCTTTGTTTCGCTTAGGGCCAGGACATCCAACTTCTTTTCATTCATAACATCAGCAATCATCTGTTTCTTGTCATCCGCACTACATCCACGCACATTTAAGCAACCCAGTTTTATAAAGTTTTTCTTCTTCTCTTTTTTAGTAATTGTATACAGGAGAAGGGGTTACTAGCCCATTGCTCCCGGCATTTTAGTCGCCTCATACGACACGCATGGCTTACGGAGGAAAGATTCTTTTCCACTTCCCCATGGACAATAGAAGAAATAAAAAAGAACAAGAGCTATTTAGAAAAAGGAGAAAAACCTAGATGTATGTATATATATATATGCATGTGCGTGTCTTTGAAGTGTGACCAAAGTGTAAGTAGGAGTAGCAAGATATCCCTGTTATCTTAGCGTGTTTATGAGACAGAAAAAGAAAACCAGCAATCCTACCATCATGCAAAACAGTTACAGGTTTTTGTTTCACAGTCATCTGGCAGGACGGTAGTACTTCCCTGGGTGGTTGCTGTCTACCAACCTACTACCTACATATAAGTGAACAGTATTTAGATAAGGCTAAAGAGATCTTTGTGGCATTTATGGAGTTGGAAAAGGCGTATGACAGGGTGGATAGGGGGGCAATGTGGCAGATGTTGCAAGTGTATGGTGTAGGAGGTAGGTTACTGAAAGCAGTGAAGAGTTTTTACGAGGATAGTGAGGCTCAAGTTAGAGTATGTAGGAAAGAGGGAAATTATTTCCCAGTAAAAGTAGGCCTTAGACAAGGATGTGTGATGTCACTGTGGTTGTTTAATATATTTATGGATGGGGTTGTAAAAGAAATAAATGCAAGGGTCTTGGCAAGAGGCGTGGAGTTAAAAGATAAAGAAACACACACAAGGTGGGAGTTGTCACAGCTGCTCTTTGCTGATGACACTGTACTCCTGGGAGATTCTAAAGAGAAGTTGCAGAGATTGGTGGATGAATTTGGTAGGGTGTGCAAAAGAAGAAAATTAAAGGTGAATACAGGAAAGAGTAAGGTTATGAGGATAACAAAAAGATTAGGTGTTGAAAGATTGAATATCAGATTGGAGGGAGAGAGTATGGATGAGGTGAATGTATTCAGATATTTGGGAGTGGACGTGTCAGCGGATGGGTCTATGAAAGATGAGGTGAATCATAGAACTGATGAGGGGAAAAGAGTGAGTGGTGCACTTAGGAGTCTGTGGAGACAAAGAACTTTGTCCTTGGAGGCAAAGAGGGGAATGTATGAGAGTATAGTTTTACCAACGCTCTTATATGGGTGTGAAGCATGATTGATGAATGTTGCAGCGAGGAGAAGGCTGGAGGCAGTGGAGATGTCATGTCTGAGGGCAATGTGTGGTGTGAATATAATGCAGAGAATTCGTAGTTTGGAAGTTAGGAGGAGGTGCGGGATTACCAAAACTGTTGTCCAGAGGGCTGAGGAAGGGTTGTTGAGGTGGTTCGGACATGTAGAGAGAATGGAACGAAACAGAATGACTTCAAGAGTGTATCAGTCTGTAGTGGAAGGAAGGCGGGGTAGGGGTCGACCTAGGAAAGGTTGGAGAGAGGGGGTAAAGGAGGTTTTGTGTGCGAGGGGCTTGGACTTCCAGCAGGCATGCATGAGCGTGTTTGATAGGAGTGAATGGAGAAAAATGGTTTTTAATACTTGACGTGCTGTTGGAGTGTGAGCAAAGTAACATTTATGAAGGGGTTCAGGGAAACCGACAGGCCGGACTTGAGTCCTGGAGATGGGAAGTACAGTGCCTGCACTCTGAAGGAGGGGTGTTAATGTTGCAGTTTAAAAACTGTAGTGTAAAGCACCCTTCTGGCAAGACAGTGATGGAGTGAATGATGGTGAAAGTTTTTCTTTTTCGGGCCACCCTGCTTTGGTGGGAATCGGCCAGTGTGATAATAAAAAAAAAAAAAAATAATAATAATAATAATAAACAAGGTATGATATAGCACGTAATGAAAGTAGTTTGTTAGATTATGTATTGGTGGATAAAAGGTTGATGGGTAGGCTCCAGGATGCATATGTTTATAGAGGGGCAACTGACATATCGGATCATTATTTAGTTGTAGCTACAGTTAGAGTAAGAGGCAGATGGGAAAAGAGGAAAATGGCAACAACAAGTAAGAGGGAGGTGAGAGTGTATTAACTAAGGGAGGAGGAAGTTTGGGTGAGATATAAGCAACTATTGGCAGAAAGGTGGACTGGTGCAAGTATGGGCAGTGGGTTTTTTTTTTTCCAATTTGTGTGCCAGATCCTCAGCCAGTCATGGTGGTGTGATGTCCTTCATCCAGTCCTCTATCCCCATGTGTCTTGGTTGAAAAGCAATCACCTGGTCCCACTCTTGTGCCGATTTTTCAGAGGTTAGGTTAGGTTTTCTCGTTTCTTGTGCTGAAACATCGTCTGGTGGAGACCTGGTCTTGCTTTTCTTGGGAAATTCTGCCTTCATCAAGTCGTCCTACAGCGAGCTATCTTTTTCCCAGGCAATCACTGGGGGACATTTGGGAAAGTATTCTGCCCAAGAAGCTTGTTCGAATTCTTCTCCAATCCATGTCCAAAGTTGGTTCAGTTCGTCCCTCAGTTCTTGAGCCCAGGATTCATCAAATAGTGCTGTCAGGATTGCTCTGTCATCCTTAGCCCTCTGTTGTGGTTCCAACAGCTCCTTCCTATCCTTGAGCCTCAGTTTCTCCTCTGCTGCTGTTAGGGCTGGTTCAGAGTATCCCCTGAGCCTGAAGAATTCCGACATCTATTGAATTGACGTCTGGAATTCTTCCTCCTCACTGCAGATTTTTTTGACTCTCAAGCCTAGGGAATAAGGCAGGGACTGCTTCAGGCTCCTTGGGTGTGATGACGTCCAATGGAGATACGATGGGCATTCCCTGGCTTATAATATGTCTTACTGTGGATGAAACATTCCTTATTCAGGTAGACCACTGTATCAAGAAAGGGAAGATTAGTATTGTGAAATTCATGTGTAAAGCGGAGTGAAGGGTGTGCTTGATTTGCCCAGTCCACTAAACTTTGAATAGTATCTTCCCCACCCTCTATTAAGCAAAAAATGTCATCTATGTAATGTTTATACAAAACCAGAGCTGGTGCTTTCTCTAGTCTGACCAATTCTAGTTTACAGTGGACGAAGATTTCAGCAACTGCTACACTTACTGAAGCCCCAATTGCCGTCCCTGTCCTCTGTCTATATGTTACATTATCAAATTTTAAAATGGTATCTCTCATAATGTGAACCAGTGAATCTTTAACTATGGTTTTAGAAGGTGGCGTCCTGATCCCTAGTTGGGCCAGGTCCTCTCTGATGTTTTCCAAGTTCTCTTCATAGAATTCTGCTACTGTTTCTGCTGCTTCCTGTTGGGGGATAGAAGGGTATAAGGATTCAATATACAGGGACACTAGCCACAGGTTATCTGCTGCCTGTCCTACCTTCTTCCTCACTTCCTCGAGGATCTGCAAAAAGTGTGTAGTGTCCTTTAGCCTGTCTGGTAATAGTTTAAGTAAAGGCATAAGGACTGCCGTCATCATCTTATCAACCGGTCTTGTTGGGGCTGCACACCCTAACAATACTGGTCTTGTCTTAAAAGTCCCCAGTTCTTCATCCAAGCTCTTGTGTGTCTTGGGTAGAAAATATATGCTGGGATCTTAGACTGAAAAGAAAGAAGAGAATCTCTTAGTGGCACATTCATAAATCCCTTTTGACCTTCGTTGTTGTATAACCTAAGGATGAGTTCTCTGCTTGTATCCTTAATATCAGAAAATACCTGCTCTGGTTTATTCAGTTCCTGGTATGTTTCTGTGTTAGTTACATGCTTGAGACCTGCTTTTCTGTAGTTTTCTGCCTTAAACACTACTATCTCAGAGCCTTTATATGCATCTGTGATCATCCAATCACTTCTCTGTTTAAGATTTCTCAGGCTCCCCCTCTCCTTTTTCTTGAGGTTTGGGCGGTAGTGTCTAGGTTTGGTGTTCAGCAGGTTTTCCTTCATCTTGGTTATCTTATTTTTCAGTCCTGGAAGTTTCCTAGCTGGCTCACTGGTCGGTCTCGGCGCTTTCATGTATTTTTGCGTCGTCGAAGCTTGTTGTCGTGTGGAGCTCCTGCTAGGTCTCCTTTCCATATCTTGCTGAAATGCCAACTCAAATTTTTCATTCATTAGTTTCTCTAGTTGGTCACAGGCTTTTTTTATGTGTCTTTCCCTGGTCTGTTTGTTTGGTGGTCCTGGTACGAAGGAAAGTCCTTTACTCAGGACTCTCTCTTCTTCCTCAGTCAGTTCCACCTCTGAAATTACCAGGCATTTGGGTTTGGTTATGGGTTTGGGTAGGGGGGGTACCTCCAATTTTGGTTCATGTCATACCTGTACCTGGGTGGACCCTCCCAGTACCCATGAAAATTTCCCCTGTAGTTATTTCTGTTTCAATTCTTATAGTAGGGTTTCTTATATGGTTTCTGGGGACCCTTATTTTTTGGGTTATTATCTGACTTTACATTATTATTGGTCTTATTCACAGTGTTCTCATTATTGGATATAGGTGCCTCTACCCGATTATTCTTTACTTCTGTCTGTTCTTCATTAGCTTTATTTACCTCTGTCTGATTATCACTAGTGATATTTACCTGTTTCTTCTCTCTGTTTCTCTTCTTTTTCTTACCTCCAGTGTTGGTCGGTTTTACCAGGTTGCCTGTCTCTAGTTTGGACACACTATCTGCTAGTATCCTCAGGGACTCGGCTATGGAGGCAAGGTTGTTGGGTTCAGACTGGTCTCTCACAGTCTCTGGGTCAGGTACTAGTTCCTGGGTTGGTTGTCTTGTCAGGGACTAGCTGCTTCTCTCTGTTCTCTGTGGCACCTTGGTCTTGTCCCTCTGTAGGCTGCTGTTTCCCCTCATGGAATAGTTTTAAAAAATGCAGTATTAGAATGTGGGGCAGAAGTTTGTGGTTATAGGAGGGTGGGTGCAGGAGGAAACAGGAGTGATTAGTGGAATGATGAAGTAAAGGTTGTGATAAAAGAGAAAAGGTTAGCTTATGAGAGGTTTTTACAAAGCAGAAGTGTTATAAGAAGAGTAGAGTATATGGAGAGTAAAAGAAAGGTGAAGAGAGTAGTGAGAGAGTGCAAAAGAAGAGCAGATGATAGAGTGCACTTGGCGGCGGCAGCGGCAGCAACGGTATCCTACCAGCTCTTCTTTCTCAAAAAAACATCGCTCATCAAAACTTGTGATGGCCTAAGTGAAAGTTCAACTACATGAACCCACGTAGACCACAACATGACCCAAGAATACTAAGAATGTAACCCAAATCTTGACAAAATTAGAAGATCTAAGGAAGACAGCCCTGCTAACCCAAACACTGCCTCCGCTGCCAGACAATCACTTAACCCAAGCTCCGAGAAAACAAGCCTTCTCCTCCATTGCTACACAGTATCTACTTCAGTGATACTATGAAAGGATATCGCAGAAGAAACAACACCAGTAATAAAAGAATAACAGCAAGGACCCTAGAACTCAACTTGTCTACCCAGCAGGACGCCAGTGTATCATCAACCCCCCTCACCACCGCCACCCAAGGAACAACAACAACAACAACAACAACAAACATGGCTGACTCCCCCTCCAACTCCACTCCCTTCAAAGGATTCACCCATGATAACTCAGGTATGATTATTCCTGACAATATCAAGGACTACATCGTTGCTCTAGAAAATGAAATCAAAGATATCAAAGCAACACTCGAGCGACGAGAATCCAAGATAATCAACCTCGAGAATAAGATCCAAAACCTTGAAGAGAAGATTACATCGGGAAGTGTTGACACAGAAAATACTCTAAAAGCAGCTATAGCCAGTCACACTGACCAAATAACAACAATAAATATGAAGGTTGAAGAAGCAATCAAGGACTGGAATCAGAACATGCACACTCGACTAAATGAATACCTTGATTTCCAAGACGACAAAACTGAACAAGATAAGCTGTCTGATGCAGTTATAATAAACAGCCCTCACATTCCTAGTGACATAACACAAGCACAGTGCAAAGAAACTGCTATCAGGATAATGCAGAACCACGCACAAGTCATCGTGCAAAACAATGAAATCAAAGAAACACGTTTGCTAGGAAAACCAGGAAGTAAACACAGTATAATGATCAGACTTCATTCATACGATAAAAGAAAGGACCTAATTAAATCAGCAATTACAATGAAAAATGGAGTGTACATAAATGAGTCTAACAAAAAAACGTCAAAACCTTCTGTTCACGCTGAGAAAACTTAAACAGGAAAACAAAATACACCAGTGTTTCACGCGAGATGGGAAAATACTAGTAAGGAAAACATCAACAGGACAACAATATACCATCTCAAATGAACACGATTTCTCTACCTTCCTTAGAAAAGCTGACATTTCTGTAACAGATTAGATAAGTGCCCTTAATACATATATACGTGTGGTACATATAGTGTACGTTACTATTATATTGTGCATAATTATTTTTATTATTTTTCATCACTAGCTAATGCCAACTACCTCCAATACTCTATACTTCTTTCTTACTGCTATTAATTGCTCATAATTTTAAACTACAAGTCAAATCTTACTCCAAATTAATAATATTCATTATTCTTACCTGTCCATTTAATTTTGTTAATCACTACTTGTTTTTTTAGTCACTTTTCATTGTGTATGCAATTAGTGTATATTCCAATTACTTTTTTGCAAGTACCAAAACTATCTTTTGCTAGCTAGTACCAACTACCTCATTTTTTTTTACTTTTATTGTGCAATAAACTGCTCAATTTATTTAATATTACAAATCAGATCTTACTCCTAAACCAATATTATTTCATAGTGACCACCTGTCCATTTAACTTTGTTTACCATTACTTAATTTTAGTCCCTTATATATTTTCTCCTTTATTTTAGCTTTATATAACTACCCTAGTTTATATATTCACAATTGTTAAAATAATCAAGGTGCTATTCTCAGGTGCTAAAGTAGAATAAGTTCACAATTTTGCCATTATATTCCAAAGCTCATTATTTGATTACCACTTTATTGTTCACCACAACTTATATTAGTCCCTTTTATATTATTATTTTATACTATAATTCTAACTTTAAAGAATTACCTTTATAGTACTACCTACTATCATATTCCCAAGCTCCATTATTTGATCATCACTATATTTGTATTAGTCCCTTTTATATTGTCTCCTTTATTTTAGCTTAAAAAAAAAAAAAAAAAAAAAAAAAAAACTACCTTAGCTCATTATTTTACATTTGTTAAATAATTCAGGTGCTATTTTTTAGCTTAAGACTATTTACTTTGTTTTATACTTAATTCTAACTATAGATTCACTACAAATCTTATGATTACAAGCATTGATCCTGATACCAATCTCTTATTTAATGACTTAAATGAATCAAACAGTTACTGTAATTACTACACTGCAGAACAATCAAAGGCACTTCTCAGTGCCAACAACAACATAACTATCTTTAACTACAATATCAGATCTTTAAGCAAGCATTACGATGACCTCATAGCATTACTAAATTCCTTACATGCCAATATGTCCATCATTACACTAACTGAAACCTGGCTAAAGCCTGATAGTACAGATGTCTATGCCATTCCTGGTTACACAGCCATACACAACTGTAGGCCAGACCAACAAGGGGGTGGCACAGCCATATACTACTCAGACCAACTAGAATGTATCACTAATACTTGCACAAGGGATGAACATGGGGAATATATAATAGCCAAATTCAAATCCAAATACCTACAAAAACCTCTCACATTGATAAACATCTACAGAGTTCCACAGTCAAACATTAGCCAATTTAGTCAAAACCTAGGAAGTATGATAACTGATGCACGCATGAACAAAGATCACTTACTACTCTCAGGTGACTTCAATATAAATCTCCTGCAAGACCAGGACCCACACGTTACTGAATTCACAAACACAATGAGTAACTGTATGTTGCTACCAACAGTAACAAAACCTACAAGAGTTACAGAGACTAGTGTTTCCCTACTTGACCACATCTGGACCAACACCATATCCCCTTTAAAATCAGGCATAATTACAGATAATACCACAGACCACTACCCGACTTTCCTCATAACAACTCTTGGTAAATTACCCCAAGACACTACTAAAGTCACCTTCAGACTTCACAATGAGGCAGCCATTAATAACTTCACAACAGCAGTAGCAAACATTGACTGGCACACTGAGCTAGAAATCTATACAGATATTGACGAATGTATTAATAATTTTCTAAAAAAGACCCAATACCTCTATAACAAGCACTGCCCTAAAAAAACTAAACAGATGACAGCTAAGAGACTGAACAGTCCCTGGCTAACACCCAGCATTCTCAAATCCATAAATACAAAACACCAATATGAAAAACAGTACAGAATGGGTCACATAACCAGAGACCAAACAAAACGTTACTCGTCAATCCTAACCAGCTTGATAAGAAGGGCAAAAAAATTGTATTATGAGAACAGATTATCCAACTTACGAGGTGATATAAAAAAGACCTGGAAAACCCTATCAGAAATTCTAGGAACAAAAAAGATATCAGGAAATAGCGAAATAAAATTAGCAAAATCAGATGAACCCCAACTCCCACCAACAGAAACAGCAAACAGACTCAATGATTTCTTCTCCACTATAGGACAAAACCTTGCCAATAAAATCCCAAGCTCAGATACCCCACCAAATGACTACCTCACCGGCAACTACCCGAACACACTGTTCCTAGCTCCGACTAACCCATACGAAGTCTCCCTTATTATCAACACACTAAAAAACAAGGCAGGAGATTTAAATACCTTACCACCCTTTATATACAAAAAAGTGTCACAAGTGCTATCACCAATCATTGCAACACTCTTTAACAAATCCATTGAATCCTCCACCTTCCCTACAGTACTCAAAATAGCAAGGGTCACCCCGATCCACAAAGGAGGAGACCAAACAGAGTTGAATAACTATAGGCCAATATCCAACTTAAACCCTCTCTCAAAAATCTTCGAAAAATTAATTCATAAACGAATCTACTCCTACCTTATCTCCCAAAACATACTAAACCCCTGCCAATTTGGATTCAGGCCTAATAAAAATACTAATGATGCTATTATACACATGCTAGAACATATATACACTGCAATAGAGAAAAAAGAAGTCCCACTGGGGATCTTCATTGACTTACGTAAAGCTTTTGATACAGTTGACCATGACTTGCTCCACGTAAAATTGTCACACTATGGTATAAGAGGGCACTCCCTCAACTACCTCAAGTCATACCTCAGCAACAGAAGCCAATATGTGTATGCAAATGGGGCAAACTCCTCTGCACAACCAATTACAGTTGGTGTCCCACAGGGAAGTGTCCTTGGCCCTCTTCTCTTTCTCCTATACATAAATGACCTACCAAATGCTTCGCAATTACTCAAACCCACACTATTTGCAGATGACACTACATACGTCTTCTCCCACCCGAGCCCAGTCACGCTAGCCAATACTGTAAATACCGAATTACAGAAAATATCTACCTGGATGAGAACTAACAAACTTACACTAAACATTGACAAAACCTACTTCATTCAGTTTGGTAACAGAGCTACAGATGTCCCTCTTAACATAATGATAAACGGATCACCTATCACAAAGCTAACAGAGGGAAAATTCTTAGGAATCCACCTTGATAATAGACTCAAATTTCATACACATATACAACAAATTTCTAAGAAAATTTCCAAGACTGTAGGCATACTATCGAAGATACGGTACTATGCTCCACAGTCAGCCCTCCTGGCCCTATATCACTCTCTTATTTACCCCTATCTCACCTATGGAATTTGTGCATGGGGCTCAACAACAAGTAACCATCTCAGACCACTAATTACCCAACAAAAGGCTGCAGTTAGAATAACAAATTATCACTATAGGCAGCACACTCCACCAATATTCAATACATTAAACCTCCTCACCATACAAAACATCCATACTTACTACTGCACCTATTACATACATAGAACACTTAACTTTGATATTAACCCTCCCCTCAAACATCTCCTTGCCAACCTCAACAGAACACATGACCATAACACAAGGCACAGATCACTCTTTGATGTTCCTCGTGTCCATCTCACACTATGTAAAAAACTCAATGCACATAAAAGGCCCTAAAATCTGGAATTCATTACCTGTAAATATAAAAGAAACACTACCTGTTTATAAATTCAAGTCTCTTCTCAAAGATCACTTACTCACCCAAAACCAAATAAATACTGAATAACTGAACCTTATAAATTGTATATCTTAAATGTTTCTCACAATTATATCACATAAATGTTAAACCTAAAACCCAATCTAACTTTATTATTTTTTAAATACACTACCTAACAGAATACTCCATTCTACTGAATGTACAACAATGCATACAACCATATGACCTGTCTTTGTAATACTCACTTGTGCTTTATAGTAACCTGTTTACATTAATGTTTTATCACTGATTTCATCATTGCTTAGTTAATCTTAAGTTAATTTTAAGCCAGCCCGTAATGCTATGCATTACGGGCTGGCTTAATGCTATGCTTTGGCATACTGCTCTTACCTGTATTTGTTGTACCTCTGTATGTGTGCTCAAATTTTTAAATAAATAAATAAATAAAGTAAAGGTTGTGATAAAAGAGAAAAGGTTAGCTTATGAGAGGTTTTTACAAAGCAGAAGTGTTATAAGAAGAGTAGAGTATATGGAGAGTAAAAGAAAGGTGAAGAGAGTAGTGAGAGAGTGCAAAAGAAGAGCAGATGATAGAGTGGGAGAGGCACTGTCAAGAAATTTTAATGAAAATAAGAAAAAATTTTGGAGTTAACAAGTTAAGAAAGCCAAAGGAACAAATGGATTTGTCAGTTAAAAACAGAGTAGGGGAGTTAGTAGATGGGGAGATGGAGGTTTTGGGTAGATGACGAGAATATATTGAAGAACTTTTAAATGTCGACGAAGAAAGGGAGGCGGTAATTTCATGCACTGGACAGGGAGGCATACCATCTTTTAGGAGTGAAGAAGAACAGGATGTGGGTGTGGGGTAGGTGCGTGAGGCATTATGTAGAATGAAAGGGGGTAAAGCAGCTGGAACTGATAGGATCATGACAGAAATGTTAAAAGCAAGGGGGGATATAGTGTTGGAGTGGTTGGTATTTTTGTTTAATAAATGTATCAAAGAGGGGAAGGTACCTAGAGATTGGCAGAGAGTATGTATAGTCCCTTTACATAAAGGGAAGGGGGACAAAAGAGATTGTAAAAATTATAGAGGAATAAGTTTGCCGAGTATACCAGGAAAAGTGTACGGTAGGGTTATAATTGAAAGAATTAGAGGTAAGACAGAATGTAGGATTGCGGATGAGCAAGGAGGTTTTAGAGTGGGTAGGAGATGTGTAGATCAAGTGTTTACATTGAAGCATATATGTGAACAGTATTTAGATAAAGGTAGGAAAGTTTTTATTGCATTTATGGATTTAGAAAAGGCATATGATAGAGAGGATAGGGGAGCAATGTGGCAGATGTTGCAAGTACAGTGGACCCTCGACGAGCGATGGCAACGATTAACGATAAATCCGACTAGCGATACATTTTAACGCAAAAATTTTGCCTCGACTAGCGCTAAAAATCCCGACCAACGCTATTCGTTCCGTTCGAGACGCGTCCACTTTGGCCTGAGCGCGCCTCACTTGTCCCATGGGTGCCAGTGTTTACAAGCCAGCCAGCCACCGCGGTCGCTTCCAAGCATACAACTGGAACATTTCATATTATCACAACCTTTATAGTGATTGCATCTGCAAAATAAGTTACCATGGGCCCCAAGAAAGCTTCTAGTGCCAACCCTACAGCAAAAAGGGTGAGAATTACTATGGAGATGAAGAAAGAGATCTTTGCTAAGTATGAAAGTGGTGTGCGTGTCTCCGAGCTGGTCAGGTTGTATAATAAGCCCCAATCAACCATCGCTACTACTGTGGGCAAGAAAACAGCAATCAAGGAAGCTGTTCTTGCCAAAGGTGCAACTATGTTTTCGAAACTGAGATTGCAAGTCATAAAAGATGTTGAGAGACTCTTATTGGTGTGGATAAACGAAAAACAGATAGCAGGAGATAGCATCTCTCAAGTGATCATATGTGAAAAGGCTAGGAAGTTGCACGACAATTTAATTAAAAAAATGCCAGCAACTAGTGGTGATGTGAGTGAATTTAAGGCCAGCAAAGGTTGGTTTGAGAGATTTAACCCTGTCAGGGTCCATCCCGTAGATCTACTGCTTTACGCTCAGGGTCCAAACTGTAGATCTATGCCAAAATTATAGCGGCGTCAAATTT
Organism: Cherax quadricarinatus; assembly: GCF_038502225.1. Taxonomy (NCBI): domain Eukaryota; kingdom Metazoa; phylum Arthropoda; class Malacostraca; order Decapoda; family Parastacidae; genus Cherax; species Cherax quadricarinatus. The sequence continues at coordinate 43,220,168 of NC_091300.1, forward strand.
AGCACGAGAAGGCTGGTAGGCCTACATCTAAGAAAATGGGTCTGGGTGGTCAGTGTGCACACCATAGAAAAAATCTGGACGCCCACATGGCATTGTGGGAACGCCGGCAAAGTAGCTTTGTTCATAGTACCAGGCGGAAGGGAAGCTCTCACTCCCCACTCACTCTCCGGGCGAATTCTGACTCTCCTCTTCACAACTTACAGTTCTAAGACTGATGGAAGTGGAGATGAAGACGAATTCTATGGTTTTGAACCATATGGTACCATTGTGCCATATGGTACCATATGGTACCATTATGCCATATGGTACAATGATACCATATGGTACAATGTACCATATGGTACAGGGTACAGGGACCCTAATGGAAATAAATCTATCTGACTTTTTTTTGGGTTATCTTAGGTTCTCCAAACATATGCTGCTAAGTATGATATTCTATGTAACTTTATTTGTGTATAACTAAATAAACTTACTTATGATGCCACATGCACTTGAGTAAGTTTATTCAGGTGTACAGAAATACAGTTACATAGATTACCATACATAGCAGCATATGTATAAAATCCTAGGATAATGCAAAAAAAACAGGGTGACTTATTTCCATAGTTATTCCTGTATCTGTACCATATGGTGTCCTGTACTGTATGGTACCCTGTACCACATGGTACCCTGTACCATATGGTACCTTGTACCATATGGTACCTTGTACCATATGGTACCCTGTACCATATGGTACCCTGTACCATATGGTACCCTGTACCATATGGTACCCTGTACCATATGGTACCCTGTACCATATGGTACCCTGTACCATATGGTACCCTGTACCATATGGTACCCTGTACCATATGGTACCCTGTACCATATGGTACCCTGTACCATATGGTACCCTGTACCATATGGTACCCTGCACCATATGTTATCCTGTACTGCATGGTACCCTTTACCATATAGTACAATATACCATATGGTACCCTGCCGCACAGGGTGCGGCAGCGGCAGCAGCGTCTTCCAAGCTCCGTACTTTTCTCCAACTACCAGAGCCACCAATGCTCCTATGATGACCTAGTTACAAGCAAAACTGCACTACCCAAACGTAGCACCCAGAATGACCAAAGATTACCAACAGTGAAACCTACAAATTGAAAAAATAGAGATCAAAGGAAGACTGCAAACAAACTGAAAGCAACACCCCGCTGCCAGCCGAACAACGTAACCCTAAGCTTTGTATACTACAACTTCTTCTTAACTACAACAATTCCTGTAGTATTATGAGGCACAATCTAAGAGGAAACAGCACCAAGGCCAGCAAGAAAACACCGAAAAATCAACTATTCAACAAGTGTAGTCAGCAGGACGCCAGCCCAGCAACCACCCCACTCACCACCACTCAAGGCCACACCACAACAATAACAACAAACATGGCTACCACCAGTCCATCCTCCCCTCTCTTCCCCGGATTCAACCTACCAAGTAGTCTCTCAGGTATGACCAACGATCCAGATACCCTAAAGTCATGCATCTCCAACTTAGTTATTGAAAATATGAATCTTCGAGAGACACTAACAAAACAAGACACCAGGATGACACAACTCGAGAACAAAATCCTCAGTCTTGAACAAAAGTTATCAACACCAGGAATGACTAACTGTGACAAGACCATCCAAACAGTCATAGATAGCCATACCCAACAAATAATATCTCTTAATACAAAGGTTGAAGAAGCAGTAAAAGAATGGAAGAACAACTTAGATAACCAGTTCAGTGACTACTTTGCTCTCCAAGAAGATAAAACGGAACAAGATAAACTATCGGACGCAGTAATAGTTAACAGTCCACTTTTTCCCAGTGATATGAACCAAACAAACAGTAAAGAAATTACTCTGCAGATCATAAAGGACCAAACAAGTGTTATTGTACCAGAGTCAGAAATAAAAGAAGCCAGGTTACTAGGATCCCATGGTAGAAAAAGTGTTATGCTTAGATTCCACTCACATGACAGGAAAAAAGACTTAATTATTGCATCTATTAAAGTAAAGAAAGAGGTATACATAAACGAGTGTCTTACCAAAAAACGTCAGAACCTCCTGTATAGAGTCAGAAAACTTAAGCGAGAGAATAATGACACAATACACCAATGCTTCACACGGGATGGGAAAATTCTAGTTAGGAAAACAAATGTAGGTCAACTGTACACAATCACGAACGAGAATGATCTATCACGATTTCTCAGGGATATTAATCTTACAGAGAACAACTAAACAATGTCCAACCTAAAAGCCTACGTAGTGTAGTGTACGTTTTGCTCCATTATTGTTCAAATTTCATTGTACAATCTCTTAGTAATTAAATAATCAACTACCTCATTTTGTGATTTTACTAGTAAGCATAAGTCACCTTATGTAATTTTCTTATTTACTATTGTTCGCTTAAACATTAGCTGAATTGATACTTTCTCTGTCCATATTACTACCCCATATTTTTTAAATACTATCAATTGATATTACTTACTAAAATTAATAAATATCATTTTTACTAAAATTTCAATTTACTCTTAACATTTTTGACATTTAATAACCATTACTTGTCTAATTACCTTAACCTGTTTTAATACCACATTTACTATCCTAGATTACTCTTAATTACCTTGTACTGCCATATAACCTCAAGTATAACTACCAGTGCAATATTGAATGAAATAAACATTACTTTTTCACTTTTTTGTAATCATTATTACTTACTAAAATTTTATTAAACACCATATTTACTACCAGTCAATTTTACTTTTGTACATTAAACATTATACTTCCCATAACATTTTGTAGCCAAATTTTCAAGTTTTTATATTCAACCCCAACCTTTATATTATCCCTTGTACGTGTGTACCTGTCTACCCTCTTACTATCATATTATAACCAAGACATTACCATTGTTATTTTTTTTACTATTATTCTTTTGGTACTTTAATTGTGAATTTTATTTTGTCAATTTAAATCTAGTTATAATCTTGATCTTGTCAACAACCTATACCAGACTCTAGTGCAATTGCAAGTACCATTTCAAATTGTATTTTTATATTATAAGTTTATATTATAATTCCTACCATCTGTCCATTTAACTTTGCTTACCATTACTTAATTTTAGTCCCTTACATATTTTCTCCTTTATTTTAGCTTTATATAACTATCCTAGTTTATATATTCACAATTGTTAAAATAATCAAGGTGCTATTCTTAGGTGCTAAAGTAGAATAAGTTCACAATTTTGTCATTATATTCCAAAGCTCATTTATTTGATTACCACTTTATTGTTCACCACAACCTATATTAGTCCCTTTTATATTATAATTTTATACTATAATTCTAACTTTAAAAAATTACCTTTATAGTACTACCTACTTCCATATTCCCAAGCTCCACTATTTGATCATCACTTTATTTGTATTAGTCCCTTAGCTCATTATTTTACATTTGTTAAATAATCCAGGTGCTATTTTTTAGCTTAAGACTATTTACTTTGTTTTATACTTAATTCAAACTATAGATTCACTACAAATCTTATGATTACAAGCATTGATCCTGATACCAACCTCTTATCTAATGACTTAAATGAATCAAACAGTTACTGTAATTACTACACTGCAGAACAATCAAAGGCACTTCTCAGTGCCAACAACAACATAACTATCTTTAACTACAATATCAGATCTTTAAGCAAGCATTACGATGACCTCATAGCATTACTAAATTCCTTACATGCCAATATGTCCATCATTACACTAACTGAAACCTGGCTAAAGCCTGATAGTACAGATGTCTATGCCATTCCTGGATACACAGCCATACACAACTGTAGGCCAGACCAACAAGGGGGTGGCACAGCCATATACTACTCAGACCAACTACAATGTATCACTAATACTTGCACAAGGGATGAACATGGGGAATATATAATAGCTAAATTCAAATCCAAGTACCTACAAAAACCTCTTACATTGATAAACATCTACAGAGTTCCACAGTCAAACATTAGCCAATTTAGTCAAAATCTAGGAAGTATGATAACTGATGCACGCATGAACAAAGATCACTTACTACTCTCAGGTGACTTCAATATAAATCTCCTGCAAGACCAGGACCCACACGTTACTGAATTCACAAACACAATGAGTAACTGTATGTTACTACCAACAGTAACAAAACCTACAAGAGTTACAGAGACTAGTGTTTCCCTACTTGACCACATCTGGACCAACACCATATCCCCTTTAAAATCAGGCATAATTACAGATAATACCACAGACCACTACCCTACTTTCCTCATAACAACTCTTGGTAAACTACCCCAAGACACTACTAAAGTCACCTTCAGACTTCACAATGAGGCAGCCATTAATAACTTCACAACAGCAATAGCAAACATTGATTGGCACACTGAGCTAGAAACCTATACAGATATTGACGAATGTATTAATAATTTTCTAAAAAAAACCCAATACCTCTATAACAAGCACTGCCCTAAAAAAACTAAACAGATGACAGCAAAGAGACTGAACAGTCCCTGGCTAACACCCAGCATTCTCAAATCCATAAATACAAAACACCAATATGAAAAACAGTACAGAATGGGTCACATAACCAGAGACCAAACAAAACGTTACTCGTCAATCCTAACCAGCCTGATAAGAAGGGCAAAAAAATTGTATTATGAGAACAGATTATCCAACTTACGAGGTGATATAAAAAAGACCTGGAAAACCCTATCAGAAATTCTGGGAACAAAAAAGATATCACGAAATAGCGAAATAAAATTAGCAAAATCAGATGAACCCCAACTCCCACCAACAGAAACAGCAAACAGACTCAATGATTTCTTCTCCACTATAGGACAAAACCTTGCCAATAAAATCCCAAGCTCAGATACCCCACAAAATGACTACCTCACCGGCAACTACCCGAACACTCTGTTCCTAGCTCCGACTAACCCATACGAAGTCTCCCTTATTATCAACGCACTAAAAAACAAGGCAGGAGATTTAAATACCTTACCACCCTTTATATACAAAAAAGTGTCACAAGTGCTATCACCAATCATTGCAACACTCTTTAACAAATCCATTGAATCCTCCACCTTCCCTACAGTACTCAAAATAGCAAGGGTCACCCCGATCCACAAAGGAGGAGACCAAACAGAGTTGAATAACTATAGGCCAATATCCAACTTACACCCTCTCTCAAAAATCTTTGAAAAATTAATTCATAAACGAATCTACTCCTACCTTAACTCCCAAAACATACTCAACCCCTGCCAATTTGGATTCAGGCCTAATAAAAATACTAATGATGCTATTATACACATGCTAGAACATATATACACTGCAATAGAGAAAAAAGAAGTCCCACTGGGGATCTTCATTTACTTACGTAAAGCTTTTGATACAGTTGACCATGACTTGCTCCACGTAAAATTGTCACACTATGGTATAAGAGGGCACTCCCTCAACTACCTCAAGTCATACCTCAGCAACAGAAGCCAATATGTGTACGCAAATGGGGCAAACTCTTCTGCGCAACCAATTACAGTTGGTGTCCCACAGGGAAGTGTCCTTGGCCCTCTTCTCTTTCTCCTATACATAAATGACCTTCCAAATGCTTCGCAATTACTCAATCCCACACTATTTGCAGATGACACTACATACGTCTTCTCTCACCCGAGCCCAGTCACGCTAGCCAATACTGTAAATACCGAATTACAGAAAATATCTACCTGGATGAGGACTAACAAACTTACACTAAACATTGACAAAACCTACTTCATTCAGTTTGGTAACAGAGCTACAGATGTCCCTCTTAACATAATGATAAACGGATCACCTATCACAAAACTAACAGAGGGAAAATTCTTAGGAATCCACCTTGATAATAGACTCAAATTTCATACGCATATACAACAAATTTCTAAGAAAATTTCCAAGACTGTAGGCATACTATCGAAGATACGGTACTATGTTCCACAGTCAGCCCTCCTGGCCCTATATCACTCTCTTATTTACCCCTATCTCACCTATGGAATTTGTGCATGGGGCTCAACAACAATTAACCATCTCAGACCACTAATTACTCAACAAAAGGCTGCAGTTAGAATGATAACAAATTCTCACTACAGGCAGCACACTCCACCAATATTCAATACACTAAACCTACTCACCATACAAAACATCCATACTTATTACTGCACCTATTACATACGTAGAACACTTAACTCTGATATTAACCCTCCCCTCAAACATCTCCTTGCCAACCTCAACAGAACACATGACCATAACACAAGGCACAGATCACTCTTTGATGTTCCTCGTGTCCATCTCACACTATGCAAAAACTCAATGCACATAAAAGGCCCTAAAATCTGGAATTCATTACCTGTAAATATAAAAGAAACACTACCTGTTTATAAATTCAAGTCTCTTCTCAAAGATCACTTACTCACCCAAAACCAAATAAATACTGAATAACTGAACCTTTTAAATTGTATATCTTAAATGTTTCTCACAATTATATCACATAAATGTTAAACCTAAAACAGAATCTAACTTTATTATTTTTTTAAATACACTACCTAACAGAATCACTACCTAACTGAATGCTACCATATGACCTGTCTTTGTAATACTCACTTGTGCTTTATAGTAATCTGTTTACATTAATGTTTTATCACTGATTTCATCATTGCTTAGTTAATCTTAAGTTAATTTTAAGCCAGCCCGTAATGCTATGCATAGTATAAGTGGCTTTGGCATACTGCTCTTATCTGTATTTTTTTGTACCTCTGTATGTGTGCTCAAATTAAAATAAATAAATAAAATAAATAAAATTAAAATAAATAGGTGTTGGTGGCATAAGACACCAGCCAAGACTGAGTGAGTGGCGACGCATGCTGCTAGCTACTGACTCCGCAGTTTCCGAGACAAAGTGCTTTGTCGTCCACCTCAAGGAACACGTAAAGTTCCTGTACACTTGTAAATATATAATAGAACATTACTAACATACAACATTTTTGCATATTTTTGTTGTAAACAACTATTGTAAACAAAATAATAATGAAAATATTAGTGTGTTTATTGTGTTGAATACAACAGTACCATATAGTACCATATGGTACAATGAACCATATGGTATCATTGTACTGTATGGCACAATGTACCATATGGTACCATTGCATCATATGGTACCATTACATCATATGGTACCATTACACCATATGGTACCATAAGGTACCATTGCACCATATGGTACCATTGTATCATATGGTACCATTATACCAAATGGTGCCCTTCTACCATATGGTACCATTGTATCATATGGTACCATTGTATCATGTGCCATTTTGCCCTATTGTACCATATGGTACCATTGTATCATATGATGCCATTGTACCATATGGTACCATTGCACCCTATGGTACCATTGCACCCTATGGCACCACTGTACCATATGGTACTATATGGTACCATTGTATAATGTGCCATTGTACCATATGGTACCATTGTATCATATGGTGCCATTGTACAACATGGTACCATTGCACCCTATGGCACCATTGTACCATATGGTACTATATGGTACCGTTGTAATCAACACAATAACTGCACTAATATTTTCATCATTTTGTTTACAATAAACTTGTAAACAAGTTCTGTAAACAATATCATGATAAACAAATTAGTGCAGCTATTGTGTTGAATACAATGAGTGTACACTTATACAATATACATAATACTGGTCTCAAAGGCCACAAATGTTATTAGAAAAAGAAAAAAATTAGAAAAGAAAAGAAAAAATATAAAAAACAGGAAATAAAAAAATGGGATTTTGCGGAAGTCACTGATGTTGCCGCCACCCAGTCATTTTTGGGTCAACTTCCCACCACCATATCTCGGCAATTACTGATCAGAAAAAACTTTTTTTTGCCTTATCACCTTCACAAAAAAATACTCTTTAATTCTGTAAGAAAAAATAATTTTTTTTTTTTCAAAATTTCTTGGACACTGAAGCACCACTTCAAATTTTTGGCCTTGGACCCTGAAGGGGTTAAGAAGCATAGTGGCATTCATAGTGTGATAAGGCATGGTAAGGCTGCCAGTTCGGACCACAAAGCGGCTGAAAAATATGTGTAGGAATTCAAGGAGTACATAGACAGTGAAGGACTGAAACCTGAACAAGTGTTTAACCCTTTCAGGGTCTGTCCCGTAGATCTATGGCTTTACGTTCAGGGTCCAAACCGTAGATCTATGTCATAAGCTCAGCTCACTCTGATAAACTGTGAGTGGTACATTTGGGCCTAGATATGAGAGAATACATCTATGTGGGATGTGTGCACCACATAAAACAGATCCTGCAGCACACTGTGTATGAGAGAAAAAAACTGAAATCAAGATTTTTTGATTAAAACAGCGACTTTGCAGTGTTTTTTGTATGTTTTTTATAGTTGTATTTGCGATTTCTTGGTCTCATTTGATAGAATGGAAGACATATTACAGAAATAGAGATGATTTTGATTGGTTTTAGCACTGGAAATGGCTTGAAACTGAGCTCAAAGTAGCGGAAATGTTAAATTTTTCCCGATATTCAAGAGTAAACAAACGACCTCACACATCTAATACACGTCAGCTGGTGGGTCTAATATACATTCACAAATATGATGATGATATTTATGCAATTATTACAGTATTGCATAACAGTAAATCTTCTATTTTTTGGTGTGAATAAAAATTCATTATGTGAATAAAAAATCAAAATGGAATTTATTTATAAAGCCTCAAAATGTAACTAATGAACAGAGGAAATGTTAGTTTAGTTCCAGGAATACCTACATTGTTTATTCTGGAGCCTATTTTGAAATTGGAATATTTTGAACTTTGTGTTAAATTGGCCAAATTAACAATTTCCGATCACTTTATTTTGTAGTTGAAACAGTTGACTTGGCGATTTCTTGTGCTCAATCGATAGAATAGAAGTAATACTAGTGAAATAGCTAAGAATTTGGTTGATTGGAATAATGTAATTGGCTTAAAATGGGAGTCAAAGTCGGCAAAATCGCCGATTCGTAAATATCGCTGACACATCAAAATTCGCGAGAGCATAATTTCGTCAATTTTCCACCAAATTTCGTACTTTTTGTTTTATTACCTTCACAAAAAGATTCTCTACGATATCAAAAGAAAAAATAACAATTTTTTTTTTTAAAATTCTTGGACACTGGTGCGTGACTCCAGATTTGGGCCTTGGACCCTGAAAGGGTTAATATATTTATAGATGGGGTTGTAAAAGAAGTAAATGCTAGGGTGTTCAGGAGAGGGGTGGGATTAAATTATGGGGAATCAAATACAAAATGGGAATTGACACAGTTGCTTTTTGCTGATGATGCTGTGCTTATGGGTGATTCTAAAGAAAAATTGCAAAGGTTAGTGGACGAGTTTGGGAGTGTGTGTAAAGGCAGAAAGTTGAAAGTGAACATAGAAAAGAGTAAGGTGATGAGGGTATTAAATGATTTAGATAAAGAAAAATTGGATATCAAATTGAGGAGGAGGAGTATGGAAGAAGTGAATGTTTTCAGATACAGTGGAGCCTCTACTTGCGAGTTTAATCCATTCCATGACCTTGCTCGCAACTGGATTTGCTCGTTTGCAGAGTCAATTTTCCTCATTTAAATTAATTGAAATGCAATTAATCTGTTCCAGTGGAATTCTGTACTTCAATAATTTTGCTAATATCAACTCTACGGCTTATTTATCTATCTCACTTCATCTAATATGACATAATAAACAATATAAATAACATAGAAACATGATACATACTCTAAAATGAATAAAATATGTCATTCACATAGTGGTATGGGCGGTGTCGGCGGTGGACGAGAGTTTGTCTGGACACCGGGCAAAATACTATTATTATTATTGTTATTATACGTATTGTTATTATTCATATTATTATTATACATCTTAATAATAATATTATTATTATTATTATTATTATTATTATTATTATTATTATTATTATTATTATATAAATTATTTGTAATTTTTATTCACACAAAAATATAAGATTTACTGTTATTCCTTATTGCAATAATTGTATAAATATTGGAATGGACAGTGACGTCATTTGTTTACACTGAAACAGTCAAGCAATGGACCATTTCTCCAAGGTTGAGCTCAATTTCAAGGCACTTTTAGTCATGAAAGCAATCAAAATCATATCTATTTCTGTAATATATCTTCCATTCTTGTAGGTAGTAGGTTGGTAGACAGCAACCGTCCAGGGAGGTACTACCGTCTCGCCAAGTGAGTGTAAAACGAAAGCCTGTAATTGTTTTACATGATGGTAGGATTGCTGGTGTCTTTTGTCTGTCTCATAAATATGCAAGATTACAGGTAAGTCTTGCTACTTCTACTTACACTTAGGTCACACTACACATACATGTACAAGCATATATATACACACCCCTCTGGGTTTTCTTCTATTTTCTTTCTAATTCTTGTTCTTGTTTATTTCCTCTTATCTCCATGGGGAAGTGGAACAGAATTCTTCCTCTGTAAGCCATGCGTGTCGTAAGAGGCGACTAAAATGCCGGGAGCAAGGGGCTAGTAACCCCTTCTCCTGTATATATTACTAAATTTAAAAGGAGAAACTTCAGTTTTTTCTTTTGGGCCACCCCACCTCGGTGGGATACGGCTGGTATGTTGAAAGAAGAAGAAAGATCTTCCATTCTATCAAATGAGACCAAAAAAACGAGAATACAACCATAAAAACCATACAAAAATACCACTAAGGGGTGGCTAATTGCTGAGAAGTGAACTCCATTATTTATGCTTAGATTTCTTTCATTTTTGGTGTACGTCAAGAAGCATCTTTCCATCATACATTGCCCAAGTTTCAATAAGATAGTCCAACAAACAAATGAGATACAATTCCCGAGATCAAGAGCAAGAGCCCCTCACCAGTGTCAAGGAACCTGCCTTGAGGTTTGCTCGCTTGTGGAAATTTTGCTCGCGTATGGAAGCAAAAAATTGACCCATTGACTGCTCGTATTTGGAAAAACTTGCACGTGGACACGCTCGCAAGTAGAGGTTCCACTGTACTTGGGAGTTGACGTGTCGGCGGATGCATTTATGAAGGATGAGGTTAATCATAGAACTGATGAGGGAAAAAAGGTGAGTGGTGCACTGAGGTATATGTGGAGACAAAAAACATTATCTATGGAGGCAAAGAAGGGAATGTATGAAAGTATAATAGTACCAACACTCTTATATGGGTGTGAAGCTTGGGTTGTGAATGGAGCAGCGAGGAGGCGGTTGGAGGCAGTGGAGATGTCCTGTCTAAGGGCAATGTGTGGTGTAAATATTATGCAGAAAATTCAGAGTGTGGAAATTAGGAGAAGGTGTGAAGTTAACAAAAGTGTTAGTCAGAGGGCTGAAGAGGGGTTGTTGAGGTGGTTTGGTCATTTAGAGAGAATGGATCAAAGTAGAATGACATGGAGAGCATTTAAATCTGTAGGATAAGGAAGGCAGGGTAGGTGTCATCCTTGAAAAGGTTGGAAGGAAGGGGTAAGGGAGGTTTTGTGGGCGAGGGGCTTGGACTTCCAGCAGGCGTGTGTGAGCATGTTCGATAGGACATGAATGGTATTTGGGACCTGACGATCTGTTGAGGTGTGAGCAGGGTAATATTTAGTGAAGGGATTCAGGGAAACCGGTTATTTTTATATAGCCGGACTTGAGTCCTGGAAATGGGAAGTACAATGCCTGCACTCTAAAGGAGGGGTTCAGGATATTGACAGTTTGGAGGGATATGTTGTGTATCTTTATACGTATATGCTTCTAAGCTGTTGTGTTCTGAGCACCTCTGCAAAACCAGTGATTATGTGTGAGTGAGGTGAAAGAGTTGAATGATGATGAAAGTATTTTCTTCTTGAGGATTTTCTTTCTTTTTGGGTCACCCTGCCTCGGTGGGAGACGGCCAACTTGTTAAGAAAAAAAAAAGATACAGTCACAGGGAATGTTTCTAGAAGTTCTGCAGCCTGATGAACTCTTTGAAACATGGTGTCATGCACAGTGGTGTTTTACACTCCTCACACATAAAATGAGTGTCTCTGCATTGCTGTGGGCATTTTTTTGTATGTCCACAGACGTAACACCACTTCTGAGCCTTTTTCTTGAAAGAAGAAGCAGGCAGTTGTATTAGGAAGTGATCACCATGCTTCAGACGAGAAGGTAGTTGTTGATAATTTAGTGGGCCATTTTCTATTGCAGGTGTTGCTCCTTAATACTTGAATACTACTTGTCTGATGGCAGACAAACAAAATTTGCCATATGGTGGTTTGTTTCTGGTCCTCATCTTATACATATTATAAGCATTGAGCATGGAAATGTCCAGAAGATGGAAAAAAGAGTGTTATGTACCACTTACAACTCTTGCGAACACAATCAGCAAACTCAATCTGCATATCACATTTGTCCACTGAGTGCATACTGAAGGTGTAATCAATCACAGCTGCACGTTTTAGAATGGGTTCATTGCTCTCTCTATGCTGCCTGCCAGTGTTTGTCATTTCGTTATGGTGAACTGAAGACAACAGTGCGACATCTCGTTTGTCATGCCAACAAAATGCCATGATGTCATTGGCAGCAAACGCCTGCACCTCACCTCTGCAAGTGCCAGCGTCAAACCTGGGCATATGTTTATGATTTGCACACACTGTGCCACACACATCTGTCATGTTCACTCGCAAAAAAAATCACTGAGTAAGGGGCTTGTGTACCAGTTATCAGTATATATGCCCCTTACCAAGATATGGTTCTATCTTTGTTATAACCACATCACCAGAGATGCCCAATAACTTCCTGGTATTTTGCAACATATAACTTCCAGTGTACACAATAATATCCAATACAAGACCACTGTAGCAGTCACAAAGCAAAAACAACTTTATACCAAAGCATTTCCTCTTGCTTGGTATGTACTGCTTGAATGAGTCTTCCTTTGAACAGAATCAAAGACTCATCAATAACAAGCTTCCTGAAGGGATAAAAATACAAATTGAATTTCTCTTTCAGATACACGAACACATTCCTAATCTTATATAACCTGTCGTTTCTGTCAGGCCTGGTTTTGTCTGAGAAGTGAAGCATACGTAATAGCACAAATCGATTCACTCGCATTATATCACTAAAACCTGGGGTTGCAATCAGGCGGTCTGTTGACCAGTATGATTTCACAGTGTGCTTATACACATGTGGCGTAAGCATTATTGTGGCAAAGAAAAGATACATCTCAGCCACAGTTGTCTCCTTCCACTGGTGTAGGCATGGTTTTGGTGAAAGTATTGTGTTTGCCATGGTGTAATCGAAGTATCTGTTGCTTTCTCTGACAATAATTTCCATCAGGGGTTTGTCAAAGAATAACTCAAAACATACCAGTTCACTGGCATTGTTCCCAAATGAACAAGATGGCCGTATTCCACTTGCCTTTCATCAAACTGATGGGGATTTGGAACAAAACTGACAGCTTCCTGCCAATCCCACCACTACCACCACCATACCACACTATTATCTTCATTTTCACTATCTGTTCCTGTTGTACAGCCACAGGATGTACTCTGAGATGTACTCCTTTCCCTTGGAATAGCATATGGCACACTACCAGAGCGCATATACCGTCATATATACATGTACTGATGCTTCATTGGAGAATATTCCACTTCACTATCGCTACTGGAACTGTTTTCAAGAGCTTGGAGTTCATATTCACTATCATTATCATCACCAATGTTGACATGTGAGTCCGGGATATGGGAAAAAAGGAATTTCCTCTTAGGTTCTGGTACAACTGAACATGAACAAGACGGCCCAGCATCAGAGGTGAAAGGCTGAGGGTCGTCTGGGTTTTCCTCACTATTACCGGTATTATGGTCATTAGTTTCAGTCACAACCTCATCAAAACCTTGAAACTCATCTTCACTGGCACTTCCATCTTTATTAGAACTGTCACTGGGGAACAAAAGTGTCCCAATTCGCTGAGGAGTGAGGAGTTTCTTACCGCGAGGCATGGTGAGCAAAGTGTACTAAAATATCGTTCCCACAATGCGCCACTGGGTCCCAGAATTTTTTCCTATCGCACACACTCACCACGCAGACCCATTCTCTCACATCTAGGCCTACCAGCTGTTTCCCGCTTGAGTTGAAGGCGCTAGAATTTATGCATACTAGTCACAGACCGGGCCGTGGGGGCGTTGGCCCCCGGAACTCTCTCCAGGTAAACTCCAGGTAAACGTCAATAACCCTGGCGCGTAAGCCATACTAATACGTCGGAAAACCTGAAAAGGTTAATGTTTTCTAATGAATTTATATCCATTCTGTAAAATGGAGACCAGAACTGAGCTGCAAAAATCTAGGTGTGGACTTAGTAATGATGTATAAAGCTGTAGTATAACTGCTGGACTTCTGTTGCTTAAACTTCTTGATATAAATCCCAGTAATCTATTTGCCTTATTACATACGCTTAGGCATTGTTGTCTTGGTTTAAGGTTACTGCTTACCATAACCCGCAAGTCCTTTTTGCAATCTGTATGGCTAAGTTCAACATTATTTAAATTATAAGTGCTAGGGTTATGGACACTCCCAAGCTTCAGAACCTTGCATTTATCTACAATGAACTGCATCTGCCACTTTTCTGACCATGAATTGAGTGTGTCTAAATCCTCCTGAAGTTCCATGACTTCTACGGTTGAATTAACTATCCTACTTATCTTCGTGTCATCGGCGAATTACAAATACAAGCTTATGTTTCACACTTATTAATACTATTATTACTATTTTTATTTGGGAGCTGTAGAGGGCTACAGTCATTTTGAGGGGGCTGAAGTCTCACAAGCAGCTGCCAATAGGAAAAACACTAAAAGTTTAATGCAACTACGTAATTTGCTACTCATATCAGTGCTTTATCATCAAGAATATATAGACAAAGTTAAATAAATCAATTGGATAATCACTATTTTGTAATCAACCTTGAGAGTACATTACTTACTGATGGGGAGGAAATGCTTCAGGTGTGCACTCAAAGTGATTATTAAGATAGTTTGAGAGGGCCAGCAAAAGTGGTAAGCGAGGAATACTATGACAGTTTTTGCCTTTTATCTCCTTGAGGCCTTTCACAAGCACACCAAGCACTTCTGCCTCGTCAACCTCTATCATCTGCCGTCCAAGAGACCCTGTTGATAATATTCCAATTAGAGAAACAGATAATAAATAATGTCACAAAATATTGCAATTTTAGTGATAAATAATAAAGAATAAAAATAAGGTTATGAACATCCTTCACAATTAATCGTTTTATTTTTTTCAACACGCTGTCTACCATCGAGGAGGGGTGACCCGAAAAACAAATACGTTCACCATCATTCAACACTAATACAAATATTCACACATAATTACTGTCTTTACAGAGGTGCTCAGATACAACAGTTCAGATGTCACTCCAAACAGCCAATACCCCTCATTCAAAATGCAAGCATTGAACTTCCCACCTCCAGGAAAATGAAAATAATGATAAAAAATGAGGAAAACTGAAAGAGAGCAAATTATAGCACATTCCATTATGTGCATAAATTCCAATTCCACTAATTAAACTAATTAATTCTTTGGAAAATAATACAAAAAACAACAGCCAAGTTTTTACAAACAATACTGCAGAAGAAAATGAAAGATCATATTCAAGAAGCAGGCTGGTAAATAGCAGTCGTCTAGGAAGGCACTGCTATCCTGCCATACAAGGGTAAGGTGGAAGTCCTTTACATTTTAAATTCTAGTGGCAGTGCTGGTCTTTTGTGTGCCATGAACATGTAAGATGGCAGATAAACCTTAAAGATCTGTTTATTTATTTAAAGTGAACACCTATTTTTACTCTCACAAGAAGAAGAAAACCATCAAAGTGGGATGTTTGAATGTGAAAGAGATGATTATGAATGTTATGAATGTGAAAGAGATGATTATGGATGTTATGAATGAAAAGAAGCTGGATGTCCTGGCTCTAAATGAAATGAAGCTGAAGGGGGCAGGAGAGTTTCACTGGGGAAAAATAAATGGGATTAGGTCAGGTTTTATTTTAACCCTCTGAGGGTCTGTCCTGTAGTTCTATGGCTTTGAAGCCAGGGTCCAAGCTAAAGTTCTACACCATGAGCTCAGCTCACTGAGTTAAGCTGTGAGCAGTAAATTTGGGCCTAGACATGAGAGAATGCATCTATATGGTGTTACAAATCATATAAAATAATCTGTGACCATGTTTTTGGATTAAAACAGCAACTTTGTGGTGTATATTCGTATGTTTTTTACCTTAGTATTTGCGATTTCTTGGTCTCATTTGATAGAATGGAAAATATATTACAGAAATAGAGATGATTTTGATTGGTTTTAGTACTGAAAATGGCCTGAAACTGAGCTCAAAGCAGATAAGCAGAGCTAGACAGACAGATGTTTGTGTGTAACAGTGAAAACAAATAAAGGGAGGGTTCCCTGAGTGCACATTCATCAAGTGTCACTTCCTGTCAACAGTTTACTGACACTTGTCATAACACCATGCTTCAAGGTATACTTCAGCATGTCTAAAACATTGATGGGACCTATAAATACTTTGTATATATTTCTAGACAATAGTAAATGACCCAGGCAGGTGAAAATGTTCACCTGTCAATGTGATTGTGACTATCTGAGTACTATTTCAGTACCTAATATTGGTGTCAGAACAAAGATTGGCTATGAAATCACAAGAACTATTATAAATTGCAATTATCAAAACATAAAAAATATATAAATTAAAATAAAAACGAGAAGAAAGATATATCGGCAACACTTCTGCAAGCGGCAGGAGTCAATGTTACTGTCAGGTGAGCATCCAGCGCCAACTTCATGGGCTTATATCTCGTTAAGTATTTTTTTTTATTATTATTAGCACACTGGCCGATTCCCACCAAGGCAGGGTGGCCCAAAAAAGAAAAGTTTCACCATCATTCACTCCATCACTGTCTTGCCAGAAGGGTGCTTTACACTACAGTTTTTTAAACTGCAACATTAACACCCCTCCTAAAATTTTTTTTATCCTATAACATGTAGAAAAAATACCCTCTTCATTAAAAAAAAATTCAAAATATTCGGAGCGCTACGCAAGTGAACGTAGATCTACATTAGGACAGTTTAAGGGTTAAATCTGTTACTTTATAGAGATGCTCCATTGCTAGCTATGACACCACAAGTTCCTCTCATGTGAGTTGAAGGCCACAGCATTCCCTCTTCAGTTGAAGGCTAGGCATAGCAGACTCGAAGACAAGGCTCTGGGTCTCCCATCAACTCACCTTAATTATATGCTACCAAGACATCCAACATGTGTATTTCTTACTCCAATATCTCTTCATGAACCCCCATGACACTGGCCTGGCTGGCTACATTACCTCTCACACCTGACTTCTTACAATGCAGTGGACCCTCGGTTATTGGCCGTAATCCATTCTAGAAGCTCACCCTAAAACCGAAATGGCCAAAAACCGAAATAATATTTCCCATAAGAATTAATGTACAGTGGACCCCTGAGTTTCGTGATTAATCTGTTCCAGAGAATCTGCCGACTGGCGAAATTCACGATTGGCAAATTTATTTTCCCCATAAGAAATAATGGAAATCCAATTAATCCGTTTCAGACGGCCAAAAGTATTAACAAAAAATAATTTTTTAAAAAATTAAATATAGATTTACATACAGAAAACAACGACAAATAAATATAAAGCACTAATAAAATGGATAAATGAACATTTAACATCACATATAACCTTTATTGATTCTTGTTGGTGTAGGAGGTAGGTAGGAGGCAAGAGGAAAGCGAGTTTACTGTGCTTCAATATGACGCTAATATCATCTCTACGGCTTATTTATCCATCACAATTCATCTAATATGACATTATAAACAATATTAATAACACAGAAACATGATATATACTCTAGAATGAATAAAATATGTTATAGTGTATGAAAGGAGTAAATGATGCAAGTGTTGTTGTTGGGTTTAAGGGCCGCCACTAAGAGAAGCCGTGTTGGTGGCGGTGGAGGCTTTGGCCACCACCAGCATCACACTTAAACAATGTATAAATTTAATTTATAAATAAGAAATATTTACATTTTAATTTACAGTGGACCCCCGCATAACGATTACCTCCGAATGTGACCAATTATGTAAGTGTATTTATGTAAGTGCGTTTGTACGTGTATGTTTGGGGGTCTGAAATGGACTAATCTACTTCACAATATTTCTTATAGGAACAAATTCGGTGAGTACTGGCACCTGAACATACTTCTGGAGTGAAAAAATATCGTTAACCGGGGTCCACTGTATAAATAAGAAATATTTACATTTTAATTTATAAATAAGAAAGTTTATTCAGGTATACACAAATACAGTTACATACATAGATTATCATACATAGCAGCATATGTGTAAAGTACCCAGGATAACCCAAAAAATTCACAAGTGACATATTTCCATTGGTGTCCTTTTATATTTACACTTTTATCTACTTTTATACTTACACTTTTATATTTACACTTACCTTGGAGATGTTAGTTTAATTAGTTAGTTTTATGAAGGAGATGTTGGCAGAGGTTTAGGGTGGTGGAAGATAGCAGGGCGGTGTATGTTCAGCGGTCCTATACACATCCAACAACACTGGAGAGTTACTCTCATGTTGTTTTTCTATCGCTTACTCACTTAACTTACTTGCTACACTGTTAATTCTACACTTTATCACTGGCTGGCACAATAGCCTTTATCGATACCTGCTGCTTTAGTATCATACATATCGTAAAATCACTGCAGAAGGCACATTCTCCCCTCTCTCTTCCTCCTCTATTTTAGTACTTTTTTATGAGTTTTTCATGAATTCTATTGTGTTTCTCACCTTCTTTACCAAAGGGCTGGCACTAGGAGCTTTCTCTGGGCCCATGGTGGCTTATTTAGCAGTTGCAAGCACAAAAAACAAAGAATTATTATGAAATGTGTTGTATGAACCCATGAGGTGATGGTCACATGCTGGTAAACAATGGCACACTGAGTGTGAATAGTGCGGGACCTGGCTTTGTGTGTGCACTGATTGGCAGATGCGTACCAGAAGGTCGCCGAATCACGAGTCCAATCACGAACCACGAAGCTAAATTTTGCCGAAAAAACTTGTCGAAAGTCAGATTTCATGAAAGTCACGGCGGCCGAACGACGGGGGTCCACTGTAATTACAATTAATCCGTTCCAGACAAAAATATTCACCTAAAAATAATTTTCTTAACAATTAAATCAGTATTACATACCTTTATTGAAGACTAATGCTTACTTCTGGAATGCCTGCTACACTTCCTGCATGCCTGCTACACTCCCTGCATGCCTGCTACACTCCCTGCATGCCTGCTACACTTCACGTTTAACCCTTTCAGGGTTGGCAGGCCCTCTCCTAAACTTGTTCTCAAGGCGGAAATTTTTTGAAAAAAAAAAAAAAAAAAAAAAAAAAAATATTATGAAATGATAGAAAAGCTTTTCCCGATCATAAAGCCAATTCCAATGTACCAATCTATTTCACTAGAACTCCATTTTTTTCTATCGAATGAGTACAAGAAACCACCCATTTACCGATTTCAGCTATCCAATAAAGTGGTCAGAAACTGGCAATTTTGCCAATTTCACACAAATTTCAAAAGATGCCAATTTCCAAATAGGGTCCAGAATAAACAAGATAGATATTCCTAGCACTAAAATAACATTTCCTCTGCTCATTAGTCATGTCCCCAGGCCTCTGTTACATTTCTTTTGCTTTCCACTTTGAATTTTTATTCTCACAAAAAACAGAAGATTTATGTTATGCAGACTACTGCATTAGTGTAGATATGGTATAAATAATATCAGCGCACTTGTGAAAGAATATTAGACTCACCAGTTGACGTGTATTGGAGGCATGGCATGATTTGTTTACCTTTGAACCTTCGCAAAAATCGACAATTTCTGCTACTTTGAGCTCAATTTCAAGGTACTTTTCATTGTGAAACCAATCAAAATCATCTCAATTTCCATATGTCTTCCATTCTATAAAATGAGACCAGTAAAACTAGAATACAACCATAAATAGGATATGAAAATATAGTGGACCCTCAGCTAACGATGGCATCAGGTAACATTAAATCCAGCTAATGATACATTTTAACGCAAAAATTTTGCCTCAGCTAATGCTAAAAAACTCACCCAAGACAATTCATTAGAGACGGTGCCAGTGTTTACAAGCCAGCCAATGCGGTCGCATCCACGCATACAATCGGAACATTACATGTTATCAGAGTGTTTTTAGTGATTGTACCTGCAAAATAAGTCACCATGGGCCCCAAGAAAGCTTCTAGTGCCAACCGTGCGGTAAAAAAGGTGAAAATTACTATGGAAATGAAGAAAGAGATAATTGCTAAGTACGAAAGTGGAGTGAGTGTCTTGGAGCTGGCCAGATTGTATACCAAACCCCAATCAACCATCGCTACTATTGTGGCCAACAAAACGGCAATCAAGGAAGCTGTTCTTGCAAAAGGTGCAAGTTTGTTTTCGAAACAGAGATCGCAAGTACTCGAAGATGTTGAGAGACTGTTATTGGTGTGGATAAACGAAAAACAGATAGGAGATACCATCTCTCAAGCGATATGTAAAAAGGGTGGGAAATACGTACTATTGTACCATGGTCAGCTGCTGCTGCACCACTATCAGCTGTTGCTGCACCACGGTCAGCTGCTGCTGCACCACCATCAGCTGTTGCTGCACCACGGTCAGCTGCTGCTGCACCACCATCAACTGCTGCTGCACCACGGTCAGCTGCTGCTGCACCACAGTCAGCTGCTGCTGCACCACGGTCAGCTGCTGCTGCACCAGTCAGCTGCTGCTGCACCACAGTCAGCTGCTGCTGCACCACAGTCAGCTGCTGCTGCACCACAGTCAACTGCTGCTACACCACGGTCAGCTGCTGCTGCACCACAGTCAGCTGTTGCTGCACCAGTCAGCTGTTGCTGAACCACGGTCAGCTGCTGTTGCACAACGGTCAGCTACTGCTGCACCACAGTCAGCTGCTGCTACACCACCGTCAGCAGTTGCTGCACCATGGTCAGCAGTTGCTGCACCAGTCAGCTGTTGCTGAACCACGGTGAGCTGCTGCTGCACCACGGTCAGCTGCTGCTACACCACCATCAGCTGTTGCTGCACCACTGTCAATGTTGCTGCACATGTCAGCTGTTGCTGAACCACTGTGAGCTGCTGCTGCACCATGGTCAGCTGCTGCTGCACCATCAGCTGTTTCTGACCAACATGACTTGTCCCGAACCTGTCCATCCAGCCCTGCCATCATTGTTTACAAGCCAGGGTGGCCGCTTGCATGCATACATTCGATACATTTTGTATTATTCCATTGTTCATAGCGCTTGTAACTGCTAAATAAGCCACCATGGACCCAAAGAAAGCTTCTAGTGCCGACTCTGTGGTAAAAAGGGTGAGAAATATGTACTATCATACCACAGTCAGCTGCTGCTACACCACCGTCAGCTGTTGCTGCACCACGGTCAGCTGTTGCTACACCACCATCATTTGTTGCTGCACCACAGTCAGCTGCTGCTGCACCACAGTCAGCTGTTGCTGAACCATGGTCAGCTGTTGCTGCACCAGTCAGCTGTTGCTGAACCACGGTCAGCTGCTGTTGCACCACCGTCATCTGTTGCTGCACCACAGTCAGCTGCTGCTGCACCATGGTCAGCTGCTGCTGCACCATGGTCAGCTGCTGCTGCACCACAGTCAACTGTTGCTGAACCACAGTCAGCTGCTGCTGCACCAGTCAGCTGTTGCTGAACCACAGTCAGCTATTGCACCACGGTCAGCTGCTGCTGCACCACAGTCAGCTGCTGCTGCACCACAGTCAGCTGCTGCTACACCACCATCATCTGTTGCTGCACCACATTCAGCTGCTGCTGCACCACAGTCAGCTGTTGCTGAACCATGGTCAACTGTTGCTGCACCAGTTAGCTGTTGCTGAACCACGGTCAGCTGCTGTTGCACCGTCATCTGTTGCTGCACCACAGTCAGCTGCTGCTGCACCATGGTCAGCTGCTGCTGCACCACAGTCAGCTGTTGCTGAACCATGGTCAGCTGTTGCTGCACCTGTCAGCTGTTGCTGAACCATGGTCAGCTGCTGTTGCACCACGGTCAGCTGCTGCTGCACCACAGTCAGCTGCTGCTGCACCACAGTCAGCTGCTGCTGCACCACAGTCAGCTGCTGCTGCACCACAGTCAGCTGCTGCTACACCACCGTCAGCTGTTGCTACACCACGGTCAGCTGTCACTGCACATGTCAGCTGTTGCTGAACCTCGGTGAGCTGCTGCTGCACAACGGTGAGCTGCTGCTGCACCATGGTCAGCTACTGCTGCACCACAGTCACCTGCTGCTGCACCACCATCAGCTGTTTCTGACCAACATGACTCATCCCAAGCCTGTCCATCCAGCCCTGCTGTCATTGTTTACAAGCCAGGGTGGCCGGTTGTATGCATACATTTGATACATTTTGTATTGTTCTGTTGTTTATAGTGCTTGTAACTGCTAAATAAGCCACCATGGACCCAAAGAAAGCTTCTAGTGCCAATCATGTGGTAAAATGGGTGAGAAATACGTACTATCCTACCATGGTCAGCTGCTGCTGCACCACTGTCAGCTGTTGCTGCACCACGGTCAGCTGTTGCTGCACCACGGTCAGCTGTTGCTGAACCATGGTGAGCTGCTGTTGCACCACTGTCAGCTGCTGCTGCACCACAGTCAGCTGCTGCTACACTGCTGTCAGCTGTTGCTGCACCACGGTCAGCTGTTGCTGCACCAGTCAGCTGTTGCTGAACCACGGTGAGTTGCTGTTGCACCACGGTGAGCTGCTTTTGCACCACAGTCAGCTGCTGCTGCACCACAGTCAGCTGCTGCTGCACCACAGTCAGCTGCTGCTACACCACCATCATCTGTTGCTGCACCACAGTCAGCTGCTGCTACACCACCATCATCTGTTGCTGCACCACAGTCAGCTGCTGCTGCACCAAAGTCAGCTGTTGCTGCACCACGGTCAGCTGGTCCTAGTGGCATTAAAAGAAGAAGGGAAGTAATCCTGGAAAAGGATGTGCTACCTAAAGTCCTAATGGAAGGGGATTCCCCTTCTAAACATTAACAACTTCCATACTCTCCCCTCCTCCCATCCCATCAATCATCACCAGATCTTCAATAAAGGTAAGTGTCAGTTTGTGTGTATTAAAATTAATATTTCATGTGGTAAAAAAAATTTTTTTTTCATACTTTGTGGTGTCTTGCACGGATTAATTTGATTTCCATTATTTCTTATGGGAAAAATTAATTCAGCTACGATAATTTCAGCTAACGATGAGCTTTCAGGAACTGATTAATATTGTTAGCTGAGGGTCCACTGTACACTGCAAAGTTGCTGTTTTAACCCTTTCAGGGTCCAAGGCCCAAATCTGAAGTGGTGCCCCAGTGTCCAAGAATTTTCAAAAAAAAAAATTTGTTATTTTTTCTTATGAAATCGTAGAGAATCTTTTTGTGAAGGTAATAAAACGAAAAGTACGAAATTTGGTGGAAAATTGACGAAATTATGCTCTCGCGAATTTTGATGTGTCAGCGATATTTACGAATCGGCGATTTTGCCGACTGACTCCCATTTTAGGCCAATTACATTATTCCAATCAACCAAATTCTTAGCTATTTCACTAGTATTACTTCTATTCTATCGATTGAGCACAAGAAATCGCCAAGTCAATTGTTTCAACTACAAAATAAAGTGATCGGAAATTGTTAATTTGGCCAATTTAACACAAAGTTCAAAATATTCCAATTTCAAAATAGGCTCCAGAATAAACAATGTAGGTATTCCTGGAACTAAACTAACATTTCCTCTGTTCATTAGTTACATTTTGAGGCTTTACAAATAAATTCCATTTTGATTTTTTATTCACATAATGAATTTTTATTCACACCAAAAAATAGAAGATTTACTGTTATGCAATACTGTAATAATTGTATAAATATCATCACCATATTTGTGAATGTATATCAGACCCACCAGCTGACGTGTATTAGATGTGTGAGGTCGTTTGTTTACTCTTGAATATCGGCAAAAATTTAACATTTCCGCTACTTTGTTTTATCTTTGTTTTGTAAACAATATGATACTAATGTTTGTGTGATTATTCTGTTACATACAACGAGTGTATATATGTACATTGCATGTTACTTTGATTTCACAGGCCACATAAGTTACGTGAAAAAATAAAATAGTGAAAAAACAAGAAACCTTCGAATGGAAGTAAACCAAAGTTTACCGGGTGAGCAACATTCGCCACTGTTGCCATACGCGGCTCATTTTCTGCCAACTTTACTCCTCTATATCTCAGTAAGTACTGATCACAATTTTTTTGTTTTTTTTTTTTTTGGGGGGGGGGGAGGGCTTAAAACAATTAGAAAATTAATCTTAACATTTTGATAAAAAAAAAAATTGAATATTTTTCGACACCAGGAGACGCTTCAGGATTTGGGTTTGAGACAGTCAAAGGGTTAAGGCTACAAATATTTTAAGGTATGTAATGAGTGTACTGTGTATTTTACTTTTTATTGCTAACTTAATATATGTTAATGTAAACTTGTTATCTGGCATTTATGTGCATTTACAGTAGGGCTTTACTTATACAGCAGGTTAGGTTCCAGGCTACTGCTGGAAAGCAGACATTGCTGGAAAGCAGAACGCCATTTTTTTCCACTTATATATGCATGACAACAAGTTTACACAAAGTTATATTAAGTTAGGAATTCAACTAGGTATTAAAAAAAAAAAAACAATAAAAAGTATAATACCTACACAGTACATTCATTACTTACCTTAAAATATTTGTTGTCTTAATGTAGGGTGAGAGGTGAGTAGTACTTATTTGTAGGAAGTCAGGTGTGGGTAGCCCTGACTCCCCATCCCAAACTTAACTGTTTCAGGGTCAGTGCCATACATGTACGGCTTGAGAGCCAGGGTCAGTGCTGTACTTATACCCATAAATTCTAGTGCCTTCAAATTGAGAGGGAGAGAGCTGGTAGGCCTACATGTGAGAGAATGGGTCTGCCTGGCGAGTGTGCACAGTAGGAACAAAATCGGGGCACCCGCATTGCATTGGGGGAATGCCATTTCAGGACGTCTTGTTTACCGTGACTCATGGTAAGAAACTCCTCACTCACCGGCGAACTGGGGCTCATAATTTCCTAAGTGACAGTTCTAACACAGATGGAAGTGTCAGTGAAGATGAATTTCATGGTTTTGAGGAGTTTGTGACTGAAAGTAATGCCCAGGAAACCAGAAGGAAGGAAGAAGGAAGGCAGGAGGGAAAGTAGGTAGGAAGGAGGGAAGGTAGGTAGGAAGGAGGGAAGGTAGGTAGATAGGAAAGAGGGAAGGTAGGTAGGAAGGAAGGAAGGTAGGTGGGTAGGTAGGAAGGAAGGAAAGTAGGAAGGACTACCATCAACCTAGGATAACCTAAGTCAGACAGTGACTTATCTCCATGTGCATAGTGGGGTTGGGAAGGCATGTGTGTTGTGGAAGGCAGTGAAGGTTAGTGATTGATGGTGTAATGCCTCATTGTGACACTAGCCATGCCAGTGACTCAGCACATTTACAAGTCTACCCACACACAATGAGCTTCCAGAAGCTGTAGCAGTTCTACGAACATGTACATGACATTTTATAGAAAATAACTATAGTTTTACATACAGAAAAAGGATGATGAAATTCGAGGGTCCATTGTATATGATAGAAAAATGGCAATAAACAAAATTTTTTATTGTTACCTGGATTACCTGGAGGTTATTCCGGGGATCAACGCCCCCGCGGCCCGGTCCATGACCAGGCCTCCCGATGGATCAGGGCCTGATCAACTAGGCTGTTACTGCTGGCCGCACGCAGTCCGACGTACGAGCCACAGCCCGGCTGATCCGGCACTGACTTTAGGTATCTGTCCAGCTCTCTCTTGAAGGCAGCCAGGGGTTTATTGGCAATTCCCCTAATGCTTGATGGGAGGCTGTTGAACAGTTTTGGGCCCCGGACACTTATGGTGTTTTCTCTTAGTGTACCAATGGCGCCCCTACTTTTTATTGGCGGCATTTTGCATCGCCTGCCCAGTCTTTTACTTTCGTAGGGAGTGATTTCTGTGTGCAGATTTGGGACCATTCCTTCCAAGATTTTCCAAGTGTAGATTATGATATATCTCTCCCTCCTGCGTTCCAATGAGTACAAGTCAAGTGCTTCCAAGCGTTCCCAGTAGTTAAGGTGCTTGACAGAACTTATACGTGCAGTAAAGTATCTCTGTACACTCTCTAGATCTGCGATTTCACCTGCTTTGTATGGAGACGTTAATGTACAGCAGTATTCCAGCCTAGAGAGAACAAGTGATTTGAAAAGGATCATCATGGGCTTGGCATCTTGGCATCTCTCGTTTTGAAAGTTCTCATTATCCATCCTATCATTTTCTTTGCAAGTGCAATCGTGGCACTGTTGTGATCCTTGAAAGTGAGATCCTCAGACATTACTACTCCCAGGTCCCTTACATTATTTTTCCGCTCTATTGTATGGCCGGAGTCAGTAGTATACTCTGTTCTAGTTATTATCTCCTCCAGGTAATAAGAAGTTCCCTTGAAGCATGAAAAACAACGTCCATTTCAAAGTCCACCCCTGACAGTGACATGATAAGGTGAGATAACAACTGATAAGAGCTGACATTTGATAAGCATACACGAGGGTGGGGGAGGGTGCAGCAGATAAGAAAAGATTAGAGGTGACATTTGGTGAGCATCGCCCTCGCTTTGTTTTAGCTGGTACACAAACATATCTATCTGTCTATCCGTCTAGCTCTCTATCTCAGAGAGAGCCACAAGACTGGTCATCATGTTTACTCGCATCTTCAAGCAGAGTATAGCACTTTGTCTGGATATTTTAGGTTATCCTAGGTAATTTACACTATGTATACTTGTATTTATGTGTACCTGTGAGACAGAGATAGACAGAGACAGATTGAAAGAGATAGACAGAGACAGACAAAGGCAGAGACAGGCAGATAGACAGAGACAGACAGAGAGATCAACAGACCCTGAACTTGGGGTTAACATCACTTTCCTCTTAAAAGAGGGGTGTTAATATGACATTACATCAGTGAATCCTTAGTGTTTGCTGCACAGTTTGCTCTAGCTGGCGCTCAATTTAACTGGGGCTCCCACAAGGTACTAAGTGGTCCCAGTTTTTTTAATACTGCACACACCGAGTGTTAAGACCCATTCTATGCTGACCAGGCATCTCAGGCCAACTGTGCCAAATTTGGAGGCAGGAAAATTAAAGCGTATATATACGTTTGGGGCGCTATACGTAAGAATGTATATATACGTTTGGACCATTTACTGATTAAAAAAACAATAAAAAAGTAAAATACACATATAGTACACTTATTACTGACCTTAAAATATTTGTGGTCTTAATCTCGGGTGAGACGAGTAATATTTATTGTAAGAAATCAAGTGTGATATGTGTGGTAGCCAGCCAGGCTACCATACCAGGTCAACCCACCCCACACATAATATTCTATGACATTTAACCCTTTCAGGGTCCGTCCCGTAGATCTACGGCTTTACGTTCAGGGTCCAAACCGTAGATCTACGCCATGAGCTCAGCTCACTCTGATAAACTGTGAGTGGTACATTTGGGCCTAGATATGAGAGAATACATCTATGTGGTATGTGTGCACCACATAAAACAGATCCTGCAGCACACTGTGTATAATGAGAGAAAAAAAATGAAATCATGATTTTTCGATTAAAACAGCAACTTTGCAGTGTTTTTTCATATGTTTTTTATAGTTGTATTTGTGATTTCTTGGTTTCATTTGATAGAATGGAAGACATATTACAGAAATAGAGATGATTTTGATTGGTTTTAACATTGGACATGGCTTGAAACTGAGCTCGAAGTAGCGGAAATGTTAAATTTTTGCCGATATTCAAGAGTAAACAAAAGACCTCACACGTCTAATACACGTCAGCTGGTGGGTCTAATATACATTCACAAATATGGTGATGATATTTATACAGTTATTACAGTATTGCATAACAGTAAATCTTCTATTTTTTGGTGTGAATAAAAATTCATTATGTGAATAAAAAATCAAAATGGAATTTATTTGTAAAGCCTCAAAACATAACTAATGAACAGAGGAAATGTTAGTTTAGTGCCAGGAATGCCTACATTGTTCATTCTGGACCCTATTTTGAAATTGGAATATTTTGAACTTTGTGTTAAATTGACCAAATTAACAATTTCCGATCACTTTATTTTGTAGTTGAAACAGTTGACTTGGTGATTTCTTGTGCTCAATCGATAGAATAGAAGTAATACTAGTGAAATAGTTAAGAATTTGGTTGATTGGAATAATGTAATTGGCCTAAAATGGGAGTCAAAGTCGGCAAAATCGCCGATTCGTAAATATCGCTGACACATCAAAATTCGCGAGAGCATAATTTCGTCAATTTTCCACCAAATTTCGTACTTTTTGTTTTATTACCTTCACAAAAAGATTCTCTACGATTTCATAAGAAAATATAACAAATATTTTTTTTGAAAATTCTTGGACACTGGTGCGTGGACTCCAGATTTGGGCCTTGGACCCTGAAAGAGTTAAGCATCCCAGAGCGATAAAATGCATATACAGTTCACTCATTACTTACCTTAAAATATTTGTAGTCTTAATCAAGGATGAGATGAGTAGTATTTATTGAAAGAAATCAAGTGTGATATGTATGGTAGCCAGCCGGGCTACAATACCAGGCCACCCCACCCCATACATAATATTGTATGACATTAAACCCTTTGACTGTTTACAACGTATAAATACGTCTTACAAGCCAATGTTTCTGATGTATTTATACGCACAAATTCTAGCGGCTTCAAATCAAGCGGGAAAGGTCTGGTAGGCCTACATGAGAGAGAATGGGTCTCAGTGGTCGGTGTGCACCCTGTGAAAAACATCTGGGACCCAGCGGTGCATTGTGGGAACGCCATCTTGTTAGTCCATTTTCACCATGCCTCTCGGCAAGAAGTTCCTCACTCCTCGGCGGATTGGAGGTCTTTTGTTCCCAAGTGATAGCTCTAACAGTGATGAAAATGTCAGTGACAGTGAATTCCTGGGTTTTGAAGCGAGTGTTACCGGAAAAAGTGCCCAGGATAACGTAATTAGTGATGAAAAAACAGATGACCCACAACCTTCCACCTCTGGTGCTGGGCCGGCTTGTTCACGTTCACGTTCGCCTGTACCAGGACGAAAGAGGAAACTATTTGTTGTACAACACCCAGATGTTAGCAGTGAATGTGATAGTGATAGTGATTTCAAGGTCATTGGAAGCAGTTCTAGTGACAGTGAGAGTGAATATTCCCCAGTGAAGCGCCAGTATGTACGACGTAGCATGCGGTCTGGTAGTGTTTCATATGTTGTTCCAAGGGGAAGGAGAAACTCTGGGAGCACATCCCATGGCCCTACACCACAACCTGATAGTGAAGATGATGATATTGTAACGATGGGTGTGGCATGCAAAGAGTACGTAACCTTTATTCGGCGCATGGACACACCCTCATTTACAGGCTATCTCCCCCAACCAGCGAACCAGGTTGCTAAGAGTTGGTGATGGGGCCCCATCGTTCAACTAGTGACCAGGTTCTAGCCAATAAGAAGGTGGGATTGGCAATCGCAGAGGTTATGTGGATACCGCTCTCCTGTCTGCCCTTGTCATTCCCATTCTAGAGCTGGTTGAGCACGGTCTGCTATCTTGTGGCTTCTATTTCTGCCTTGCTTACCGTGACGTGCACTATACTTATTACTGTACATAGTGTACATATTGCTGTTCTAAATTGGTGAAGGATAATATAAGTCTAAACTTTTTCTGCTGTGTTTCTTTTGCTCCCATTACACCTGGGATAACAGGCCTTTGAAATCCTAGGTTGTAATATGGGTAGCCTGTCCGAGAGCTGGAGCTGGACTTAGAGAAACGGTTGAGCTTAGGGTGAAGCTTGTAGCAGGAACATTGTGTAGCTTGCTGTCTCGCTTCGCTTTACAAATTTTGCGTGTCAGTTGCTTATGATCAGCCTTGCTATTGTGTGATCGTTCAACAGCTCGCTACTAGCTTGTTCAGTGTGCTCGCTTCGCTACGGTCAATCTTGTGTGCAGTCGGCTTTGCTTGTATGCGTATTCTGGAATCGTACTGTGCATAGCTAAGCGTGTTCTGCAAATTAACGTGTTACGTTGGGGTATTCGTACTGTGCATAGCGAATAACTTATGCCACCTAGACGAGTCAGACGCCTGGTGTCGGCATATACTTTGCATAACCTACCTAAATTGTCCCTACAGCGTTGTTGGCAAATTGCTCGTTCCATTGGCATTCCCTATAAACGCACTCTTACAGCTGCGCAACTGCGTTCACTTATTGCTGACAAACTTATTGAAGAAGAGATGGCACATCAAACTCCTCCCTCTACGGGAGCTAGGGGAAAAACTCTTATGTTCTCGCAGGAGGAAGATGATACACCTACGGAGCAAGATGGTCAGTATAGTGCAGCTGGGTTGTCTCGAGGTGAATCAGCGTCCTTGGCACTTGAGCTGGCAAAAATCACGCTGGAGCAAACTAGGGAACAGAGAGCATTCGCAAGGGAAGAATTTGATAGGGAAAGAGAAAGGAGGCAGTTTTCGCATTCTGTAAACGATTTCAGTTTACAAAAAGCAGTACAGCTTGTTCCCCGCTTCAATGAGGCCGAACCAGAGCAATTTTTCGAAAGCTTCGAAAATCAGGCTCGAGCCTTGAGGTGGCCGGAACAGCACTGGGCAGCGTTGGTTCATACAGCATTATTGGGTAAGGCACAGGAATTTACGTCGGTATTAACTGACGCTGAATTCTCTGATTATCAAATAGTGAAGACCACAGTGTTGGGAGCATATACATGTATCCCAGCTAAATATCGTAAGACCTTCAAATTGAACAGGCGGCAGCTTGGTCAATCCCTGGTGGACTTTGTGAGACAGCAAACCAAAGCTTTTACCAGCTGGTATAAAGCGAGTGGTGTCTCTAACTTTGAGGAGCTGGTGCAGCTTATTCTGATTGATAACCTGCTGGAGTCTGTGGGACCCGAGGTTCGTGTCTTTCTGCAGGATCGTGACTTAACCACTGCATTGGAGGCAGCCAGGTGGGCTGATACCTTCGAAACGAACCGCTCCTTGTCCGAGCGGTCCCGTCTCTCTTTTCAACAGTCTGGCGTGAGCAGAGATCGACAACATTGGAGAATGAAGTGCCAGCCGGAGGGAGAGCGTCTACGTCATCCAAATAAGTCACCTGGTGAGCCACGCTTCTCAACATATGGTCCCCCTGCGGAGAGGCAAACTACTTATGGAGCATCTCGACAACAATATCCAGAGAGGCACCAGCCAGAACGACACCACTTGCAACGTCATCAGGGAGTAAAGGGCAAGCCTGTCGTCTGCTTCAGGTGTAATAAAGTAGGTCACATCAGTTCCAACTGCCCCCAAAAACCTCAACCCATCGGGAAAATCTCTAATATCCCTAGTAACATGTCCCCTAGAGAAGTAGAAAAAGGTATGGCCCCTTATTATTGCGAAAGTCTTATTTCCCTTCAGGAAAACTCAGAACCAACTAAAGTAAATACCTTTAGAGATACTGGAGCATATTGCTCACTTGTCAGAGAAGGAATATTACCCCTTTCAGAGAATACTTCTTTGAATTCCTCAGTTTTATTGGAAGCATTTGGAGGAGCTATATATTCTGTTCCTTTGCATAAAATTTATGTACAGTGCAAATATTACACTGGGTACTTGACTGTAGGTGTCTCAAAAGGATTTCCCATGAAAAATGCCATGTTATTACTGGGTAATAACATTACTACTGTTAGTTCGTGTCCTGAACCTATAATGATTAATTCTTCTCCGGTGTTGGCCATAACTCGGGCAACATCCCAAGGGTTGTCTGGAGAGAATGTTGACCTATCCTTGGACGACTCCGATCTCGGAATAGCCACATTGTTTTATGAGGAAAACTGGCCAGAGCCTCGTAGATCAAGTGAACAGACCCCGATCAAGCCTTCCTATTCCCAGGTTGCAGGATTGCCAGATGTCTCTGTTTCCATGCCCGAGGGACTGTCCTTCCGGGAGGAACAACGAAAGGACCCTTCTTTAAAATTCGCTTTTGAGGCAGCCATGGGTAAATCCTCTTTGGGTCATCCAGTCAAGTATGAAGTTAAAAATGATTATTTGGTCTGCACTGAGACTGGTAAGGAGATAGAGGGCCGGCAATTATACGACAGGTTAGTGGTTCCAACCAAGTATAGACCTCAGATATTAAATATAGCTCATAATACGTCATTAGGAGGTCACTTAGGAATTACAAAAACCTTGTATAGAATCACAAAAGAATTTTATTGGCCAAAATTAAAGAAAGATGTGAAGAATCATATTAGGTGTTGCCGAGAATGTCAGCAAGTTGGAAAACCTGGACATTCCATTAAACCTGCACCTCTCCAACCCATACCTGCTGATGGAGAACCTTTTGCAGATTTAATTATAGATTGTGTAGGTCCACTACCTAAGTCAAAGTCTGGAAACCAGTATTTATTTACAATTATGGATAAAGTAACCAGATATCCTGAAGCAATCCCTATGCGTAGTATCAATACTAAAGCTATTCTCAAAGCTTTAACAAAATTCATTTCTTGTTTTGGCATTCCTAAAACTATACAAAGTGATCAAGGTACTAACTTCACTGCCAAAGCATTTAGGGAAGTATTAACTAGGTTAGGGATAATTCACAACTTATCCACTGCCTATCACCCTCAGTCCCAAGGCGCCTTGGAAAGATTCCACCAAACATTAAAAACAATGATGAGAAGTTTTTGCATGCACTTTCCGACAGATTGGGATGAATCTCTACCGTTGTTGCTGTTCTCAGTACGAGAGACGGTGCAAGAGTCTACAGGGTATAGTCCGTTTGAGCTGATCTTTGGGCACAATGTACGAGGTCCTCTTCGGGTGCTCAAAGAAGGATGGATGGGAGAAGACGTAAGCTCAGCACTCTACAACCCGTCTTCAAGGTTGCAGGTGGCACGTGAGTTAGCCAAGGCTAACCTAAAGACAGCTCAAAGTAAGATGAAACAGAGGTATGACAGAAGTGCACAATTCCGCTCCTTCCATCCAGGAGACAAGGTGTTGGTGCAGGAACCTATACCTGGCCACACCTTGAAAGCTAGATTTACGGGACCTATGCAGATAGTAAGTAGATTATCTGATTTAAATTATGTGGTAGCTCCCATTGATAAGACCTCAAAAACAAAAACTTACCACATTAATCAAATCAAGGCCTTTCATACACCAGATAAAGTCCCAGTAATGACTCTGTCCTCTACCTCTGAGGACGACTCTGACTCTTTGCACTCTATCTCTGAAATTAATACTAAACTTTCAAATTCTGTCCTCCTCAAGGATCCTAGCCCTTTAATGGATGGATTATCTGAAATACAAGCAACCAATTTAACTGAGCTTCTACAGTCATATCCTAATATTTTTTCGGATGTGCCGAAAAAATGTACGTTAGGTTACCATGATGTAGATGTGGGAAAATCTAAACCAATTAAACTCTCCCCCTACAGAGCTAATCCTGAAAAGCAAAGGCTACTTCAGCAGGAAGTAGACTTCTTGTTAGAACATGGTTTAGTGGAGGAGTCATCTAGTCCATGGGCTTCACCGTGCATCCTAGTAAAAAAGGCTGATGGAGGGTTTCGTATGTGCACAGACTACCGTAAAGTGAACGAGGTCACAATTACAGATGCTTACCCTCTTCCTCGTCTGGATGACGTAATTGACTTTGTGGGTAAGGCTACTTTTGTGTCCAAATTAGATCTCCTTAAAGGTTACTATCAGGTACCTTTGACAGATAAGGCGAAGGAAATCTCTGCCTTCGTAATTCCAGGAGGTCATTATCAGTATACAGTTACCCCCTTCGGAATGAAAAATTCCCCCTCTTCATTCCAGAAACTCATCCATCAGGCTATTAAAGGACTTGAAGGCACGGCAGCATACCTAGATGATATTGTTGTGGTGTCTGATACTTGGGATCAACACCTACTTAGACTTAAAGCTCTGTTTGAGACCTTTAAGAATTCCCAATTAACAGTTAATTTATCTAAATCTTCCTTTGGCCAGGCCACTGTCACTTTTCTAGGCCATGAAGTAGGTAGTGGTAATGTTGCACCTAAACTTGCTAAAGTTCTTTCGATTAAAGAATATCCAGTTCCTCATGATAGGAAATCTCTTCAACGTTTCCTAGGCATGATCGGATTTTACAGAAGATTCTGTAAGAATTTCTCAGATATTGTAGCCCCTCTTACCTCTCTTACCAGTCATAAAGTTCCCTTTATTTGGACTTCAGATTGTAACACTGCTTTTAATAAAGCAAAAAGATTATTGTGCTCTGCACCCATTCTCCTGTCTCCAGACTTCTCCAAACCTTTTTCATTACAGGTTGATGCTTGTGAGTCTGGGGTTGGGGCGGTACTATTACAAATCGGGAACAAGGAGCTGCAGCCAATCGCATACTTTTCAGCCAAGTTCCAGCCACATCAGAGAGCTTACTCTACCATTGAAAAAGAAGCCCTCGCGCTGGTACTGGCTTTGGAGCATTTCGATGTTTATGTGGGCCAGACATCGCAGGTGGTCACAGTCTACAGTGATCACAACCCGTTAGTCTATCTCCAAGCCATGAAGAATCACAACACAAGGCTTATGCGTTGGACGCTCAGGCTGCAGCCCTACAACATAAAAATTAAATATATTGCCGGCAAAGAAAATGTGTTGGCAGACTCTTTGTCAAGAGTCTAGTTTAATATTTTATTTAGGTTAGGATGTATTTGTGGTAACCCCCTTTCAAGCTCTTTTTTTTATCCCCTGATGTGGGGGTTTTTTTTTAGTGAGGGGATACGGGCTACCGTCCGCTTGTATCTTGGACCTATGTTGGCCTATCTGACTGCTGTCTCGCTCTGAGTTTAGGGTTTGGCTTTTGGTCACTAGGAAAGCTGAGCTCTATCTAAGAGTTGGATGGTGGAGAGGATAGGCGGTCCCATTATTTTGTGCCATGGCGGCACGGTTACCACTGGGAGGTGGCAGCCTAATCCTGAGCCTTCTCGGGGGTGGGGGTGTGGCATGCAAAGAGTACGTAACCTTTATTCGGCGCATGGACACACCCTCATTTACAGGCTATCTCCCCCAACCAGCGAACCAGGTTGCTAAGAGTTGGTGATGGGGCCCCATCGTTCAACTAGTGACCAGGTTCTAGCCAATAAGAAGGTGGGATTGGCAATCGCAGAGGTTATGTGGATACCGCTCTCCTGTCTGCCCTTGTCATTCCCATTCTAGAGCTGGTTGAGCACGGTCTGCTATCTTGTGGCTTCTATTTCTGCCTTGCTTACCGTGACGTGCACTATACTTATTACTGTACATAGTGTACATATTGCTGTTCTAAATTGGTGAAGGATAATATAAGTCTAAACTTTTTCTGCTGTGTTTCTTTTGCTCCCATTACACCTGGGATAACAGGCCTTTGAAATCCTAGGTTGTAATAATGGCTGACTCTGCACAACAACCAGCCTCACCCAATCCCACACTCCCACAACCTGCACAACCACAACCACGGTACAATATCCAGACCCCACCAGCAGACCGCATCTGGGATTGGCAGGACGGTGACGAGTTTGTTCCCAGTCCCCATGACTTTGATGAAACACAAAGTGGAATAAAGCCATCATGTCCACTTCGGAACAATGCCAGTGAACTGGACTGCTTTGAGTTATTCTTCGATGAACCCCTGATGGACATCATTGTCAGGGAAACAAACACATACTGTGATTACACCATGGCAAATACAATTCTCTCACCAAAATCACGGCTACACAAGTGGAAGGAGACAACTGTGGCAGAGATGTACCTGTTTTTTGCCACAATAATGCTTATGCCACATGTGTATAAGCACACTGTCACCACATACTGGGCAACAGAATGCCTGATTTCAACTCCAGGTTTTAGTGACATTATAGGTGTCAATCGTTTCCTGATACTGTTACGTATGTTACACTTTTCAGACAAAACCAGGCCTGACAGAAGCGACAGGTTATATAAGATAAGAAATGTGTTTATGTACCTGAAACAAAAGTGCTGCATGTATTTTTATCCCTTCAGGAAGCTTGTTATTGATGAGGCCTTGATTTTATTCAAAGGAAGACTCTCATTCAAGCAATATATACCAAGCAAGAGGAAACGCTTTGGTATTTATTTATTTATTTATTTATTTATTTATAATTTGAGCACACTTACAGAGGTACAAAAAATACAAAGAGCAGCATGCCAAAGCCACTTATACTATGCATAGCATTACGGGCTGGCTTAAAATTAACTTAAGATTAACTAAGCAATGATGAAATCAGTGAAAAACATTAATGTAAACTGATTACTATAAAGCACAAGTGAGTATTACAAAGACAGGTCATATGGTTGCATGCATTGTTGTAAATTCAGTAGAATGGAGTATTCTGTTAGGTAGTGTATTTAAAAAATAATAAAGTTAGATTGGGTTTTAGGTTTAACATTTATATGATATAAGTGTGAGAAACATTTAAGATATACAATTTATAAGGTTCAGTTATTCAGTATTTATTTGGTTTTGGGTGAGTAAGTGATCTTTGAGAAGAGACTTGAATTTATAAACAGGTAGTGTTTCTTTTATATTTACAGGTAATGAATTCCAGATTTTAGGGCCTTTTATGTGCATTGAGTTTTTGCATAGCGTGAGATGGACACGAGGAATATCAAAGAGTGATCTGTGCCTTGTGTTATGGTCATGTGTTCTGTTGAGGTTGGCAAGGAGATGTTTGAGGGGAGGGTTAATATCAGAGTTGAGTGTTCTATGTATGTAATAGGTGCAGTAATAAGTATGGATGTTTTGTATGGTGAGTAGGTTGAGTGTATTGAATATTGGTGGAGTGTGCTGCCTGTAGTGAGAATTTGTTATCATTCTAACTGCAGCCTTTTGTTGGGTAATTAGTGGTCTGAGATGGTTACTTGTTGTTGAGCCCCATGCACAAATTCCATAGGTGAGATAGGGGTAAATAAGAGAGTGATATAGGGCCAGGAGGGCTGACTGTGGAGCATAGTACCGTATCTTCGATAGTATGCCTACAGTCTTGGAAATTTTCTTAGAAATTTGTTGTATATGTGTATGAAATTTGAGTCTATTATCAAGGTGGATTCCTAAGAATTTTCCCTCTGTTAGCTTTGTGATAGGTGATCCGTTTATCATTATGTTAAGAGGGACATCTGTAGCTCTGTTACCAAACTGAATGAAGTAGGTTTTGTCAATGTTTAGTGTAAGTTTGTTAGTACTCATCCAGGTAGATATTTTCTGTAATTCGGTATTTACAGTATTGGCTAGCGTGACTGGGCTCGGGTGGGAGAAGACGTATGTTGTGTCATCAGCAAATAGTGTGGGTTTGAGTAATTGAGATGCATTTGGTAGGTCATTTATGTATAGGAGAAAGAGAAGAGGGCCAAGGACACTTCCCTGTGGGACACCAACTGTAATTGGTTGTGCAGAAGAGTTTGCCCCATTTGCATACACATATTGGCTTCTGTTGCTGAGGTATGACTTGAGGTAGTTGAGGGAGTGCCCTCTTATACCATAGTGTGACAATTTTACGTGGAGCAAGTCATGGTCAACTGTATCAAAAGCTTTACGTAAGTCAATGAAGATCCCCAGTGGGACTTCTTTTTTCTCTATTGCAGTGTATATATGTTCTAGCATGTGTATAATAGCATCATTTGTATTTTTATTAGGCCTGAATCCAAATTGGCAGGGGTTGAGTATGTTTTGGGAGATAAGGTAGGAGTAGATTCGTTTATGAATTAATTTTTCGAAGATTTTTGAGAGAGGGTGTAAGTTGGATATTGGCCTATAGTTATTCAACTCTGTTTGGTCTCCTCCTTTGTGGATCGGGGTGACCCTTGCTATTTTGAGTACTGTAGGGAAGGTGGAGGATTCAATGGATTTGTTAAAGAGTGTTGCAATGATTGGTGATAGCACTTGTGACACTTTTTTGTATATAAAGGGTGGTAAGGTATTTAAATCTCCTGCCTTGTTTTTTAGTGCGTTGATAATAAGGGAGACTTCGTATGGGTTAGTCGGAGCTAGGAACAGTGTGTTCGGGTAGTTGCCGGTGAGGTAGTCATTTGGTGGGGTATCTGAGCTTGGGATTTTATTGGCAAGGTTTTGTCCTATAGTGGAGAAGAAATCATTGAGTCTGTTTGCTGTTTCTGTTGGTGGGAGTTGGGGTTCATCTGATTTTGCTAATTTTATTTCGCTATTTCGTGATATCTTTTTTGTTCCCAGAATTTCTGATAGGGTTTTCCAGGTCTTTTTTATATCACCTCGTAAGTTGGATAATCTGTTCTCATAATACAATTTTTTTGCCCTTCTTATCAGGCTGGTTAGGATTGACGAGTAACGTTTTGTTTGGTCTCTGGTTATGTGACCCATTCTGTACTGTTTTTCATATTGGTGTTTTGTATTTATGGATTTGAGAATGCTGGGTGTTAGCCAGGGACTGTTCAGTCTCTTAGCTGTCATCTGCTTAGTTTTTTTGGGGCAGTGCTTGTTATAGAGGTATTGAGTCTTTTTTAGAAAATTATTAATACATTCGTCAATATCTGTATTGATTTCTAGCTCAGTGTGCCAGTCAATGTTTGCTACTGCTGTTGTGAAGTTATTAATGGCTGCCTCATTGTGAAGTCTGAAGGTGACTTTAGTAGTGTCTTGGGGTAATTTACCAAGAGTTGTTATGAGGAAAGTAGGGTAGTGGTCTGTGGTATTATCTGTAATTATGCCTGATTTTAAAGGGGATATGGTGTTGGTCCAGATGTGGTCAAGTAGGGAAACACTAGTCTCTGTAACTCTTGTAGGTTTTGTTACTGTTGGTAGCAACATACAGTTACTCATTGTGTTTGTGAATTCAGTAACGTGTGGGTCCTGGTCTTGCAGGAGATTTATATTGAAGTCACCTGAGAGTAGTAAGTGATCTTTGTTCATGCGTGCATCAGTTATCATACTTCCTAGGTTTTGACTAAATTGGCTAATGTTTGACTGTGGAACTCTGTAGATGTTTATCAATGTGAGAGGTTTTTGTAGGTATTTGGATTTGAATTTGGCTATTATATATTCCCCATGTTCATCTCTTGTGCAAGTATTAGTGATACATTCTAGTTGGTCTGAGTAGTATATGGCTGTGCCACCCCCTTGTTGGTCTGGCCTACAGTTGTGTATGGCTGTGTAACCGGGAATGGCATAGACATCTGTACTATCAGGCTTTAGCCAGGTTTCAGTTAGTGTAATGATGGACATATTGGCATGTAAGGAATTTAGTAATGCTATGAGGTCATCGTAATGCTTGCTTAAAGATCTGATATTGTAGTTAAAGATAGTTATGTTGTTGTTGGCACTGAGAAGTGCCTTTGATTGTTCTGCAGTGTAGTAATTACAGTAACTGTTTGATTCATTTAAGTCATTAAATAAGAGGTTGGTATCTGGATCAATGCTTGTAATCATAAGATTTGTAGTGAGTCTATAGTTAGAATTAAGTATAAAACAAAGTAAATAGTCTTAAGCTAAAAAATAGCACCTGAATTATTTAACAAATGTAAAATAATGAGCTAAGGTAGTTTTTTCTTTTTTTTTTTTTAAGCTAAAATAAAGGAGACAATATAAAAGGGACTAGTACAAATAAAGTGATGATCAAATAATGGAGCTTGGGAATATGATAGTAGGTAGTACTATAAAATAAATGAGCTTTGGAATATAATGGCAAAATTGTGAACTTGTTCTACTTTAGCACCTGAGAATAGCACCTTGATTATTTTAACAATTGTGAATGTATAAGCTAGGGTAGTTATATAAAGCTAAAAATAAAGGAGAAAATATATAAGGGACTAAAATTAAGTAATGGTAAACAAAGTTAAATGGACAGATGGTCACTATGAAATAATATTGGTTTAGGAGTAAGATCTGATTTGTAATATTAGATAAATTGAGCAGTTTATTGCACAATAAAAGTAAAAAAAAATGAGGTAGTTGGTACTAGCTAGCAAAAGATAGTTTTGGTACTTGCAAAAAAGTAATTGGAATATACACTAATTGCATACACAATGTAAAGTGACTAAAAAAACAAGTAGTGATAAACAAAATTAAATGGACAGGTAAGAAAAAATGAATATTATTAATTTGGAGTAAGATTTGACTTTTAATTTAAAATTATGAGCAATTAATAGCAGTAAGAAAGTTATAGAGTATTGGAGGTAGTTGGCATTAGCTAGTGATGAAAAATAATAAAAATAATAATGTACAATATAATAGTAACGTACACTATATGCACCACACGTATATATGTATTAAGGGCACTTATCTAATCTGTTACAGAAATGTCAGCTTTTCTAAGGAAGGTAGAGAAATCATGTTCGTTTGAGATGGTATATTGTTGTCCTGTTGATGTTTTCCTTACTAGTATTTTCCCATCTCGCGTGAAACACTGATGTATTTTGTTTTCCTGTTTAAGTTTTCTCAGCCTGAACAGAAGGTTTTGACGTTTTTTTGTTAGACACTCATTTATGTACACTCCATTTTTCATTGTAATTGCTGATTTAATTAGGTCCTTTCTTTTATCGTATGAATGAAGTCGGATCATTATACTGTGTTTACTTCCTGGTTTTCCTAACAAACGTGTTTCTTTGATTTCATTGTTTTGCACGATGACTTGTACGTGGTCCTGTATTATCCTGACAGCAGTTTCTTTGCACTGAGCTTGTGTTATGTCACTAGGAATGTGTGGACTGTTTATTATAACTGCATCAGACAACTTATCTTGTTCAGTTTTGTCGTCTTGGAAATCAAGGTATTCATTTAGTCGAGTGTGCATGTTCTGATTCCAGTTCTTGATTGCTTCTTCAACCTTCATATTTATTGTTGTTATTTGCTCAGTGTGACTGGCTATAGCTGCTTTTAGAGTATTTTCTGTGTCAACACTTCCCGATGTAATCTTCTCTTCAAGGTTTTGGATCTTATTCTCGAGGTTGGTTATCTTGGATTCTCGTCGCTCGAGTGTTGCTTTGATATCTTTGATTTCATTTTCTAGAGCAACGATGTAGTCCTTGATATTGTCAGGAATAATCATACCTGAGTTATCATGGGTGAATCCTTTGAAGGGAGTGGAGTTGGAGGGGGAGTCAGCCATGTTTGTTGTTGTTGTTGTTGTTCCTTGGGTGGCGGTGGTGAGGGGGGTTGATGATACACTGGCGTCCTGCTGGGTAGACAAGTTGAGTTCTAGGGTCCTTGCTGTTATTCTTTTATTACTGGTGTTGTGTCTTCTGCGATATCCTTTCATAGTATCACTGAAGTAGATACTGTGTAGCAATGGAGGAGAAGGCTTGTTTTCTCGGAGCTTGGGTTAAGTGGTTGTCTGGCAGCGGAGGCAGTGTTTGGGTTAGCAGGGCTGTCTTCCTTAGATCTTCTAATTTTGTCAAGATTTGGGTTACATTCTTAGTATTCTTGGGTCATGTTGTGGTCTACGTGGGTTCATGTAGTTGAACTTTCACTTAGGCCATCACAAGTTTTGATGGGCGATGTTTTTTTGAGAAAGAAGAGCTGGTAGGATACCGTTGCTGCCACTGCCGCTGCCGCTGAAGGTATAAAGCTATTTGTACTGTGTGACTGCAGAAGTGGTCTAGTTTTGGATATCATTGTGTACACTGGCAGTAATACTTTGAGAGATACCATGAAGTTATTGGGTATCTCTGGTGATGTGGTTTGAACAATGATGGAACAATATCTTGGTAAGGGGCATATGTTATTTACTGATAATTGGTACACAAGCCCCTTACTCAGTGATTTCTTGCGAGTGAACTTGACAGACGTGTGTGGCACAGTGCGTCGTAATCGTAAACATATGCCAAGGTTCGACGCTGGCACTTGCAGAGGTG
The DNA here is from genome assembly GCF_038502225.1 of Cherax quadricarinatus. NCBI lineage: Eukaryota > Metazoa > Arthropoda > Malacostraca > Decapoda > Parastacidae > Cherax > Cherax quadricarinatus. The sequence goes on from NC_091300.1 coordinate 43,262,444, forward strand.
AGGTGCAAGCCTTTGCTGCCAATGGCATCATGGCATTTCGGTGGCATGACAAACGTGATGTCACATTGTTGACATCAGTTCACCGAAACGAAATGGTACACAGAGGCAGGCACAACAGAGAGACCAATGAACCCATTCTAAAGCCTGCAGCTGTCATGGACTACAACCTCAATATGTGCTTAGTGGACAAATGTGACATGCAGATTGGGTTTGCAGATTGTGTACGCAAGAGTTATAAGTGGTACATAAAACTTTTTTTCCATCTTGTTGATATCTCTATGCTAAATGCTTATAACATATACAAGTTGAAGACCAACAAAACACCAAAATCTGGTGAATTTTGCTTGTCAGTAATCAGACAAATAATCGCAAAGTACCAAGGAGCAACACCTGCAATAGACCAGCGCCCACGAAATTACCAACACACGTCATCTCGTTTCAGGCCTGGTGATCACTACCCCATGCAACTGCCTCCTACTACTACCAAGAAAAATGCTCAGAAGAGGTGTTATGTATGTACACATACCATAAAACACCCACAAACACGCAGAGACACTCGTTTTATGTGTGAGGAGTGTCAAGTGCCCC